>NW_024412407.1:34334034-34377042 GCF_014898765.1 Herpailurus yagouaroundi
CCCTCCCCCATGGTCTTCTGTTAAGTTTCTCAGGATCCACATATGAGTGAAAACATGGTATCTGTCTTTCTCTGCCTGACTTATTTCACTTAGCATAAAGACCTTCTCATCTCAATGTTATAAGCAAAATGAGTTTTATTTTTCTCTGTCCCTAAACTAACAAAGTGAATTTACATTGATGAAGAACATGCAAATATTATTTTTTACATATGTTTCAGGTTTCCCCAATGTTTTTCTTTTCTAAACTGAAAAGAAAAATCATTGCCAGCACAGTAATATCTAAAAGTTTTATTTCTTTTTCTTTCTTATGAAATAAGATTTGTGATTCTCATGGGCAGACAGATGTTTTCATGGACAGTATAAAGGGGAGAACATTCAAAGGGGAAAATTTCTTTTAAAGTTTATTTTAAAATGTTTTAAGTTTATTTATTTTGAGAGGGCATGAGCAGGAGAGGGGCAGAGAGAGGGAGAGAGAGAATTCCAAGCAGGCTCTGTGCTACCAGCACAGAGCCCCATGTGGGACTCAAACTCACTAACTGTGATATCACAACCTGAGCCGAGATCAAGAGTTGGATGCTTGACTGACTGGCCACCAGGTGCCTTAAAGTTTATTTTAGAGAGAGAAAGATAGTGTGAGGGAGGAGGAGGGTCCAAGAGAGAGAATCTCAAGCAGGCCCCCTCCTGTCAGCACAGAGCCCTGTACAGGGCTCGATCCTGCAATCCCACCATGAGATCATGACCTTAGCTAAAATCCAGTGGGACGCTTAACCAACTGAGCCACCCAGGTGTTCCCGAAGGGGGAAAATTTTTAAAAGACCCATGCAAGAATGAAATCAACTCCACTTTTTGTCTCCATGTTTTCAGAAAAGTTAGATAGGTTGTAGTTATACCTTTTTTTTTTTAATCGATAATTGGACAGTCACTTTCTTCCACATGAATTTTTACTCAGTGTTGTGTGTGTGTGTGTGTGTGTGTGTGTGTGTGTGTGTGTGTGATTGAGAGAGAGAGAGAGAGAGAGAGAGAGAGAGAGAAGCGGTACATATTGAGGGGCTGGGAAGTGAAAAGTAGCAAGGGAGACTTTCAAGAGCAGTCTTCTGGAAGTTCAAAACAAATCAATAAATATTTATCGAAAACTTAACACAAGCAAGGCACTAATTTGAATACTGAAAAGGATAGTAAAAGGACAAGATTTGATTCTTACCTTCCAATAGTGTATTGTCTATCATGGAAAACAAGATACAGACACATGAAAAGTTAAGTAATAAAAAGGAACAAAACAGGTCATGTTGGTAATGATGAAGTACTGAAATGTAGACTGGCAGCTAGAAAGGGCAGGAGGAGAGAAGAGAGGGAGAGAGAGAGAGAGAGAGACACCTTGAATGTCAGGGAGGTGTAGAGAGAGGGTAAGACTTGACCTGAGTCCATAAGTATGAGCAAGATTTGGATTACTCAATTGAGTGAAAATAGAAGAGAGGTAAGAAAGTTGACAAAACATTCAGGGGACAGTAAAGCTGCCATTTAGCTACAGCAAGAGTTCATATAGAGGATGAGAGAACTCTAAATAGATAGATAGGGCCAGGAGGTAGAGAGCCTTGACTGAGGGTAGCTTTTTGCTCTGGGGAATGGGGAGCCATTGGAGAGTTTTGAGCAGGAGTGACATAGCACTAAAAAGTCTAGCAAGATTAAGTTCAAGTGGCGTTTGGGCAGAGGGCCCAGGAGGGGACTGGGTGTGATAATTTAAAGGCCTGGTCTAGGATGAAAATTGTGGGGATAAGAAGGAAGAGACAAATGCAATAATTATTTTGTAAAAACAGGAATGTTTTAGGGTACTCACGGGGCATGGAAAACTAAGAAAAGGAAGCAGTCAGAAACACCTGGGAGGTTTCAAGATAAACAAATATTTGTATATTAATAGCTAATATTTGCTGAGAGCCTACTGTGTGTCATGCACTATTCCAAGTGCTTGGTAAATGCTAATGAGAGAGGGGAATTAGGAAGTTAGCTATCTTGAGGGGGAAGATAAAACAAACCCATCTGTTACACTTGGAGTTTGTAATGGGGAATCAGGCGGAAATGGCCAACAAGACATAGAAATGGGGGATGAGAAAGAGGTCAGGACCACAGGGGTAGAACTGGGATTTATGCACTTAGAGGAAGAATTTGTGTCCTGAAAATGTCTAAAATGAACGGAGACCCTTACTGAATCCCCCCCCCCAAAAAAAAACCTCAAATAAAGGAAAAGATAAAGAAAAGCATACAGGAAAGAAGGCAAAGAAGGAAGAAGCAAGCTAAGTACCGAGAATATGCTATGTATTTGATTATTCAGATCATGAGTATGGTTCTGCCTCCATTACTGAAGGTAACTGAGAGTTGATTGTAGCTCCAAATAAGTATTTTAATATTGTACTTTAAGTCCGGAGAGAGGTTAGATATTCTGTGCCAAAGCAAGATAAACTTTTTCGATTCTTAACCACGCCAAGTAAATAAATATTCTAGCTCTTGTTGTGTGTCTCTAACAAGAACACCAAGAATATAGCCCTAGACTTTCATAAGTTACTTCTTCCCAGAGTGTGATCTGAGAATTAATTCCTCTGTAAGTCTAGTCAAGCTTACTACTTTGTGGTTTGTTTCCTGTTTTCCTATAAGGAAAATTAATTCCATTTCTTCACTTTTTTTAGCTTAGTGCTTGTAAAATATGACAGATTGACAGTCCTAGAGTCTGGAGTTCTCTTGTTATTCTGTATGTGTGTCTTGACCAGCAATGTGCCTCCAGTCTTTCTTAGAGCTGTACAGAGGCAGTGTGTTTCACCCTCTTCCCTGTCGACCTCCCTTATGAGGCTGGCACGAGGGACAATTAAAGGCAACTGATGCTTCGTGGTGGTTTAAATAATGATTAAGAGCCCCGGCTGTGAAGCCATTCAGATCTGGGTTTGGATTTTAGTCCTGCCATGTTAGAAATTTTCTCCTGCCCGTTGCTTCTCTTGACAACATTATTCTTAGTATGAGGCAGTGGAAGGAGTATGGGTTTTAGAATCGCACAGAATTAAGTGAGATCAACTGCAAGTGCCACCAACCTTGGACCTCCATTATAATGTGATCTATTATTTTATAGCATGTCTGTGAGAATTTAAAATAATGCAAGGCATCCAGAACAGAGCTTGGCATGTACTCAATAAATAGTAGCATTATTAGAGGGTTTTTTTTTTTAATTGAATGACCAGGATAGAAATACAACTTCCAAGCAATTTCACTTATAGGCTAGACATCCATGAGATTCATTTACCTTGGGGAGACAAAATTCTGAGAAGGGGAAAAATATCAATCAACTTATTTTATACACAATGCTAAACTACAGCTGACATTTTAACTGATTTTATTGCTTCTGAGAATGCAGCTAATAAGAGCGGTCAGCTTATTTTTCTCTTCATTCATGTTGCAAAGATGAAATTATAACAGAAAGAGAGAAGTCAAAGCTGTGCCAGAATTTTAACACTGTATGAGTAGTGGTCTTGTTGCCAAAAGGCGGGAACTTGACTTGGACTTGACTTTGTTATGTTTGACCTGATATCAGAACACTCAGGTAGAGTGGTCCCATCAGAGATATCAAACCGAAGGTCAGGAAGGAGATGGGACCTCTGATGGAGATTTTGGAGGCCTTGGTGTAGAAGTGATTGCTGATATGACGGCTACGAATGAGTCTCGGGGAGAGAATAGAGAGCAGGGGTGACAGTCTTGGGGTGCCCCCAAGCTAGGGGGTTTCAAGTGAAAATGGACAGAAAAGGAAAGAGAACTAACTTAAGAAGTATGAGGAGAATCAAAAAATTATTCTATTTTAAACAACGAATAAACAAGGGAAAGGATAGCTGCTGAAAATTTGGGAGTGTCAACTGTTAGAAGCTGTATAATGTCTAGGAGAATGATGATGAAGCAAAGCCTACTGCTTTCATTTTTGTTGACCTTCAATTATTGATAACCTTGTAAATTGAAGAGTTCTGGTAGAATGATAGAGGCAAAAGCCAAGATTGCAAGGGTTAAGGAGTGAGGTCTGATAGGGGAAAAGGGACAATCAGGTGTCAGGTAACTTTTTTCAACAGTTTGAAGTAAAATGAGATAGGAAATGGAATTACTTTTCAGAGATTGGAAAACAAATCACTTTATGACCTGCCTTGGTCAACAAAGAGTTAATGGTATAAATGCACAGTAATTTCAGAAGCATTAAAGAGCATGTTTCCATGGAAACATCAACCTACAGAGGAAGAGAAAGAGCTAGGATCCCCTGACAAAGAAGGAACAGCAGAGTTCTAGCCCCCACACAGTACAGCAGGGAGAAATGATTACACGTTTCTTTTAGCTTCCCTGTGAAGGATACAGTTGGGGTTCATGGTGCTGTCCTTTTGAGGACAAGCAAAGAGGGAAATAGAGTTTGTTTTAAATAAATGCTTGCCCTCACCTTGCTTGAAATTCTGACTCAAGGGTCAGGCTTATTTTAGAATATTGGAAAAGATCAACGGGTGTCTTAAGTAGCTAACTAAAATTAAATAAACAAAAACTTTAATCTTTCCCTGACCTCTCTATCCTAACCTGATCTGAAAACAGTGCCATAAAGTACTGTGATGTAGAGCAGCACTTGCAAAAACTCTAGAAACATAGGATATGTGTTTGGCTAGTAACCTTTGACCAGCACCTTGGCATTGTGGTTTCCATCTTGGTGTATTCTCGTTGATTAGATATACATTTCATCTCACTGTTTTCAACTCTGTGAGATCCCTTTCACTATTGCCTGGTATGCATTTCCTGTACCTTCAAATCCAATCGTACTTTTGGGGATGGGTCCTCCCACTCAACTGTAGTCCCGGAAAGCCATTTCTCCACACTGTGCTGGGGGAGCCACATTAACCAAGTTGCTGACCAACTTTCCTGATGGTTCACTTTCTCCATTCCCATTTTATATTGAACTTAGCATCTCTTTTGTTCCCCTGGTCTTTCCCTGGACCCTAGACTCAAAAAATCATTTTATTTTCTATGTGAAAGGGCTTTCTCCATGGGGTAGGTATGGCTTCCTGGGTTTTCTGAAGACAGAGAAATGTTTTTGAATACTGCTGTTTTTGTATGGCATGTGCAGCATGATGTAATTATGGAACACCTATCTCCCCTAAGACTTAATCTTCACCCAGGCATCTTGACTCCTCTGTCTGTTGGAAACCATCACCTGACCCTGGAATATTCTCCCTCTTTTGACCCTCTTTCCCTGCCATTCAATATAATTGCTTCTAGAAATATCCATTTGAAGACATCTGACAACCATTACTGGGAGACTAAATGATAACCCCCTTTTCCCATGGATGACAGCAACTCATAACCTCCACTCCTAATCCCTGGAACTGAAGCCACCTCAATAATTCATTTTTTCACCCTTTTTGCTACCCTTTATTAGAACTATTGGAGGGAGTTGTGAAATTAAGCTTATGGTAGCTACAGAGGCGGTGGGAGCCATTGTGTATGGAGGTACTGCTGATGTGTTAATTTTGTTGACCACCTGAAGTATAATAGAGAATAGAGAGGGGCTCCAGAATAGAGAAGAACAAATTGAGGAAATGGAGAAAGCTCAAAAACGAAAAGAAGCGCCTCCTTATTTTTTTCCCCTGATATCATTCCCAGATCACTTTGAATTTTTGACCAAGGGCTTCTTGGGTATATATATGCCCAGGGTTTCTTATAATTCAGTCTGAAAGTTCACAGGAAGAAAAGGGCTTATGGTCAAAGGTGAATGTCCTAGAGAAATATTTGCCAGTCATTGTTTGGCTGGTCTTGGCATAGCCCCTGAGCAGTATTGCCAGCTGATGGGCTAAAGTGGGTGTCAGAGAGGCAAGTCTTCACCTTAAAATTATTAGTGGGCATAAAAAAGAAATATCAGTGTACTCAGAGATCAGCTCGCCTTTGACCTGTCTTGGTGTTTTCTCTGGGAAGGTCCAACCACTTAGCTTTGATAGCCTGTAAGTCTATATTCCAACATATTGAGCACCTCATTTATGGAACAGGAAAGAAATTTTTTATTCAGGACTTTTTAAAAGGAAAATGAGTTTAACTTATGTACATAATGGAAATATGAACTCAAAAAGAGATAGGTGGCAATAACAGTATCCAGAAGAGTTACTTGATTCCTTCCCACTGGGAAGTTCCACCTTTCCGACTGCCTCTAGTAACTCTGAATTTCCCTAGCACTTTAGCAGGTCTCAGCTATAGTGGATGTGACTAAAGTTTATGGGCATGAGAGCAAGGAGGGATTCCTTTTCCATTACTGAGTTCTGTGCACAGTTTCCTGAATGGGAAACAGCTTTGCTGTTCAGCACACTTTGTTAATTGACGTCAGAAGGTCGAATAACTATATTGTACACCTGAAACTAATATTACACTGTATGTTAACTAACTGGAATTTAAATAAAAACTTTAAAAAATAGGGAAAACTTCACTGTTGTGATTAGGTATACCTGTTTTCCCTACTGTGTGTCTAAGAAAGCATTAAATGAAATGGTGTAGCAATAAAAAAAGGGGGGGGTGGCCTCACTAGTTTCCAAGGAATACACAAACAAGGATGTGCCCCCCCCAAAGGAATTTTAAAGAGAGTTACAGAGTGTTGAAAGCAGGGCTCTAGGAGATCAGAATGGGGGTCATTTTGAGGAGTCACTTTTTCTAGGCCAAAACTATGGGGATATGAGCTCATCTTTTGCCTTTCTCAGGAAGTGAACTTTATATTGAAGTATATTTGAGTGATTCCCCACTACACAGACCCTCACGAGGGTTACTGATCATAGTAAGAAACCAAATGGTCCAGAGCCTTCAGAGTTTGGGGTATTATCGGAATGAGAGGAAATGTTCTGGACTGGTGGTATTGGGAAAAAGCAGAGAGCTAGGAATTAGGAGACTCAGATTCTGAATTTAACATGCCAAAGAGTAGCAGCATTTCCCCAGGCCTTGGTGCGTTTGGTTCTAAATATGAAAAGTTAGACTGATTCCCAAAGTCCCTGCAAACTTACATTCTCTGATAACCAAGCAACCAAAAAAAAAAAAAAAAAAAAGGTAATTACAGTAAGAGATGCAGCTAACACATAATGTTCACTGGGGGACAGGTGCATTTCTAAGTCCGATCTGTGTATTGAATTACTTGATCCTCACAACAGTCCTATGAGGTAGGTACTGTTTTTATTCACATCCTTAATGAGGAAGAAATGGAGACAGAAGTTAAATAATTTGTGAGATCACACAGCTTCAGAACTGGCGGATCAAAGACTTGGGCAGGGCTCGTCTGACCCCAGTGTCCTTGCTCTTACACACCCCACTGCAGGGCCCGTTGTTGATGGTTGTTGTTGTTGTGTATGTGTGTATTTAATGCATACCACATTCCTTTCCTCTTTGCTTAACCTATTCTGTTTCTCCCTTTTGTTTTCTTTCTACTCCTCACCACTAAAGCATTTTGAGGCATTGCCCAGGCTTTGTCATTCATTTGAGGATAGGCTATTTTATTAATGAGGACAAGTTCCTGGGTTTGATCCAGATGGACCCATCAGGAAGTCCAGAGGAGAATTGTTTTCTGTCTATGGCCTGCCACATCGACCCAACTTGGTGAAAGGGTACTACTGGTGGGTAGGCATGAGGTCATTGCAGCTCGTGGCATAGCCACTCAGAATATGCTCGTTGCTTTAACATCTTTCTGGAGGAACGGTAATGTTCTCGGTCTTCTTATATTCAAGCAGGGATTGTTGAGCAACTTCCAGCAGTGCCTCTCCACTTTCATTTCACATGAAAATAATTCATGGCATTCATTCATGAAGCAGCACTTTTTCCCTCTATTAGGCCAAGGGGCCTGAGAAGCCTCTTGGTTGCAATAGATGGTGAATTGATACATCACCATTTACTCCTCAAATGAACTCAGCTCAGCCCAGGCTGCTAAGGAGCCAGAGCACAATCTTCACCACCAGCAGGTGAGAGGAAGTATATTAAACTTATATCAGTCAGTCCTCAAGATACTTTACTCTCTCATTAATTTAACACTGGGAATTTAGAATTTAAATCACTAAAATATGGACTAGCCCAAACTTGAACCCTTTGTGATTTGTGAAGAATGGTTTGCAAAATAGATTAATGATATAAACGCCATTTCAGAGAAAATGTTTAATTTACTGGAAGACAAACTATTTTTTAATCTTTTTCAAGCAATTATTAAATTAATATGACAACGCACTCTTTAAATTAGTTTTTCCTGAGGTTCTCTATTAAGTGTCGTTATACGGAAATAAGAGAAAAGAACTGCATTTTACAGTTTAGGAAACTGGTATTTCTAATTATTCCGTTCAACAGCGTGGTGTAATATTTCTATATATGACATTATATGTCAGAGGAAACCTTTAAAACTTCTTCAAATACCTTTTCCTTAAAAATAAAACCATTACTGGCAAGAATAAAATAATTCGTGCATCTTGAAAAGATGGCCACACAGTTTAGGGACTGATGGGTCTAGGATTTGAACAGAGGTTGTCTGACTGCATGATCCTTGCTCTTAAAACACTCTCCATGCTACACTGGCTAGTAGTGGTGATGGGTGGTTATGGAGAATGCGCACTACAGTCCTTTCCTCTTCAGTTTCTTTTCTGTTTCTCTTTATTTTCCATTAGCATTTTGGGACATTGTCTAAATCTTCGCTTGCATGTAGGATATCTTACTAATGATATATTTCTCCTGGGCTTAATCTCAGAAGAACCCATTGGTGAGTCTAGTGGACAATTATTTCCCTGGCCATGGCTTGCCGTGTAGACAGCACTGTACTGGTCATTTTGGGTTTACGTTGATAATTGTGAATTTCTAAGGTGGGGAAAAGTCAGAAGTTTTCTATTTAGTTTACCAAACCATAACACTGACTGTCCAACTTTTCAATATCCTTGCCTCCTTCCCCTAATACCGGTCTCTAATCAGGTAGCTTTTAAATGTTTTAAAGTCCGCTATTTCTAATCCTGTGAGAAATTGTTTCCACTATTTCAAGAGGAAATGTGTGTATGAAAGAATACTAAGTGAAATAGTAAAGTGGTTAAGAGAGACAAGAGAAAGATGGAAAGATTTGTGGTTTTGCCGTTCAGATGATAGAGAGTATAATAATGTAATGTAACAGATGAAATAGATCATCTATTTCATGTCAGGGGAGCAGCCCTGTACTTCCCTCATCAGGCAAGGAAGATAGTGTGAACCAGTCAGTCTTATAGATGAGGGAGCTGAAGGCCTTAGAAAGTAAGTAACACACCAAAGATTCAGTTATAGAGTTACAGAATTTTGGAGTTAGAAATTGTAAACAAGGGATCAAGAATTCAAGTTTTGTGCCTGGAATTTTGTTCCTTTATTGCTTCACTCTTAATAGCTAGAGAATGGAAACTGAGAGCTCTGAAAAATTCTACTGTTTTTGAGATGTGCTGGACCCTGGGTGAGGGTACCTGGATCCTGCTTCCAGCCCCATCATGTGATCTTGGTAAAGCCACAAATCCTTCTGGACTTCCATCAGCTTCATCTAGAAATTAAAGGATTGGATGAAGGGAGAGACTTATCTTTCTCATTACCACGTAAATTTCTTATTAACAGACATTAATTTTAAAAATTGAGGGCCTTGTAAAAGTATGGAGGGCAGAATGAGAATTACAGTGCCAGGGCTCTTGGTTTGCTGGGAAAATTCTAGCAGAGCTCTTCTGGATGCCTCCCACACAGGGCATCCTGCTAAATCATTGCTTTAGGTATCATTGTGGTGCAGTGGATGAGCTCTGAGTGGCATGGTCAATGTCAAAGAGGCACAAGGGCTTTTTTACCTCAGCTTGACCTCATTAAACCCACTGGAGTATGACTTTAGCCATATAAAGCAAATGTATTGGCTCTGAGCCCATCGGGGTTCTGAGGCTCTTTCTCAACAAGGAATCAAGCAGGAAATGAGATGCATTTTATTTCATGCAGTCTGTATTAGGGATCTACATAGTCCAAGGCATGACACGTGACATGAGAGTGCTAAAATGCACATCTGGGGCTCACAAAACTGCTTTCACCTTCACTAGGTGTTATAACGAAAAGAACACTTAACTGAAAACCAGAAGACTTGAACTCCAGTACTGAACGGGCAGGTCACCTTGGAAAATAAGGGTAGCATCTTGGGACCTGTTTTCCCTTCCCTCAATGGGTAGTTTCTAAATTTTCTTCTGGTTCTAACAGTTTGAGGTTCTGTGTAGTATTAGAACTTTATGCGACACAAGGAGGTTCGTTAGGGTCCATCTGCATCCTGGAGACAAATCAAGCCATATATATATATATATATATATATATATATATATATATATATATAGTGGTTTTGCCATTCAATATGTGTATGTGTGTGTGTGTGTGTGTGTGTATATATATATATATATACCAAACCTTGCTGGGATTTCCAGGGGCCTAGAGTCTTCCAGGAAGAGCTTCTGAATCTGACTGCCACTTGAGCTAGGCTTTCTGACTGTCTGCTTGAGGATGACACGTTTAGAGGAAAACAGAATGTCTGTCCCATCTTAATTATAGTTTAATCCTTTACCAAGGATTTACACATGGAAGCTTTGGGGTTTTAATTAATGTTCAAAATTGGCAAAGTGCAGCCAGATCCAAAGGTGGTTGGATATTTTCAGGCCTTATGGAAAGTTAAATTGACGAATGTGACCATTTGACCTAGTTTATCCCTCCCTACGTGGAGTGCAATCTCCATTCCTCCAGTGTGTATTCCATTGATAATTAGGTCTTGTTATAATGTAGTTATCACACTTTAACTCACAAGATCCAAAATGAGGCAAGTTTCTTGCCTTTAGATATTCAAATGACACTAATATATATCTTTTTCTGATTTCTTCCCATTAAATAACCTTATGTTTGTATCCTGTTTTCTATAGTTTTCCTATCCATTATTTCATTTGATTTTTTTAATCCATTATTTCATTTGATTAGCACATTGGGCTTCTCTGATAAGCAGGAGGTAGAATGGTGTTTCCATTTTGAAGAGGAAATGCCAAAGTCCCATCCCTAGAAGTGACCACACTCCTGATTATTTTATCACACTTGCTGTCCCTAGTGAATGGACTGCTTTGTTCTGCTATTCAAAGGGCACCCTTGTTCAGGGCGGGTGTGTATTTGCAAGCTCCTCACTAATAGCCAAATGTTGGCACGTTAGAGGGAATTACTCAGAAAAACACAATGTGAATGATTAATCTGCATACTGCTGAAGGATATGAATAATTAAGGGATACTTTGAGAAGAATATTTTGCATATTGTCATAAAATGTATCAATATTTTTGATAAGTGTAAAATACATGAGAAGTGTCTAGGTAGAATAAAATGGACCTGTAGAGCTGTAAGAGAACAAACATCCCAGAGGGAGTTCATTTAAAAAATCAAAAGGATGTGCAACAGGAATAACTAGAAAAATTTTAACTACAGAGCAATTACATTACCCATGAATGTAGTTTATTTTCTGACAGTTTGAATTTTAAAACTTATACACCCAATTCAATGCTGTCCCCTTCAAAGAAGTCATCTTGAGAAGCATTTATGCTTCTTATTACTTGTTTTTGGAACTTTTCTCATAATTGCTTTCTGAAATGGACATTTCTTAAAAAACATTGTAAAGGTCTTTTAGATAAAGTCAGAATTATTCAGAGCCATGTCAGGTGAAAAAGGAGGGTGCTTAAGCTAGGTAACTAATTTCTCTCTCTTTCCCTTCCTCTTTCTCCCTTTCTCCTCCTCCCTTTCCTCTAAAAAAAAAAAAAAAAGAGAGAGAGAGAGAGAGAGAGAAAACTAATTTTTTTTGCATGTCTCATTAACCTTCTCTGAAGAATTCCAGAAATTATTCTAAGCAATGCAGTATTATTATAATAAGAATATATTTTCCAAGTTAATTACATTGGGTGCTTAAATTCTGGTTTGTTAGTTTGAAGTGTTTTGTGGTTTTGTAATTCTGTTCCTTGGAATGAATTATATAGGGCTTTGGCTGGAGTGTTGAAGTTGTAAAGTATAGGAGACCTGATTATTATTTTCTAACTAGTGATGGGCTTGAGCAAGCAGCACGAACCCGAGAGATGAGGGGCAGTACAAGGGATGGAGGAGATGCTGTGTGGAGTGTTGAGTTGAATTAGGAGGCACTACACTTTTACCAGTTGGAAGTGTCCAGAAAGAGCAGCCAGGGGATAAGGAGAATGGGGGCTACGTGAAGGAACTGGTGATGTTAAACCTGATGTGACATATGTCAGGCTGGTGTGGTAAAGAGATCATGGGACTAGAAATATGGCTTAAAATGTAATTTCTGCTCTAAATTAGTTGTAGGACATTGGGCAAATAATTTGACTTCTCAGTGCTTCGGTTTCCTATCAGGTAAAAATTATAGAACTAGGCGCACCTGGGTAGCTCAGTCGGTTGGGCGCCCGACTTCGTTTGGCTCAGGTCATGATCTCACAGTTTGTGAAATCGAGCCCCGCGTCAGGCTCTGTGTTGACAGCTCAGAGTCTGGAGGCTGCTTCAGATTCTGTGTCTCCCTGTCTGTCTCTGCCCCTCCCCCCACTCCCGCTCTGTCTCTCAAAAATAAATAATAAAAAATTTGTTTTAATGTTTAAAAACATAAAATAAAATTGTAGAACTAAGTGAGCTTCAGTTTTCTTCAAAGATTAAAATTTACTTTACAAGGTAGACATGATAATTGTCTTTGAATAGTTGTAGAGCTTTCATGTGGAAGAAGGAGTAGACTAAGACTGAATAATATCTAAGAAGGAGCCAGTACCCAGGGGTTTCAGGAAAGCAAATTGCTTTTTTTTTTAATGTTTGTTTATTTTTGAGACAGCACAGCTGGGGAGGGACAGAGAGGGGGGGGACAGAGGATCCAAAGTGGGCTCTGTGCTGACAGCAGCAAGCCTGATGTGGGGCTCGAACTCACGAACTCACTGAGCCAAAGTCAGGCACTCAACCCACTGAGCCACCAAGGTGCCCTGAGCAGATTTCAACTTTAAGTAGAAAACAAAACAAAACAAAACAAAACAAAACAAAACAAAACGAAAAATAAAAAAAGGCACCCTGCCCAACAGTGAGATGGCACTCTTGATGGTAGAGAGTGCAGTGATAACAAGAAGGGCTGAGAGAGCCAATTTTCTGTTGTAGAGGGAAAGCATAAACTGTGAGAAGTGGTGGACCAGTTGACTACGAAAGTCTCTTTCAATTCTGAGATTCTAGAGGCCTCTATTCTTTTGAGGCCTTCTGTGTTCTTGATTGCATTTGTGAAGACCATAAGACCAGAGAATGACAGGCTGAAAAAGCCCAGGCAGCTCTTGAAATAATAAGTGGTCCATGCGGGTTTGGTTCATGACGTCTAGTATTCTTTTTATAAGTGCCTGAAGGATCTGCATCTTAGCAACCTTGTTAGTTAACCTAATGTTACCTGGAAGAACAAAGAGCCTCACAGTTTCATTGAATGTGAAGACTTAAAACAGGATCCTTTAAGCTGCCTCCTGATACATTCTTCTTCCCTTCAGTGTGTTAGGAAACTGTTGTTGGTCACAAGTTCGAAGCCCCTAGAACCCTGGTGGCAATTACAAGATACCTTTTTTGCTTCTCAGCAGAGACACCTCACGACGGCATCAGACCCAAGGCTCTAGAGTAGCATGTCATGTGAACACTGAGCTAATCATTATTGACTCCTTGGGCCATTATGGTAAAGGAACATTAATTACCATCAGCACAGTTGCACTAATGTGGTTGTAATGAGCACGCCTGTGGGAATTCCCAGTGAGGGAGCTCTTCATCAGATCGGAGCAGCCAGCAGAGGAACAAGGGTGAGCTGGAGGTGCAGGTGTTGAGGGGGAAGATAAGTTCATTGGTTTGACTCCAGTTACTTCCAGAGTTACTGCTAATTTACGTGCCTGTGCCTGGAATACTTTCTGAGATACCTCTCCCTCCTTCCTCCAACCCCCCTCACCCCCCGGTATTTTCTGTTCACTATACACAATGCAGTAGCCCCAGTTTCCAGATGTATCCTGAGGAACCAGACCCCTGACTGCTGGACTCCTCTCACAGCTCTTAGAAGCATGGCCTGGATCTTGGCAAGAGTTCAAAAGTGTGTACGTATCTCTGAGAGTCAGAGAGACCCTATGCTCCAGTGTGCCACCTTTCTTAGCAGAAAGCTGTCTTGGTACACTCCCCCTTTCTTCTCTCTACCAACTCCACCCTTTCATTGACCTCCCTTTGTGAATAATAACCATTAATGCTTAAGGAGGGTTTACTACGTCCCAGGCCTCGGTGGGAAGTTATCTCATTTAAGCCTTACAAACCTAATGAAGTAGGTTTCTTATCTTTTCATATTATTCCTATTAAATGAAAACTTGAATGTCTCTATGCTTAACAGTTTCACGGTGATATTTGTATGTCTATCTAGGTGTCTGTCTCCATTCACCTTTCCCTCTGTCTTCCTGTCTTATTCTTGGCATACCTTCTTCATACTTTTAACCTTTGTTTTCTTTTATCTTTACAGATATCTGATCAATGTCACTTTTGAGGGAAGAAATCTGTCCTTCAGTGAAGATGGTTACCAGATGCACCCGAAACTGGTGATAATCCTTCTGAACAAGGAGAGGAAGTGGGAGAGGGTAGGACATATCTTTTGTCAATTCTCAAGCAAAGCAGATGGGGTAGGGACATAAAATTTTGCGACACATTAAAAGAAAACCAAACCATTTCTTTATCCATTCATATACACAATGGAATACTACGTGGCAATGAGAAAAAATGAAATATGGCCTTTTGTAGCAACGTGGATGGAACTGGAGAGTGTGATGCTAAGTGAAATAAGCCATACAGAGAAAGACAGATACCATATGGTTTCACTCTTATGTGGATCCTGAGAAACTTAACAGGAACCCATGGGGGAGGGGAAGGAAAAAAAAAAAAAAAAGAGGTTAGAGTGGGAGAGAGCCAAAGCATAAGAGACTGTTGAGAACTGAGAACAAACTAAGGGTTGATGGGGGGTGGGAGGGAGGAGAGGGTGGGTGATGGGTATTGAGGAGGGCACCTTTTGGGATGAGCCCTGGGTGTTGTATGGAAACCAATTTGACAATAAATTTCATATATAAATTAAAAAAAAAAAAAAAAAAGAAAAGAAAACCCAACCAAACCTTAGTTTTGGTCTCTGAGCTGTGAAGTTAGAGTGCAATACTTTGAGAGCACAGGAGAAGCTCAAACTCAAAGTTTCTCCAACTTGCATCTTCGTGTTCTTGTCCTTTGGTTAATCAAGAGATTATTTTCTTTATGCATTATCATTTTTATTGGTTATGGTGCTGTGTGAATCATGACTTTATTCTAATGGAAGAGTGTACATGTATAATGTAACATAATTCAGTGAAGAAATCAAATCAGTGATATAATTCAGAAGTTGGGTCCTACACAGTGTCCTGGGGAGGCCGATGAAATGTAATTTACAAGCACATAGGTTTGAATTTGCTGTGATCAGAGGCTTGCCATTGCAAGGCTCTCCTCAAGATCTCTCCCGCTGACAGCTGACCACAGTATCTGAAACTCTACCATTAGAAATTAATTTCTGTGATTGCCAGATTACGTAGGTTCACTTCCTAGCTCTTCTACTCACAAACTTGTCTACTTAGGACCTTGTACAAATCTCTTAAGTACTCTGTGCCTCAAGTGTCTTCATCTATAAAATGAGAATAAAAATAAAAGTACCAAGATCACAGGGTTGTTATGAGGATTAAATAGATTAATATATGCAAAGGACTTAGAAAGGTGCCTGGCACACAGTAAGAACTTAACAGGTATTCGCTTTTGATTTTATCCCCGATTCCTACTTAAATACAAATGCTCCCCAGAGCAATGTCAGCACTGGTGTTTCTCTGGTATATGTTCTTCAGGTGTCATTTGTCCCTCGAGATTCTTTGCTGAAAAATGGTTCTGTAGATAAATAAGGTTGGGAGACATACCTCCAGGCTCTCCTTCTGGGAGGTTCCCAGAGCGTAGTAACGTTTGGAAGCTCAGAGGAATACTGTATATAGCAAAGGGCCATCTCTAACTTTACTTACTCTGATATTTTCAAAATTTATTTTATTATTAGACCCCTTTGTTCATGAAATTCATAGTCTGTAAAACATGTTGGGAAACACCGATTTAAAGCAATTTCTATGAACTCAGTCAGTTGGCTGAGAACAGGCTTCAAGATGTCAGCATGGCTCTGACTGGAAGGAAACCCACATTATATATTTCCAGAAAGAAGGGCCAGGAAAAGAGACCAGAGATAAATTTCTTGAAATTCACAGTCCTGTCCGTGAGCCCTGGACGGGTAGTTAGGTGAATGCTCATCTGTGAAACAGCATGTGTGGCTCACGTAGTGGGAACCTGGGGCCTTATTCTTAAACTTGAAAGACTTCAATCTGTCATAGAGTTCCTTATATCAGGGCACAGCCATAAGACTTAGATTATTCCTTGTGTTCTTGATTAAAGTGGCTCTCCCTCTACTGAGTTATCATTTGTTCAGAAGTGGTTTTCCCCTGGGCTCCTGCCCTGCACTCCAATCAAGCTGCTTTTCACTGCTGCTATAGAGACATAATAATTTAAGAAGTGTTCTGGGAACTCATGTATGATAGGCACCTCTGTATATCTCCAGAAGAGGAGTTATTAATAACTGAGGCTTCGTACATGGATCAGAGATGTCCAGTTGGGTAGCTTTTATGCAGTAGACTCACGATTACTGCCTCAAGGATGGGACATCTCACACCTCTCCTTCCTTAAAGAGATCTTACCGTCACTCGTGCTGACTTCTCTAGGCTGGAATCTGAGGCCTGTGACCACTCCCACTACTGCCCTTTCCCAAACTAGTCACCCTCCCTGGGATTTGCATCCCTTCCCTTCTCATCAGTTCTACCTTTACTGTAGCTCTTGAATTTATTCCTCCTTATATGATCCAGGAAGCATGTGATAATTTTTTAAATTGATGCCTACCTTTATCCATTCAGATCAGTCCTGGACATGGCTGCTAGAATGAGTTTCCTAAGGCACAACTCTGATCATGTTCTTTCTCTGCCCAAACCTTGTTCAAAGCTTCTGTAGTTTGTGCACTGGGTCCAAACTTTATTCTGGTGTTCAAGGCTCCTGTCTACCTTTCCAAGCCTGTCTTCTCTCCCTTGCTGTTTCCCGTCTCACCATCAAGCTACATTGGGCTCTCTCTGTTCTAAGATATTTCCCTGTATGTCTTGCTTCCTGTACAGCATGTATCATGTTTCCTTTTTCTGAAATGAGTTGTCCAGTTATACAAATAATAACCGTCCTTTGAAGCCCAATGAAACTGTTACCGTCTTCTTCTCTCGTCTTTGACCAAAACATAATCTGTCACGCTCCCTTGTCCCCCGTAACCGTTGTCCCTACCTCTGTTGTAGCACCTTCCCATCTGCCTGTTTTAGAGTTGTGTGGATGCGTGCCTCCAGATGGCAGAGGCTGTGTCTTTATATCGTCTTGTCCTCCCAGCAACCTGGAAAAGTGTGTTGCATAGAGCAGTTCAAGAAGTATGTGTCAGGTGAATGAGAACCATTGCATAATACAAGAGTCCAAAATCCACCACTAAGAATCCAAGTTTACGTTAGTGCCCTTGATGTAATACCTCTTTTGGGGGGCAGAGGGGAGATAAAACCGTTATGTAGATTGAGTTTTCATAGACCTTACTTTAAATGTACTTTAAACAAGGGAGCTTGTTATTTAAAGAAATTCTGTGGTTAATCTTTTTGTAAAGCATTTTGGGAGGGGGTAGGAGGTCAGAGAATATCACATATTCATACTGGTTTGGTTCAGTCAGGGAACATTGCTGAAGAGTGGTCTTTACTGTTTGTTGAATTCATAGATCCAGGAGGCTCCCCAGTGTGGAGCCCCTTGTTAGGGCTCCCTTGTGGGCAGAGACGGGTGGCAGGAGCCAGGCACAGCTCTAGTGCATATCTGGGATGTGCTGAAGTTGTACCATGGGAAGTTAAACCTTTTTTTCCACTGTTACCCTGACCCCCAGGACCCTCTGTATTCTCAGGATTTCTAATACCACTCCGGAGGGTACCATGTGGCCCAGGGAAGATTTTGTGTCTGTGGACTCCGGAGAGGCAGGCACCAGGGTGAATATTTGACAGGGAGGAGATGGAAGCTGGGAAGATAAATGGGGAAGGAATCTGGATTTGTGGGGAAAATGAGGCAACAGACAGGACCCACAGCTTCTGGTCATGCCCTTAACGAGCTGTGTGACCTGCTCTTTTCACTTTCCTGGATCTTTCTTTCTTCATGTCTGAAATCATGGCATGAGATTAAGACGACTTCTAGGGCCCTTTCTGGCTCTAGCTTCTTGGATTACAAAATTCACGTTGTAAATAAGTAAGCACTTGGAATGGAACTGGGGTGGGAGCTGAAGCATACAAACGGAACCTGAGTTTGTTTCTAAGGACAGTAGCTTCCAGGGAATATTTGTCATTCTTGTCATTTAGATAAATATCATCTCCTCAGAAGGCCTTCCTTGGTGACTCAAGCCAACGTAGAGCTTGAGCCACCCTATCACAACAGTTCGTTTTAATTTTCTTCAGGATACTTTGTTGTCTGCTGTTTTGCCTATTTGCCTGATTATCACCTGTCTCTTCACACCAGGACAGATGCTTCCTGGGAGCAAGGACATTGTTCACCTCTATAAGCCGAATACTCTAGAAGAGTATCCGGCTTAGAGTGACGGCTCAAAAGATAGCTGTTAAATAAATGAAGAATTCCTATGCTTAGGAGAGTCAGTATATTGACCAGGCATTTCACTTCTGCCTGAAATGCCTCCAGGTGGACGGAGTGGTTTACTGAAGAGAGCAGGAGAGCAGGCACATTCTCCACCGCTGGTGTGAGCAGGCCAAGTGCTAGCAAGGGTCTGGCGGGCGGGGTGGGCACCATTTTCAGTGAGGCCCAACCTCCCAGAGGAGGCAGGCCTTACACTTTTCAACGAGGCAGGTTGACGAAGACTCATTCAGATGCTGGTGTGAACCATGTGAATACCCTCTCAGGTTTTAAAACATAGTCTCAAAGCTACCGTCTCACAAATCTGGCTCCTTCTGAAAGACTCGAAGTAAAGGCAGCATAATCTGGGACTGAGCATGGTTTTGGACTCAGAAAGAGCAGAGATGAATGCCCCTTGTTGCCGTCTATCCGCTGCATAAACCAAGCGGCCATACTACCTGAGTCCGTTCCCCTTTTGTAAAATAGGGTTTTACATGAGGCTGTTATAAAGATTAAAGGAGACTTTATAATAAAATACCAGTTAATAGTGACTGAAACATAGCCAGTATTCAACAAATGTCAGTCAGTGCCCTCCCCCCCTTTTTTTAAGGTAACATTTGCTCATGGTAATAAGTCAAATGGTACAAAAGGGTATCCGGTGAAAAGAACATCCTCTTATCTGTGATCTTCAGTTCCCCCAGGCCCCTCCCCAGAGAAATCCTTATTTCCAGGGTCTTACGTATTTTCTCTGAACATACTGCAAGCATATAAAAATTCTATATATTTACTCAACCTCCTATTTTTTTTAAAATAGCACCTGCTCTTGTGAACTTGTAATGGGATCCTGTACAAATAGCCACTAAGGAGGCATGGGGGCAGCTAGAATAGCACAGAGATCTCTGGATCAGAATTACAGTCACAGAAAGCCAGGTAATGTCTTTGGTATGTGGGAATGTGGAGGAGAACATTTCCCACACGTGCATGCATGCGGGGATAGCATGATAGGTTGGAAAGGGTAGGGGATGGTGGTGGAAAAATGCGTGCAGAATGGGTTCATTTGTAAGTCTTCTCTCTAAGTGGGGGACAGCTGCATAAACTTGCATTAAAAATAGTCTGGCACAGAGAAGCAGTTCCAGCAAGCATTCAAGCTTCTGTCTTTATCAGAGCCTCTCATGATTTGCTTCATTGCTACCGCTCTCTGCTTCCATTTAATCGTTCCTAAAATGGGGATAATAAAAATGAAATGCAGTGGGGGTGTGTTCTGAGTAATGACTTCAAGAAATGATGATGGTGCATTTTCAGGCTGTAAGATGTAAACAGACCTTAAAGGGACTGTCTGGGTCCGAATTACAGGAGGAGACGTAAGGCAGGCAGAGATGCAAACCATTTCCCCGGGGACAACAGGTGTATTTTATAAGCCCACATTCCCTCTTCTCTGCCTCCATCTACTGGAAAATGCCCTTCCTTAGGTAGACTAAAACATTCTCCATTTGTCTGGGTCATTTTTTTGGCTCCCCAAACCCCAGTTATCACCTTAGGCTTGCAATACTGAGACATTACAGCCACATCCACCACTGAACGAAGTGCTAGAAATGAAAGTACTTAGCCCACACTGCTGGGCCTATAATAGTATTTATGAATTAATGGATGGAACAGTGGGGGGGGAGGAAGGGTACTAAACTGGTAGAAGGAAGATCCCCCAAGAGCCACAACAGCAACAACATAATAAGACAGAATGTTCTACTGGCATCTGAAGCCTGGGATGAATGAAAGAGGTTAAGAGATGCTATATGCCTCCGATAGCTTCGTATCCAGGAGACAGCGGCAACTCCAGGCTGTGGATGCCCTGTGCTATGAGCACCTAACGACTCCAGTGATCATATTCCAGAATGATCAGTTTGGTGATGATACAGCAGAGGTTGATTGCTGCTGTGGCAGGTGCCACTTGAAAGCTGTTGACAGACAAAATAAACAGCCACTCCACTTCCTCCCTTGCGTGTGTGCATACAAACACATAGGCACATTCACATCCAAACTGGCAGATTGCTCATGACATAGGAGCCGCATCCGTTTGGTTATTCACCGTATGCCTGTGCCCAGCACAGCGCGAGGCATTCCTGAACAGGCCAGTAAATGTCTGGTGACAGCCCGAACATGCCTGTACAAACTGTGTTCTACCACCCATCTTTGGAGGAGAAGCCAGGGAGCATCCCTGCCCTCTTCAGACTTTACAGAGGTTGTCTGAGGAGGTGAAACAGAAGCTCCTCACGTTGGGGGTGTTTGTTCTGGACCTCTCGATACTGCCGCTTGACAACATGCTATTTTTACCGACTTTGAACTGAGTACTAATATGCATCATTGGATTAAGGGACTAGAACACGGGATCCATGGAGAAAGGCTATGGGAATTGGGGTTGTGAAGGGGAGGAAGAAAAGGCAATGAAGTGATGACTTACTCTCTTTAAATATATGAAGACTTATTGTACCAAGTGTTGAGATCAGCTGTTCCGTTTTTCTCCTCTCGAGACAGAACCGGAGTAAGTGGGCTTAAGATCAAGCAGAGAGGATTTATATTAGCTGTAGGGAGAACTTCTTGATAGAAGTTTTGAGTACCAGGACTGTTCATGACACCAGGGGATGACTTTGGAAGTCTTAAAAATGGGATATGTCCTCCTCACTCTGCAGTGTGCAGCCCAAAAAAACAGTACACGAAATACATGGTTGTGAGTTTTCCTTCCATTCTCCTTCCCACCCCCCTTCTTCCCTGTCCTTCCCTTCTCTCCCACACATAATTATTGAGCGTCTACCATGAACCAAGCATTAACCCCACCAAATTAGTGTTGTAGTTTTCCTAGTGGCTGGGGGAAAAAGGAGAACAACATTTATGGTTTTCTTATAAAGAGAATCTATTGAGATACTTACTAAAGACATTTTGATTATTTTTTAAATTTTTTTCATGTTTATTTAGTTTTGAGAGAGAGAGAGAGAGAGAGAGAGAGAGAGAGAGAGAGCGCACAAGCAGGGGAGAGCCAGAGAGAGAGGGAGACACAGAATCTGAAGCAGGCTCCAGGCTCCGAACTGTCAGCACAGAGCCCGACGAACCCATGAACCGTGAGATCATGACCTGAGCCGAAGTCAGACGCTTAACCTACTGAGCCACCCAGGCGCCCCAAGACATTTTGCTTATTAAATTTATGTGGGGGTGGAGGATAAGGTAAAATTTACCGGTATACATACCCACAAAGGTATTGCAAAGAGAAAGAGGGAGGTATTGCTCATTGTGACATTTAAAATTCTGTAACCTAAGGTGGTTTTTAAATCTTACTATTTGATATGGTCGAATAATGGGGTGGATGTTTCTTTCATGTTGCTTGGTTGGTAAAGACTCTCTGCTGATATATATTTATGACCATGGCTTACAAACAGGGTGCCTGGATTACATGTCTTTGGCTGCCTTTCTGAATTGTGATTATTTTGGACTCTCACATCCAAGTGCTCCCTTCTTATCCACTGATCTCCCAGAGTCATGGTCCACCCTATTCGTTAACCCCTTTTCTGGGGTTCCAGAAAGAGACTCCTGGGGGCCAGCACCGAGGAGCAGAAAGTGTACTCTTAACCACCAGTGTCTCAACGCTTGTTATTAGACTCAGTCCACAATGCCAAACTGCAACCCAGTGTGCGTTTCTAAAATAATTTGAAGAGAAGAGCAGGATGTAGTGAGGGAAGAGACTTCAGAAATGTCATTTCATAAAGGCTGGTTGTCTCCGTGTGTTTGTCATCGGCCACTGAATGAATGGGATAAAAGAACAAGATAACCTTGGTTGACTTTACTTCTGAAACCTATCCATGCTGATGGGGAAGAAAAAGCAGAATTGAACTTGGAGACTGAAGTGCTGGCTTAACGAAAGGCAGTGAGGAACGTGTCCCCAAAACTAAAATACAGCTTACGTCCATCTTGTTTACGTTTTATTTTTATTTCATTACCATTATCTTATGGTTGGCTCCTGAGTCCCCTGAACTATCTGTCTGATTTCTAGGTTATAGCATTTTTTCCATTAGTGATATTGGAGAAGAGATAGTGGTATACTGGTTAGAAGACTTTTGTGCTTATCTAGGTTATGTAGGTTAAAAACATTTATGGTTTTCTTATTATGAAGGTAATTGATGCTTATTAAAGAAATTTGGGGGAGGGGCGCCTGGGTGGCTCAGTCGGTTGAGCTTCCGACTTCGGCTCGGGTCATGTACTCACGGTCTGTGGGTTCGAGCCCCGCGTCGGGCGCTGTGCTGACAGCTCAGAGCCTGGAGCCTGCTTCAGATTCTGTGTCTCCCTCTCTCTCTCTGCCCCTCCCCTGCTATCTCTGTCTCAAAAATAAATAAAAACATTAAAAAATTTTTCTTTTTAAAAAGACATGTGGGGGAGATAAGACACAATATTCATACAATATACATTCAAAGAATTAGCATTTATATTTCTCTGTCTCTTGCTGATGCTTCTTCTCCGTGCGTGTTCTACGAGTGCATGTTATCACACAATGCAATGAGATATGGCAGAATTGCTAATACAACTTACAACAGCTTACAATCTACTTTCTTCTCTTACTGTCTCTTACTATAATATTGTAGATGTTTTTTTCTGTTTTACTGATATTATCCAAAGCACGAAACTTAATGACTTTAATATTCCATTGTAAGGATGTATCCCACTTCTTTAAACTGGTCACTCATAACTAGACGTACGTGTATTAAATAGAGACTGAAATGAAACTATTCGTATCATATTTCATACAATGCTCATATGAAAATAATTTCAGAGTTTTTGATAATCCAGCTGTGATGCCATAAAGACTGCTTTTCAAGGTAACAAGGTTTGACCACTTTTTTGTTGTTGTTATCTAATGTGCTAAACATTAAAAAGGGAAGCCCTTAAATTGAGAATTGCTTGGGTTACTTATATTAATTCGCTAATAACCAATGGACACATATCCAGTTGGAATGGAAGGCTCTACTTTGTGATTCCTGGTCGGTCAGGACTCATGGAGGTTTTTTTTTTTTTTTCTTTTGATCTTCTGATTGAGTGTGTAGCCCTCTAACTTTGCTGATGAGGATTTTTCTTTGATAGTTACAGCATACAAAGAATGGGGTTGGCCATGTGGTCTGTGTCTGTCTGCCGTTTTCATCATACGGGGATCATTTCCTTGAGAGTTGGAAGCTTGTAAAATTCAGACCCCTTTTCCCAAGGAACTCTTGGGTATGTCAGCCTTTCTAGTGCTATTTCTGTTCTCTGTGGCACAAGTGACTAGGAGGAAGGGAGGAGAATCCCCTTTTTTCACCAGTAGGGGCAGCACCTGGCTAAACTCATTTGTTATTTGTAGGCGGATATGCCTCAAGACTGCCCAGGCCTCTATAGCAGGGTGCTATTCTCTTTATACTTTTATGTATTTTCCACCAAAGAAAATACTTTCTGCATGCATTCACAGCATGTTGACTTTAGCTGAGATCTGAAGTTTGACATCAGAACTATAATATCTGAATGTCCTTCATATACAAACAAGCTCTATTGACCTAGCATGACAAGATCATCTGCTTTGAGTTTTTCCTGCAATGATGATGGATTTGTACTAGTCCGTACACAACCTCTCTCTCTGTAATACCTATTTATGAGATCTGGCCCGGAGCAGGGTAAACATAATCCATGTACACGGGGAGAAAAGCTCTGACCTTGACATGTTAACGCTGCTAATCAGCCTGCAGTACAAAGATTTGAAAGGAAGTGTAGGCCCAATAAGAAAATAAATTATCTTTAAGAATGAAAGCTAATGGGGCACCTGGGTGGCTCAGTCGGTTAGGCGTCCGACTTCAGCTCAGGTCACGATCTCGCGGTTTGTGAGTTCAAGTCCCACATCAGGCTCTGTGCTGCCAGCAGCCTGGAGCCTGCTTCAGATTCCATTTCTCCCTCTCTCTCTGCCCTCCCCTGCTCATGCTCTGTCTCTCTCTCTCAAAAATAATAAACAAACATTAAAATTTTTTTACAAAAGAATGAAAGCTATTAATAATAAAAGAAATATGGATACTAATCTCTCACAGTAGCCATGGAACTCCAATTATTTGGGGTGGTTTTATTATTTTGTCTATTAAAATTATCTCTGTTCATAATTTGGTGAACATTCTAATTCTAGTTAATTAGCGTATTAGTATTAGTGTATTTGTATATCTAGTTCATGGTATGTGGAACAGTTATATATGCACATATGCATCTCTCTCTCTGTGTATATATACATATACATTTATCTATTACGTATCTATATAGAGACAGAAAGGTGGGAGGAGAGAAAGAGGACTTCAGATGGCTTGGAGGCTCTCACCTCACGTAATCCGGGTTTTCTCTGCTTTCTGTAAGGGCTGCCCACTGCTGACTCAACAGGTTTTTCAGGTCTTAGCTCTGCCAGCTAAATGGTCTGAAGGTTTAAACTTAAGCGTGGGGGGGGGCGGGGGGGAAGGTGAGAGGACGAGTGTGATTTGGAGAGGCAAGTTAGGAGAAGAACACACATGTACATGAGTCACGGGGAGAGTAATGGACATTTAGAGGAAGAAAACCATTCTCCTTGGCTATATTTTCCAGGGGTTCAGCATTCCGTGTTTACACCAAACCCCTCTAGATATCCTTTCACATTTGTCTATTCCAAGGGTTTGGTGTGGGATATCTTCTAAAATCAGTGTCTTTGGCTATTCCTGTAATATGTACCATTTTTTCTTCACTCAACCCCTAGGGAAAGGCACTTGCTGGCAGAGGAACAGAATAGTACCTCTCAAGTAGAATTTCTGGTGGGTAGTTAAGCCACCTCAGCATTCTCTTTATAGAAACGTTAAAACAAACAGAACCTTTATTTTCCCTATAGGAGCTGGGAAAGATGTACAATTCTAGAACAGTCTAGCCTAGAATTAAGGTTTGGCCACAGGCGCATCTGATACTTATATAGCATTTTATTAACAATGTGGCTTATGAAGAGCTTTAGTGCATATGATCTCATTCTGACTCCTATTAAACTTTTGGCAAATAGTTGTACAGATAAATAAACTGAGACTCAGAGAGGTGACGTGATTTGCCCAAAGCCACACAGATGAGTGGCAGAACTAGGTGTCGGCATTTACATCCAGCTCCATTTTAATCCAACATGCTTTGTGCCTTAACACACAGAAGAGTATAACAATACAACTAATGGGATCAGAGTGTAGCAATATCCTTGGAAACAGTTGTGTAGACCAGAGGACAAATCACACTATGGAAACCCTTGAGAGGGGGGAATAGTTAGTAGTTAGCCCAGACTGTGACTGGCTATTTCAGTGTAACATTTTCCTGAGAGGAGCAAAAATGAAAACAGAAGAGAGGGAGGGAGGGAGAGAGCAAAGAAAGATAAGAACAGCAACAAAAAAGGCTTTTCTGCATCCCTACCTTCCTCTACCTCCCTCTACCTCCTCACTGTTATTACACACACATACATGTGCATGCACACACGCACACACACACACACAATCATACATGTATCCTCTTTTCAGTCGACGGCAAGAACCTGTCTCCTCAAAACTGTGTCGATGAACATGTTTCAATAACAAAGGCATAACTACCTACAGAAGCAGCTGTCCAATTCTGATCGCGTAGAGGGGATTTTCTAGGAAACCGTGCTCTTCTGCAGTCAAAGCTCTTCTCAAATGCAGCCACCATGGCAGTGGCACCGTGGCCATGCAGCCCCCATTGATCAGACATCCGCTGAAGGGGTAGAGAAATGTTGAAACACCAAGGGGAATTTAAAATAGCTGACCTACAGAACAGCCCTTAAACCTTTGTAGGAGAGTAACATGAAATTTTAACTTAGCTTTACATAAAACACAATCAACCAAATATTTTATGAACTCGACTAGCTAAGAGAGAGGAGTAGTGGAGTTTAGGGATCTCATGTAAAACTAGATGAAGGTTCATTAAGATTACATTGTATCTTGGGGCGCCTGGGTGGCGCAGTCGGTTAAGCGTCTGACTTCAGCCAGGTCACGATCTCGCGGTCCGTGATTTCGAGCCCCGCATCGGGCTCTGGGCTGATGGCTCGGAGCCTGGAGCCTGTTTCTGATTCTGTGTCTCCCTCTCTCTCTGCCCCTCCCCCATTCATGCTCTGTCTCTCTCTGTCCCAAAAATAAATAAACGTTGAAAAAAAAATTAAAAAAAAAAAAAAGATTATATTGTATCTTATATGAAATATATATAATCCATATATATGTGAACGAGAAGGGAAGAGCAAACTTCAGTGAACAGGAACACCAATCTTCTGTGATTCATCTCTGCCACTTAAATGTTGCCCCAAATGTGATTGTGGGTTTCACTGTGATACATGAGTTAATTTAAGAGCGATGAGTATTTTTTTATTTCACTAATCATGTGTTTATTTTTATAGTTGTCTGTCTTTGGCAAGTGACAGTTGCCTCACATTTACAGTAATATGAACTTTTAAAATACATTTTAAAAGGAAGGTTATTTCATATATTAAATTAAAAGTACCATCGGCGTGATACACGGATGTGGAGTAAATCGCTGCAGTGGTACCTGAGTGAGTGAAATTTGCGAAGTGCGTCTTCAGGGCAAAATGTGCTCCCTGCACCAGCCCCCAAGTCACAGCATTCAACTTTCCCATCTTCTCCGCCCTCCACCCCTCTGCATTTAGTCTGCACGCCAGCATAATTGCCACTGACCTTTCTTCAAAACCTCTTGTACTTTTATGCCCACATGTCTTTGCTTATGCTCTTCCCTTGACCTTGGATTATTAAGCTTGACCTTTGAGGCACAGTTTAAAACCCAAGAGGCATCATATCTTACCTCCGCATTGCACAGTAATTTATCCACAGAAGTATCAACAATGGTACTCCACCTTTCTGTTCCTCGGTTTTCTCGTCTATAAAATGGGAAGTATAGTGCCTACCTCCAACTGTTGCCATCAGGATCAAATAAGTTTTAATTCATGTCAAATTCTTAGTACAATACCTGGCACGGGGCAAGTGCTGTGCAAATGTTCAGTTACTTTACTTGAACGTAGTGTAAAACCCATGTAGCACAGTTGAAACCGGCTTCTAGAAAACAAGAACGCGAAGGAAAATGACAACACATACCCACAGGACACAGTTGGATTTTGGCCTTAGTCACTGAAAGGAAGGAGCTAGGAAACACATAGAATTCTTGACTTGCTCGAAGATAAATTGGTAATGAGCAAGCTTTCTTCCTTTATTGTTAAACAACTTTTTGCACAAGGATTTTCTTTTTTAAGAATTTTTCTAACGTTTATTTATTTTTGAGACAGAGAGAGACAGAGCATGAACGGGGGAGGGGCAGAGAGAGAGGGAGACACGGAATCAGAAACAGGCTCCAGGCTCTGAGCCATCAGCCCAGAGCCCGATGCGGGGCTCAAACCCACGGACCGCGAGATCGTGACCCGAGCTGAAGTCGGACGCCCAACCGACTGAGCCACCCAGGCGCCCCTGCACAAGGATTTTCTAAAAATTGAGTCTTAAAATAACGGCAATAACACAGCGCAGTCCACAACATGGCACAGAAGGCCACACTGGGCCTGCCACCGGGACATCAGTGAGTTTAAAACCTCCTCAGCTTAGGGGTGCCTGGGTGGCGCAGTCAGTTAAGCGTTCGACTTCCGCCAGATCACAATCTCACGGTCCGTGAGTTCGAGCCCCGCGTCGGGCTCTGGGCTGATGGCTCGGAGCCTGGAGCCTGCTTCCCATTCTGTGTCTCCCTCTCTCTCTGCCCCTCCCCCATTCATGCTCTGTCTCTCTCTGTCCCAAAAATAAATAAAAGTTGAAAAGAAAAAAAATTTTTTAAAAAAAACCTCCTCAGCTTAGACTTATCCTGTTGTGGGTTGTCTGTAACTATTGAATAACAACTGAAATGCATTAAACGGTGATGACAGTTTAGGAAAGCTTGTAGTGTGTCCTTGTGCCATTTGATCTCCTTGGGTTTTGTTTCACTGTAATCAGCCACCACTTTGTGGTTGACGATAAAGAACTGCCAATCCCTCCTTTATGGCCTCCTCGTGTCGCGAGTAATTGGCCCACAACCGTTCAAAGAATTCCTGCCACAAAGGAAAGTGGTTTCCGTCCACAGAAGACAGTCCTAGTCGGGGTTGGCTATAAAGGGAGTGGTAGTACTGACACCTGAGTAGTGTTTTACACTTTGCGCCCCTGGTCCTCAGTGCGGTCCCTGGACCAATAGCATCCGCATACCTAGTAACTTACTTGAAATGCAGATTCTCAGGTCCTACCTCAGAAGCCCCCAAAATGAGGCCCGACCATCTGAATTTTGACCTATAAAATGCAGGGATAGTTTATCACCTATTCACAAGGACAAGAGAACGAGAGAAGTTATTTGTTTAATGGGTATTTAAGACTGCCACTCTGTCACTGTCCTCTGTTCTCATTTTATTTTCCAGCCATTAACTGTGAAGTAAAAATCTTTATCCCTTCATAAAGTGAGGGACAGATCCAGAAGCATGGCAAGAAAGAGTTAAGGCCTGTGCAGCTCACTCCGGGAGATTCTGAATTACTTGTCATCTTTGATCACCGCTACAGAAACTCCCTGATATTAGGCTGGAAGTCTGGGTTTATCCATTCAGCAAATATCTCCAGAACCCTTACCAAGTGCCAGGCACTGTTCTGGGCATAGGGTAAACAGTAATAAGACCGACAAGTTCCCTGCCCTGGAGGTGTTTATGCCTTGTTAAGGAAGGTCGCACAACAAACACAGCAACAAATAAACAGGATCATTTCAGATGATACCAAGTGCTGTTAAGGTGGTGAGACAGGGTGCTATGGCTCTCAGCCACATGATGTCATCCCCCAAAGGGGCTTTTGGAAATGGCTTTATTATCTTAAATAAGTTGCCAGTTTAATTCCTAAGGAATATGTCCAATGGCAGTTGTAAGAAACTTAACTGGCAACTTGATGTATTTCATATTATGCCCATAAGACCTCCGCTTAAACTGTATGTAGATACTGTGTCGAGACTATAGACCCCCTTCTGAGCCGCAGAGGAATGTGGGTGGTATTTGGTCTTCCATTTGTTTCTAGGTTTCGGAGAATTGGGATGTGAAATTTGTAACTTGACACATCAGGCTATAAACATTCCAGTATTGATGTTCGATTTTTCCAAATAATCAAGACCTACTAGGCCTCATTGTTTAGTAAGAACTGTATTTAGGAAGTTGCCTACCCTCACCTACTCCAAGGGGTGCAGGTGCTCCACTCTTTTGCACCTGTTGTGGCAATTGCTTCCTCCATTTTCTCCATTTGACCCTGGAGGTCATGATGTGACACTATAGGAGGACCTATTGAGGATCTTGAGGAAAGGTGACAAGCTAGCAGTCCAGAGACTGCTTTTGGATCATAGACGTGTTCTATGTGGCTTAAGAGAGGTGTATTTAAGGTTAAATTGCTTTGGGTACTTAAATATTTAGAGATTCCCCTTAGATCTCCAGATTTCTGGATTTCCTGAAGAATCAGGAGAGTGGCAACACTAGGCTCACATTCTGCTGGAGCTGAGGGGTGTAGCCTCCTTTGGATGGCATACACGTTCTCCAGCTCTCCAGTTCAATGCAGCCTCCCACCATGTCCCATCGCTTTTATTAATGACCTACCTGATTGGGATATGGGAGTTTGCAACTCACAGAGCAGAAATGAATTCAGAAAACATTCAGTCCCAGCTTAAGATCTAGACTGTATACCTTGAGAATGGGTACATTCAAGTTTAAGAAACTGGGGATTTATGGAGCGCTTTTGATTGCTCGCTGCAGTTCACCTTGGAGTCTCTAGGGGGCAGCTGAGAATTCTGAGTACAGTCTAAAAATGCCTCCCTGTCCTGGGCAATTGTAGTTCTATATTGTACTGATTTTCCAAATCCACCTTACAATTGTAGAAGGAAAAAGAAATTACCTCTTCTGATGGGCTTTCTATTTGTGAGACAGTGAAATACAGAAATACAAACTTTAAAAAAAATTTTTTTTTAACGCTTATTTGTTTTTGAGACAGAGAGAGACAGAGCATGAACAGGGGAGGGACAGAGAGAGAGGGAGACACAGAATGGGAAGCAGGCTCCAGGCTCTGAGCCATCAGCCCAGAGCCCGACGCGGGGCTTGAACTCACGGACCGTGAGATCGTGACCTGAGCTGAAGTCAGAGGCTTAACCGACTGAGCCACCCAGGCGCCCCCAGAAATACAGACTTTCGATGCCTTAAAAAGTGTTAGTCTTATAAAGGGTGTGTATTTGTCTTTTTTACTTGGCAAAGTAACAGATAATCCTAACTGGATGAATAACCTGGAAAGGCTTCATAGGTGTGAGCATTCAAGGGGAATTTGAATGATCCAGGGGCATGTCCTAGTGGAGAAATGAAGGCTTCAGGCAGAGGAAAAACTCAACCGGGAGACCAGGAGAATGAAGGAAGGGGGTGGGCAAATGAAAGAATGTGGAATAGGAAAAGCTGAAATTAGAAGTGAAGTGGTGGGGTGGGGGGGGGCGGGGAGGGGTGGGCAAATGTCACATCTTAACGAAGGAACAGAAAACCGATAGCAATTAGAGAGTGATAGAGTCTGAGTGCAGTGAGAAAGCAAGAAGGCTTCTGTCATGCTATTCTGATGAAACTAAAGCCAAGAAACAGAAAGGAAAAAAAAAAAAAGCAGAGTCAAGAAAAGAGGTTGAAATTGTCTTGGCAGGAGAAGATCCACACTCAGAGATTTTGAGCATGCAGAATAGAAAGAAAAATGCGTTAATATTGAAAATAATGGCACATGTATCTTTACTGTGCATTGAGTGCTGAATAAGGATGTAAGGGGAGGGCTTGGTCTCTCTGCAGGGTACTTTAGATTCCCCGACCCCAGCTCAAAAGTTAGAAACATTCTATCTCAAGATGGAGCTTTCTAGTATCCAAAGCACTACAGTGAGTGTATAGCGTTTTCTCCTACTCTGCAAAGCTCAGATAAACCTTTCTTCTTTGATCTCCACTGGCATTGCTGTTTTCCACGTGAAAGCAGGATCTCAAAGTCCAGTGGAAGAAAGTGTTGCTTTTCCCTCCTGTGTTTAGAGTTATCACTTCTTTCTCCAGGCGGATTCAGTTGCATTCAATACACATACTGAAGGGCTTCTCTATGAAGGATCCTATGCTAGATGCTGAAAGGAAAGAAAGGTAAATAAGATGCCCTGTTCTCAAGAAATGTACCCTCTTAAGAATGTTATACAGATAAAATACAGGGGCGAATATGACTGTGGTAGGCAACCACTAAGGCAACCCCCAAGGATCCCCACCCGTATTTATATTCTCCAGTTGAATCACTGGCCACTTAAAGACTAAAGGAGGAAAACACCCTAAAATGTGGGTATAAACGTATTGTACACAAAGTTAGGGTTTCTTTTTCAGAACTGGAGGAATCCCGTCCCATCTTGAGTGATAACCTCTCTTTTCTGCAACAGTATTTATTTGTGTCTGATTCCAAAAGTAACAGTAATGGTCCATCAGAGGAAAGCTAAAAAGAATAGAGAAAAGCATGAAAAGAAAATAAAGCGCACCTCAAATTCTACCTCCCAGAGATAATTTCTGTTTACATTTTGTTTCTGTCATTCCAGTCTTTTTTCCTCTGTGTTCTTATATATTATAAATGTGCTTTAGAAATATAAGGGCATATTTTTATAAAATTGGGATGGTATTATATATCCTGTTTTGTAATCTACATTTTTAATGATGCTTTGTGAATAGTATGTCAAATATATATTATGGATATATTAAAATATGGTATAAACTAGGGCACCTTGGTGGCTCAGTCAGTTAAGCATCCGACTTTGGTTCAAGTCATGATCTCATGGTTTTTGGGTTCAAGCCCCGCATCAGGCTCTGTGCTGACAGTTCGGAGTCTGGTGCCTACTTCATATTCTGTGTGTGTGTGTGTGTGTGTGTGTGTGTGTGTGTGTGTGTGTGTGTTTCTCTCTCTCTTTGCCTGTCTCCCGCTTACACTCTGTCTTTCCCCAAAATAAATAAACATTAAAAAGATAAAATACGATGTCAACTATATCATTAAGTATCCATGTAGCTATTACCTATTTATGTTCATCTATATATCATGTAATTTTTTAGCTCCACATATTACATTCTTTAAGCACTCTGTACCTAAGTATCTATGTCACAAAATTCCTACACCTCTATGTGCCTCCCCACACACGTGGGGTAAAATCTTGGCCATAGCTCGTTGGTCTGCGTGTGTTGACAGTAGCAAGATCCCTTCCTTGTTGGCATTTGCCCTCTGCATCGCTCACTTCCTGGCGAACTTGCTGGAGGAGAGAACACCAACAGGTGTTTTGGAGAAAGCTAGAACACCTGGCTGTGTTGGCTTCTTCCTTATTGCTGAACATGAACCCTGCTTCTTCTCTAAGCAAGCACAGCCCTCCTGGGACTGACGTTGGAGTTGCAAATCTGCCTCTTGGTGCTCTTCCCTAAATGCCTTTTTAAACATGCTCAATAATAGATGAGCACCTGGGCCTTTCTTCACAAAGGAGAGCTCAAGCAGTTTTTAGAACATGAAAAAGCTATTTGGCCCTTTAGAGCAGATACTTGGAACGTCCCCAGTTCCCCAGGACACCATTTAATAACCACTCGCTCCAGGACAGCAAGTGGTTTGCCTGGTGGGTTTTGTTGCTCTATTTGTTCTTTGAATTAGTTTTTCAATCCTGGACTCGACTTTCACTGAATCTTTATAACCAGTTGTTTGACATGGATGTTCCCAGTCCCCATTCTTAATTTCTTTCTCTGCTCAGTCTCTCCCCACTGCTACCGTGACTCAAGCAAGATGTCTACTACTTGACTGGGTCCTAGTATCCCAGAAACAGGTGCATCCACTCCCTTTGGCTTATCAAGTCTTGGCTCTGCCACCAATTAGTGGGTGACCTTGAGTAAGTCACTTCATGTCTCTGGCTTCTCTTTCCACCTCTGTGAATCAGGAGGGTCACATTAAGTCCCTAAGGTCCCTTATAGTTCAGACAATCTGTGGTTTCAAACACCTATTTGGGTTTGCCACGGTGTTCTGACTATGGCATATTTTCAGGGGCAACTATTTGTTCATTAGTTAGCTATAAGAATTGTTTATTTTTAAACTTCATTTCCTACACTGGGCAGCCCGGTCATTTGGCTTCATGGGCTTTTGTTAGCAGCTACCTTCCGGGAAGGGAGGTTGAATGTTTTACACTGGCCGCCTTCTCTTGCCTTTGTAGTAATCTGCAGGAATCACAATGTAGAGCAGACTTCTTTGGAACCTTGCTACCAAGAAGTCAGGGAACAGCCTTTGCCTGTCTTAGCCTTACGCAGTTGGGCCGTCTCTGTCTCCTTCACGAAAGAGACATTGGTGCTTAAGGTCAGGCAGTGCCACCTGCACATCCGTGTGTCACAGTTGAACACACCACCAGAGTTTCCTACCTCACTCCCCACTGTGAAGCAGGCTCTTCCTCTTTTCATTTTTTATTCTGTATTCCTGGATATTGCTTCGCAAGTGACTACTTCCCTCTTTCTCTGTGATCCCTGTCTTTAAAATTAGAAACAACTTATAGGGCCTGGTCATACTCTTTTTTTTTTTTCCTTTTTATATGTTGAAGTCATTGTTGTGTTCTGGGACCAAACTGCCTGTTCATGCTTTGGATTACTGTTTATTCAACAATGTTCTCCTCTTTGCCTGCAATGTGTTGAACGCTGTTCTCGAAGAAATGAGCGTGAGGAAGATGAGAAGATCGACATATAGGTGGAGAAAGTAAGAGAGACGGTAAGGAAAAGGGAAGACATTGCAAGAGAAGCTAAGAAAGGAGGTGGGACAGTGTAGACTCCACCCAGGGCAGGAAGCAGGGGAAATCAGGGGAAGGAAATCAGAAGATTTAGCAAGCCAAAATTCCAGTGTGCGCCAACTCTTCTTCCAAAGAAGATTGTCTAAAGTGATAGGCACCCTGGCTGACAGACAATAAACTATTAGTAATAGCTAACACTTCTATAATAAATTGGCATTTATAGACCAGACACTGTTCTAAGCAGATTACTTATTAACTCATGCTAAACCTCACAACATCCCTATGGAATCAGTATTTAAGGTGAAAAAAAAAAAACAGACCAAAAAAATCATGAGGCCCAGAGAGGTTTAGTGGCTTTCTGAAGGTTACACAGCTAGTGGATAGAGGAATTAGGATTTGGGCCTTGCAGTTGGACCCCAGAGACTACACTGAATGCCGCGTACCCCTGAATGTAGCATAGGGGGAGATATGGCCCCACTCTCACGCTCTTGGGGGTGCAGTAGGGATTAACGCACACGAACTTTTTTTTTTTTTTAATTTTTTTTTTCAACGTTTATTTATTTTGGGGGGGACAGAGAGAGACAGAGCATGAATGGGGGAGGGGCAGAGAGAGAGGGAGACACAGAATTGGAAACAGGCTCCAGGCTCCGAGCCATCAGCCCAGAGCCTGACACGGGGCTCGAACTCCCGGACCATGAGATCGTGACCTGGCTGAAGTCGGACGCTTAACCGACTGCGCCACCCAGGCGCCCCCACACGAACTTCTAAATGTTCTGATGCCTGATTCCCTTCCCCATCCATTCTTCCTGCCCTGAAACCCAAGCCTCATGCTCAGTGTTTGCCAAAGTTATCCAGCATTTTTGCTTTTGCCTCAGGCATGGCTTGAGTAGAATTACCACTGGTCGGGCGACGAGGTTCTATTCTGGGCAGAGCCAGGTTAGGGGAATAAGCCTGAGAAAAGACATGACATTTTGGCCCACAGGTTTGCTGGTAGCCAGAGACATGAAGCTTCTGTGGCTTTTGGATACCATGAATGTCTTGTGCTTGATGCTTTTTCCTGTTTGAATGGCGATTCCCTCAACATGATATGCAGCTAATACCCCACCAATGTCTAGCCTCTCCAGGTTTCAACTGTGCAAGGAAAACAACTGGCCCACTTAGGTAATTACTAATTGTTTTGTTTTGTTTCGCTCCGAAAGCTGTAGACACCTGGCATTTTCAGTTCCATTTCTTCCGTTCAAATATTATTTCTTTTTAAATTTTTTTTTTCAACGTTTATTTATTTTTGGGACAGAGAGAGACAGCATGAACGGGCGAGGGGCAGAGAGAGAGGGAGACACAGAATCGGAAACAGGCTCCAGGCTCTGAGCCATCAGCCCAGAGCCCGACGCGGGGCTCGAACTCACGGACCGCGAGATCGTGACCTGGCTGAAGTCGGACGCTTAACCGACTACGCCACCCAGGCGCCCCTCAAATATTATTTCTTGTTGTTCCCACCCTCTCTCGAAGCTGGGAGCTTCTCTTTCTCCTGTTTGTAGACCTTCAGGGAGGCAGCCAGAAGTTGGGGCAGAGCGTCCTCCCCAACCCAACAGCTATTTGTAAGCCTCAGCCTGCGTACTCTGTAAAACAGACGGCCAGTCTAGCTTTACTGCATTGTAATTGCCATTGTAATGGGTGGACGGGGATGCCTGGGCCTTAGTTATCTGGACAATAGCAGCCCAGAAGCGCAAAACACACACCAGCCGAGCGGCCAGAACTGGACTCCAGGGCTTTTAGCCGTTCCAGTTACGAAAGAGAACGGAGTCAGCACTTGTGCACAGCATCTTGGTGAAAATGATAATTGACTGTCAGCCACAGAGCCGGTTGCCTCATTGGTAGCAAGCAGTTTGGAGAGCCAGTGCCCGGAGCGCCTTGCGCACATATGTGGCAACACCGCCCCACAAGGCTGTTCCCGGACAGTTTAAGCAGAGACCGCAGGATACAGTACATCACCTGCAGATTTCTTGAGATGTGCTGTATGTCAGGATTCTCGCTCTGGTCTTTCATGTACAAACAAGCAAATGGGATTAGCTAACCGTAGCTGATGTCTCTCGTTCTTCATTTTCCTGCTTCTCGACTTTCACACATTTTCAGGTATTTTTCTCCAGCTTCTTTGCAAGGAAACCAGGGAAGCTTTTCTCTCCCTTGTCAGCTCCTCCCTCTTTTTTTTTTTTTCTATCCAGCCCCGCAGTGAGTTTCTCATTACGTCTCTTATCATGATAATTCCAGAAATAACCTCTGCCTTTTCTGTCATGCCTTTTAACCCAGGATTCCCGTTGAGCCACTCTAGCGGTGAGGGCTGTTCAGCAGCCCACATCTGGTGTGGCATTCCTCTGCCTTTGGGTGAAAGTGCTGGAAGCACAGGCATAGCCTTTTCTTTTTCAGAGTCAGGGGGAGTGCAGGAAGGTGGTAGCCGAGTTGGGCGACCCTCTTTTTTGGGGTGGTTTTTGAAAATCATATACTCAGTTCACAAGGCCTATACTGCAGAAGAGACAAAGATGAACAACTGATGTGACCATTTAATTGGTTATAGACAAAACACGCCTCCTGAAAGTGGACATTGACGTACTTATTTGAAACAGTGGAATATTATTCAGCCTTACAAAAGAAGGAAATTCTGCAATATTTGACAACGTGGATGAACCTTGAGGATATATGCTAAGTGAAAGGGGCCAGTCACAGAAGGACAAACATTCCACGTATATGAGGTATATAAGAGTCAAATTCATAGAATCAGAGAGTGGAATGGGGTACGGGGAAATGGGAGTTGCTAATCCATGGGCGTAAAATTTCCATCATGCAGGACAAATGAGCCCTAGATATCTCCTGTACAACCTCCTTCTGCCTGTCGTCAACAGTACCTATGGCGCATGTAAAAAATTGCTAAAAGGGTAGATCTCATGTAAGTGTTCTTAGCACAATAAAATGGTATTTTTACGTTTAAAAATAAAATTTAAAAAATTGAGGCAAACCTACTTCCCATGGTTCATGTAAAGTCACAGTGTTCTTGAGTTCCCACTGTGTATACTTGATGAACAGAGTCGAAGCTGTCTATTGAGTTAACAGCATACTGTGTGCCTCTGTTACGATTCTCTTTCCTGATGCCACGGACTTCCTAGCACGCAGCCCAACAAATCGACCTACTAGTTTCCTGGCCGCTCTTTGATAGTTGACACTGGTGACCCCCCTTTCCTTCTCATGACTTCCTCTCTGGTTTGTTTGTCTCCTTCCCTTACCGGCTCTCCTTCTGCCCCTTCTGTCCTAGCTCTTACTCCCCCCTGACCTTATTTATTGGGATGCTCCAGGGCTCCCATTCTTGATTCTTTCATTTTCTCACAGATCTATCTACATAGACTTCACAGACAATCCATACCTAAAAGTGATGACTTCCAAACCTGTGTACCCAGATTTTTTTCTCCTGGGCCCTCAGAGACATTCTTAAAACCTTTACTTTTATGAACCACAGAGACTCCAAATCCACCAGACTCAAAACTAAATTCCCCATCTTCTTTCTCTCTTTCCAGTGTGCTTCTCTTCTTGTGTTAACTTTGGTGCCACAGTCTGCCCAATTACCCAAGGTAGAACCCTGGGAATCATTCTAGAGGATTCCTCTTTTCTCATCTATCTGCCTCCTATCTATCTGCTACTCTTTATTTCCTCTCTTAATTGCCTTTGTCATTTATTGCATTGAATCACTGCAATTGCTTTTTCCGTGGCTCTGATCTAGTCTTATTCTAATGTATCCTTCACACAGTGTCAGAAGGATCCTCCTAGAACATAAAATTATTCAAGTCGGTTCCCTGACTAAAACTCAGCAATAGCTCTCCAGTGGCATCCAGATAAAAACTCAAAAGCCGCGCTAGGGACTTTAACTTTTATTGTCTGGCTCCAAACTCCTACAGGCCTCTTCATTCTCATTTTCTATGATTCCTCAACTTAAACCCAAAGTGCCACCCACAAGAAACTGGTTGTGGCTCTTCGAATCTACCATACACTTCCATGTGCTTTTCCCTTTATCTGGAAGGGTAGACTTTTCCTCTTCTACGTCAGACCTTTTCCACTTGGCTAACTCTTAATGGCACTTCAAGGCTCCATTCGATTGTTGCCACCCTTGGCGAGCTTTTCCTGACGTCGCTTCAGGCTTGGTTAGAAAACTGTGCATGTGCATTCTTGAACTAACTGACGTATACCTTCACCCATACGCTTATCACACTGTATTTCCTTGTTCATTTGTACATATCTCCTCTCTCCAGACTTTAAGTTCCTGAAGAGCAGAAACGGAGCCTTTAATCTCTATATTCTTAGTACGTAATGCAGCCTGGAATATAGTAAATGCACAATAAATGTTAAAGGAAAGAATAAAATCCTAAATTATCTCATTTAATCTCACAACCTCCCACCTGCTTAATAGTGTCCCAGTCTTATCGATGAGGAAACCAAGATCTGTGGGAAGCAGGTCACTTTCTCAGGATCACACAGATATCAAGTCATGGAGCGATGGGAATCTGTCCAGACCTTGCAGATATTCTGCGTGGGCCAGTGGACTGATTTCTGTCTACTGGCATTCTGACACAACTTTCAATCCAGAATGTTTCTAGCTTGGTTAGGAGAGGGGGAGGGAGGAGTTCATCCTAATGATCTAGTATCAGAGTTAGGCTGCGTGAGAAAAATCACTAATAGATCCTGAAGCCCAGTGAAACAGATAGACTTTATGCTGGCCTCTAGTTTGGTCCCAGAATTTCTAGTAATGCCAATAAAATCAGCACCAGCCCACCAGTTTGCTCACATTCACTGAGCTACCATTACATGCGTTGGCTCGTAATGGAAAGGTCTGGGAGATAAAACAGAGAGTAAGAGGCCGTGTTAAGCCCATGACATTAAATGACACTTCCTGTATGCATTTATTCACTAAAAAAAATATTTCCTGAGCACCTACTATGCACCAGGCACTTATCTAGTACTCTAGCACGGAGACTCAAAAAAAAAAAAAAAAAAAAAAAAAAAAAAAACCTCTGTTTTTATGGAGAGACGGAAAACATTGGAAATAAGTAAATTCTACAAAGTGACCAATAGTGATAAATGCTAAAGAGATAAAGAAGGTAGATAAGTAGCCAAAGAGGACCTCATTGAGAAGGAAAGTGAAGCCTCTGTGAGGGATGGAGGGGATAGATTGGGAAGTACTGAACTGAATGAAGAGGCACTTTTTTTCCCATTTGCCAGTTGATGGTCATGGGATATGTTTCCTTGTTCAGAACTCCAGAGGAAAGGTCTGAATCTGCAACCCTTCAGATTTCATTGGAAAGATAAGTCGACATGCACGTAAAGGGACTTTTCCATCATCTTAGTAAGAGTGCCCACGTTCAGATCTGTTGAATTTTAAGTGAGAGAGAGGGTCCCTCCTGTGGGATCAAGGGAGACTTCTTGTGATCTGACTGGTGTCCTAAAGGAGGAACAGAATTTATGTTGGCAGAGGAAGGGTTAGGGGATTGCAGGAAAGATAACACTGTGAAAGAAGGCAAAGAGCACAGGGACGGCAGCGTAGTGAGAGGACAAGCAGAATGATGGCGTTAGGAGGGGAGCTTCCACACGAAACAGTGGAAGGAGTAAGAGCGTGAAGTTGGCCTGGGATTACTGAGAGATGAAGAGTACCAGTGGCTAGACTCTGGAGGGCCTTGACTGCCAGGCCAAAGTGATTTCTTTCCATTTCTATGTTGTTCCTAAGGAGAGTCCTTGCGTTAACATTCGGTTGATAGAACCAGAGAATGTAGAGCGTCTCTCACAGAGCATGGCATGTGGTGGGTGGTCAGTGAAGGTTATGTTGAAGTGGATTGCTTGTTGTCTAAGAAGGGGCATTGTAACACGTGTAATTTTTGAATGCTTAATCATGTAGCTCACATCCACGTGGGAATAGTAAACTGTTAGAGCTAGAAGGGTATGTAAAATATACATCTCCAGCCCTTCATTTTACAAATGAAAAAACAGAAAGCTAGAGGTCTGAATGATGAGTTCAGCGTGGTTGATGGGGAAGATGGGATTCTTCAAGATTATTTTTTCAACCACCTCTTCTGGGGGCTTTCTCCGCACCGCCCCCAAACAGGTCTACCTTTCCTCCATACAGACAGTATGCTCTCTTGATCTAAATCAGTATTCCTCAGATGGATATTCCATGGAACCCTGGCCTCACGTGATCGACTGTGAAAAATTGGTTCCTTTTAAATTAACTTGGGAGAGGCTGTCCACTATATATCAAAGTCTTGAAAAAATGAAAATGCATATGGGAAAAATATAGGCTCTAAAATTCCTATAGTGAAGAAAATTGTTTAATTTTGCTGTAATATTTCTCCAAACATCTTTTACCGTGAATTTTTGTGGGGTTTTTTTGTGTGTTTGTTTGTTCGTTCATTTTTTGTTTTGTTACTAAGTCCCTATAATCCTGTGGAACTCTCCTAGTAATCATGAGCACTCGGTCCTCAGTACCAGCTGGCCTCTTACTAAAAGAGCCTCTTATAGCAAAAGAGGAAGGTAGATAAATCTGAGAAGAAGAAAGCCTTAAAAACATCAAGGGAAATTAGGCAATTAAAGAAAAGCTGGTGCTCCTCCTTCTGTTTTCTGTCTTCTCTGCCTGTCTTTATGCCTTCACTCCTTTCTTCAAAAAAAAGCTTCTGAGAGTCCACTATCTGCAAACCATCGTGCTACAGACTATGCATAGATTATCTTGCTTGTTCCTAATTACCCTCTGTCTGTTAGTAATAGCCTCTCCAAATGAGGAAACCAAGTTCCAAGATAGTGGGTAACATGCTCATCATCATACAATTTAAACTAATGGCAGAGCCCAGAGTCAAACTAGCATTTAATTAAAGCTAGTGTTTTTGCTTATCGTGTTGCTCTTCCCTGGTCATTTCTTCTTATCCCACTCTCTGTTTTTCTCTCCACTCTGCTGTTAACCACACAATGCGTAAATGTCAAAACCAACCTCCTAACAAGTTAAAGAAGATACTGGACTCTCAAGGTTCCTATATCTGTTATGCCTCTTAGGTACTTAATTTAGCATGTAATTTAGTTTTCCTTAACTAGATCAGAAGATCCTCCAGGGCAGAGATTTGTTATGCATACTCTCTGGTCTTCATTCCACATCTTTTCTGCATGCCTTTTACTTGGAAGGTGAAGATGATGAAGTCCAGAAGTATTCACTGATGTCATCCCCCTTTTCAACTAGAACTTACCTGTTATCATAGGAGATAACTGCAATAACATCTTTCATCAAAGGAGACGTTAGTTTCTTTGTGACAGTGGGAGGGAACTTGAAATTCTAGAAATTCTTACAGCAAATGACAGTCTGTTCCCTTAGGCCTTTCACACCTGCCACCTGGTCTTCCATGACTTAATGTCATCTAATTGACTGCATTAAGTCAGGGGCTGGCTGTGTCTTTCGCTGTTGCCTGCTCTAAAGATGGCAAATTCCAAATGTCTAGATGGTTATTTAGTTATTGATGTACATGCTTTTCTGTCTTACCAGATTATAGACTCGGGGAGAGTGAGAATTATATGTCTCTCTCACCCCTGCTTTCCTTATAGCACTCAGCCCTGGGCCGGGCATGGAATACGTTCTCAGCTGTTTGCTGAGCTCTCTCTGAAGCCGTGCTTTAGAAATTGACATTGTGATGGACTAGAGAGAGCTAAGGTTTATGCTACTCCCTATATGCTCCCATGTAATTTGGCACGTCAAAATTTTGATACACCTAGTTTATTACTGTTCCAGTAATTTAACTGAGGCATGTATAAAGTACAGTCCAACTCTGCCCAACAGTAGAGAGGCCCAGCCAAGCCTAACCAGTGAAATTTCAGCCTTTATAATCTACATCAAACAAATAGCCCCTAAGATATCTGAACCAATGCTCCTTGACTTGTCAAACTCAGTCAGCCCACTGCTAGCTTTCTTTCATCCAACCCAAACCAATTGTATTGAAACGAAGCTGTAGGTTTCATTGTTACCACCGTATTAACCCAAAGTATGGAACCCTATTCATCAGCTGCAGGCTCCTGCCTCTGGAGTATTCCTGGTGGGAGGCTCATTATTGTGACCCTAAGAGCTTTTTCCTAATTGGAACAGTTCTTTTTTGGAGGACATTTCTTCGGTTCCCCCTCTGAGTGGATGAGAACCTCTCTCCAATGCTAGTAAGGCAGCCCCCTCCATCCCACTTTTACCTCTTCTGTCTCCTCCCTCTCCCTCTCCCTCTCTCTTTCTTTTCTCTTTCTCTTTCTCTTTCTCTTTCTCTTTCTCTTTCTCTTTCTCTTTCTCTTTCTCT
>NW_024412407.1:34377052-34440154 GCF_014898765.1 Herpailurus yagouaroundi
TCTCTTTCTCTTTCTCTTTCTCTTTCTCTTTCTCTTTCTCTTTCTCTCTCAGGAGTGAGGAGTGGGCAGCATTCCTCAACATAATGACCAGGGAGGGGCAGATGGGGAAAGGAAAAAACCTGTTTGAGTTCTTTAGTTTGTAACTTCAAGACCACATACATTATTGGTCCCTAACTGCAAGAAGTCATATTACAACTCTCTATGTGTTAATATCCCAGTAGTAATGCCACTTAATGGAAAGAAAAGCATGGAAAGGCAACATGATGTATCGACCATTTGACCTTTGAGCTTTGAGGAGACCTAAGTTTAAACATGAGTTCTATTGCTTGCTGGTTATGTAACCTTGAACAAAGTTACTGAAGTTCTCAAAAACTCACACACCTAAGTTCTTCAAAACTTGTTTTCTTTTTCCATGAATTATAGATAACTCTTGTATTGGTTTTCTGTTGCTGCATAACAAATTCCCAAAAACTGGTGGCTTATCAACAACACACACTTGTGATCTCAGTTTCTGGGGGTCAGGAGGCCAGGCATGTCTTTAAGTCTTCTACTCAGTGTCTTAAACCCTGCAGTCAAAGGGTTGGCCATGCTGTGTTCTCATCTGGAGGTTCGAGTGAGGACGATGCCACTTCCAAGCTTATTCTGGTTTTTTTTTTGGCAGAATTCACTTGCTTGTGGCTATTCAACTGAGGTTCTTACTGAGTATTGGCTAGAGGCTACATTCAGCTTTTAAAGGCCACGTGGAGCTCCTGACCATGTGACCCCATCGGTAGGCAGTTGACAACTGTTTGCTTCTTTAAGACTGGTGGCAGAATCTCTCCTCCAGTCTTTTTAAAAATTATGATTGTTTTCCAGACTTGGAGCCAAATATATTTAGAAAATAGCCTTACACTGTTCCTAAAGAAAATTATTTGCATATCCACAGTGTAAGAAAATTTACTTTTATCTTCAGGAGCTGAGTTGATGGCCATTCATCATTGAAAAACAGATGCTCTTACACAGTGTGGCGAGGCATTTTAGTTGATTGCTGATATAATTGAGAGTATTTTCTTTTATAACATAACCTCTACTGAGTGAACAGTAAGTTAAGTGGCCAGAGGGGGGTGACCTACAGAAAGAGTTCAGAGCTCTGTGCCCAAAAACCAAGTTCAAGCCCTAACTCTGTGACCCCACAGGCAAGCTCTGTGACAAAACCAGTCTGGGCCTCAATTGTATCATTTTTTAAGTAAGAATTCTGAAATAGAATACTAGTTGTTAGAATATTGGGTATCACCAGGAAATGCCATCTCACACATAGCTAGCATTCAAGTATTTGAGAATACAGAAGGAATCCATAAGCAAATAAATATGCATTTTGGCAAACAAATTCTAGACTATGTGCAGAGCTAGTCTAACCCTTCTTAAATGTGTTCAAAGTTACAATGTTATATAGAAATGTCATGGGAAAAGCTTACAGCAAAGAATGTGTATAATAATATGCCACTGAGAATAATTAGTCCCTCATCAAGAGAGAACCCCAGCCTCTCGGATCTGGAAAGCACGTTTGCAGTCATCTGATCGGAGCCCCTCATTTACTGATGAGCATAAGGTCTAGGCTGAGAGGTTAGGTGGTTCACCCAAGGTCATATGCTGAATGCCAGAGATGGAGCGAAAAGCCAAGGCCGTGCCCTCCCTGCCCAGGGCCCTGTCAGTAGGCCAGAGTGCGCCTCTGAGTGATTCCAGGGAAGAATGGTGAAAACAAGCAGTGACTTTTATATTCAAAACAATGAGACATTTTGAAAAGAAATTTCCCTTTTGAGCAATGACTTTGGTTATTTAATTTCACTCGTATGGAGCTACAGCCTTGAATTGCCAAAAGTGTCACAAATTCTACCTGAATGATCCCATATTCTGAAGAGAGAGGCTTCTGGTTTCTAAACTGAACTTATTAAAGCCCATGCACATCCATTTCTTGTGACAGGTAAACACATAAATGTGGTGTCGCACAGGGCTCCGTCCTGGATCCACTTCTAGTTAAGATTGTCATCAGTGACTTGGATGCTGCCGTAGCACACTCATTAAGTTCACAGATGAGACTGAATTTAAAGTGGAGGCTAAAGCCTTGGGGGATGCGATTAGAATTGGAAATGACCTCAACAAATTGGACAAGTAATCAGAAACTAACAGGACGAAGCTCAGTAAAGACAAGGGCAAAAGGGAGTCGAGAACTCAAAGAAAATAAAGACAAAAAACGTCTGAGACGTGGAAATGGCAGGTCAGGCTGAGAGCTACCAAAAGATATGTGGGTTACGTAGCAGGGGGCCGCCATTTGCCATGATACAAGTCACGGCAAAGGTGTGTTTAAGGTCCTACATTTTACGGAAAGAACTATGATTCTAAAGCTTCTGTGGCAGGTTTACCTGCTAAATGCTTCTCCTTGCAATAGGATTATGTCCACCAAGAAGTAATCTGCTATAAGGACTAGTGGTTAATATTGCTCACAAATTTTTTAAACTTCCAATTAGAGGAGTGTCTGGGTGGCTCAGTCAGTTAAGTGTCTGACTGTTAATTCAGCTCAGGTCATGATCTCAAGGGTTTGTGAGATCGAGTCCCACATTGGGCTCTGTTCTGGCAGCATGGAGTCTTCTTGGGATTCTCTCCCTCCCTGTCTCTCTGCCCCTTCCCCACTCGTGTGGGTGTGTTTGTGTGTAGACGTTCTCGTTCTCTCTCTCTCTCTCTCTCAAAATAAATAAACTTAAAAAAACTTCGGATTAGAAAAAAAACTTTGTTATCTTCTGACTCTCAGGGTAGGAAATGAGTATGGTCGTTACCTACTCAACCTACTGGCTACACCGACAGGCTCCTCCTTAGTCATACATTTCATTCCTGGAGGTACATTTCATTCCTTAGAGCCATTCCTTGGCTCTAAGCTCATTATTCTTAATAGTTAGGTCAGAATGGTCCAGGGATGTTTAATATTGTTGCTACTGCCCTTCTTTAACAGAAGCATGTCAGTGAGATGCTTGAACATTTTGTCTACATGCAACATTCCATAAGATCTAATTATCTCCTAATTATTTCCACCTGACGGTGGACTCAGACTAGAGGAACATAGACCACGAGGAGAATTCAGCCAAAGAGAAACTGTTGCAAAGTGAAGGGAAACGAGCTGAATGCTGAGCCCTAACTATCAGTGCCTCTGGGAAGGAACAGAGGGAAGGTGGAGTTGTGGGAGAGAAGGTAGGATTAACACCAGCCAGACAGGAGACAGGACACGGATAGCGGTTTTGCTGATGATTTTTAGTGTCCGACTTGCATTCAAAGGCCTGAACTGAATTTACACAAGTTCTGTCATTTGTTATCCAGACCTACACATGCATACCGTTGATATCCACATGCTGAGGGAGGGGGCAGGATGGTTATTCCTCCTGGGGCATACTAAGTGGAAGAAGTAGCATTTGAAACAGGTTTGTGTGGCTTTAATACCTGTTGTTGTTTTTTCAGTTTTAACTAAACTGACTTTCAAAATAGAGGCAGAGAAGAAGAAGAAGAGGTGGAGAATGCAAAGGAAAAGAACGTGGCTAAATTTAAGAACTGAAAGGGAGCGAGAGAAATGAAGAGAGAAGGAATAGGGAAAGGAAAAGAGGAGAGAAAAGAAGGAGCGGTGATAGGAAGAAATAGGTAAACGACAGGAAATGAAAGTCTGCAGGAAAGTGTGCAACCCCAGCAGAGGCCAGTATCCTGATAACAGCATTCCGAGTGTTGATCGAGACATCTTTCTTCCAAGATGCACTGTACTTCTCCAGTCCTCCTGGAGTATGGGATCCTGTTGAGACCCACAGAATTTATAGGAGTTAAAGAGGACCCGAGGAGTCTATTGTAAAATGGGAGAATGATTAAAAGGGCAGTGAATGGAATACATGTGGGAACTTTAAAGGAAATGGGACATTGAATGTTGATAAGTGACCTATTAACGGTCTTCAGGTATGAAAAAGCTATTAACACGGTGACTGCTGAAAACGGCAGGATTTATCTGGTATTAGAGCAGACCTGAGTGTCTGTGAACACTGACAGCTTTTACTGCCTTTACCGCTGCAGAATCTTTTCATTTTTATGATATTTCCAAAGTGCTGTCTGGCACTGAGGGCTGCTGCTGACTGGTCACTACAGTGTATGAATCAAGAAGCACTGTTCCTAAAATCTTACTGGGACCTTTAGTGGGATAGGCGTGATCAGAACCAGATAGCCTTCTCTGGAACGAATAGGCTTTGTGGGAGAAAGCTGGGTTTGAATCTTGGCACTGAAGCTTATTGGCTTGATGACTTTGGGTGAGTTATTCCATTTTCCTGACTGTCAGTTCCCTTCTCAATAAAATGATGCAAATGTAACTGACCTCCCTGCATTTAGAGACCTTCCTCGGGGCTTAGGTGATGATAGGTATTCCATAAACGATATCTTTCTCTTCCTTCCCCCTCCCCCTGGGGTACAACAAAGGTGAAGAGAAGACCTCATCCCATCCTGGGCTGTCCTATGCAGAAGAGACAGGAATAGCGTAATTGGGGTAAAAAGAGGGGTTATGTTCTATGTCTAGAAAGTTCAGATCCATTCCATTTCCATAGATAGGGGCAGGATGGGGCTTGCTGTACTGAGGTCACCATGAGTGCATGTTCTCTGGGTAACATTACTTACTAGAAGCTCCCTCCACCCCCATCTGCCAAGGGGTTCTTCAGTGTTAAAAGCTGGCATCTGTGGGGCGCCTGGGTGGCACAGTCGGTTGGGCGTCCGGCTTCAGCCAGGTCACGATCTCGCGGTCCGGGAGTTCCAGCCCCGCGTCGGGCTCTGGGCTGATGGCTCAGAGCCTGGAGCCTGTTTCCGATTCTGTGTCTCCCTCTCTCTCTGCCCCTCCCCCGTTCATGCTCTGTCTCTCTCTGTCTCAAAAATAAATAAACGTTGGAAAAAAAAAAAAGCTGGCATCTGTGATCCAATTCTTGCATTTCTGAGACAGAACCATTTTGAAATGAGGGTTCAAGTGTGAGATGTTTAACTTGCAAGTTCGGAAGACGCTTCCCTGTGTTTTGATGGGGTCAGGGGGGCAGGTTGAAAACCACAAACCGCAGCTCTGGTTCTGTTCAGAAGGCATGGTTTTCCCAGAAGTCGTTTTCTATGATGAGCGGTCAGTGCCGCCTCACTGCCTCTGCCAGTACCCTCCTCTGCCTGTGAATGCACGTCCATCCACGTTCGTTCAGCACGTACGTATGCATGCGCGTGGGCATACCTTGGCCTTGGTTTACTCCTTGCAGGGGAAAAAAAAAAAAAACACCTGAGTTCAAAGTCCTTTAAATCTGTTCTTGTCATCTCCAGGAATTGTGAGATACCTTGGACTAGTCTTTTATGAGACTTTTTTTAGTTACCTTGTAAACCATGGTGTAGAAAACAGGGTCAGGGAAGGTGTCCTTGTCTGGGAAGTTGTGTCTCGTGTGCTTAAAGCCATCGCAGATGGGCCCTCGCTCGGTATCTTCGAGCAGGTCTGTTTGTCTATTTTCTCTTACATCGGCTTTGGCTCAGGTCAAGGAGTGCATAACTTTCACCATCTGGGACAGTAGAAAGATGACAGCAGGTCTTTCTGAAGAGTAGAAACCTTTCTTTCCACTTCAGTGGGAAATCTAATCTCACGTCTTTTAAATCCCCTTTGCCAGTCAGACCTGCACACTTATTTACAGCTCAGTGACATCATTTTGGCCTAGACTCTTAACAAAGCTCTGTTTGAGTTAGTGAAACAATTTCCTGATGCAGAATGGATTTTACCTATTTGGTACACAGGCAGAAGGGAAAAGGAAACCAGTGTTGAAATATTTGGTGGACCATCTGAGTAGGCTTCTTCATCTAGATAGCTTCTGTGTGTGTATTAAGGGTCTAATGTCCTGAACAGGGAAGAAAACTAGTGAACCTTTTCATCAGGGTCCTGTTTACACATAGGTTAGGAAGGATAATGATTTGTTAGCTTAGGTGAAGCCCTGTGTCGTGATTATTGTTCTCATTTTGAGAAAATGCTGACTAAGCCATGAACTATTTCTTGCGGCAGAAGCAAAATGTATGGAAATTCTGACATTTCCATTCTCTGGTAGATGCCAAAACTTTACAGAAGACAGAACATCTCATTTAAGAAGACCAGTTGATGTTTTCTTAAGGAAATGTACATAGGTGCACAGCTAATTTTCTCATTGTCCTTTTCTGTACTTTTATTTTTTAGCGGCCGTGAGTATTGTGACTAAAAATATACAGAGAGGAGCAGTGAGCATAATTAAGAATGGAAGTTCTTCCTCCAGGTTCAACTTAAACCTCACTTGCTCTGGAAATCTTGCCTGTCCCCCAAGCCTTGGTTAGCTCCTCCTCTTGTACATAACTCTGTCACCCTGCCTTTTCTGTGTTAGCTTCCAGGACATATTTGTTTCTTTTCCATTGCCTGTGTTTGCTTGATAACAGCAAGATGATACTCTCTGATCCCTTCACGTGCAAAGTCTTCTTCTGAGTGTATGTGTCCCCCAAATTTATCTCCAGTCTGGAACTCTCACCTGGACTCAGACTCTTGTGCATACCCTACTGACATTTCTCCTGGGACATCTGGAGGGTGACTCAGACTGCCCCTGTCCCAGATCAAACTCTTGTTTTTCTCTGCATTTCTATTTCCCACTCTCCATATTCCTCATGTTAGCTGATATTTATTGAGAGCTTCCTTTACCCCAGACCCTGTTCTAAGGGCTTTACAAGCATTCACTAATTTCATCTTCATAACAACCCTATGGGATAGGTATTATTAATATCCCCATTTTACAGAAGATGAAGCTGAGATATAGAGACAGATACAGAGCGAACTTGCCTGTGGTCATAGGGCAGATCGGGCATCAGTCCGAGGCCATGTGACATCCATGTCCATATCAGCCTAGTCACTGCTCTGTGCAGGGTCTCAGTAGATGGCATCACCCGTTGCTAAAGCCCCAAACCTCAGAGTCCTCTTTCTCTCCACCTACTGTAAAATTCATCATCCATCTGGTCATCTCTGCCTTCTAAACATATCCTGAAACTAACCAATTCTCTGTTGTCACCACCGTGGTCAGATCACCCTCATCTCCCTACTCACCTTCTACTTCCTACTCTTGTACAGTTCTCTATGTCACAGCCAGAGGAGTCCTTTCAAAACGTAACAGTTCATGTCAGTTGTTTCTTCAAAACCTGCAACGGCTTTCCATCAAACATAGATGATCCACATCCTCAGTATGTGATCTACCTCCTTCAGACCCCACCAGACTCATTTCCTGCCACCCTTCCCTTGGATTCCCAGCTCCAGCCAAAGTGGTTGACCTGCTGTTTCTTAGACGGAACATCCCATCCAAGGAACATCCCAATCCAAGGAACATCCCATCACAAGAACTTTGCCCTCGCAGGGTTTTCTGCCTGAAATCCTCCTCCTTCAGAGAGTCATGTGACTCTCCCTTCATTCAGGTCTCTGCTTACACGTCACCTCTTTAGAGAGGACTTCCCTGACTACGTTATGTAAATCCCATCATACACCATCCTCTCTCCTAGGCTTTATTTTCTTAATAGCAGTCCTCTCTAGCTGACATTTTATTATATATCCACTTACTGTCTTTCTCCATTCTTAGAACGTAAACTTCTGGAGGGCAGGGATTCCTAAGTGCTTGTCTCGTAATAGATGTATAATATTTGTTGAATGAATGAATGAATGAATGAATGAACAAACACTTGTCTTCTAATTATAGGTATCAGTACAGGAAAGTTATTCCTAAGCTTATGACTAATGCCAGAGATATAAAATACCTTTCCCAGCATAATGTACAGGAACTCAAACACTTACCCATTTCCTCACTGCTGCTAATTGCCTAAATGAAGCAGAATGCCTTGGTTAAAGCAAATAAATGGCTAGATTCAGGGCACTGACGTATAGGGCCCAGGTTCATATATTTGCTAAATCTTCTGTGCTCCCCCTCAATCATTTGATTCCTACTTAGGTCTGCTGTTGCCAACAGATTCCATGTAGCAAATTATCTCTGCAGAAAAGTGGGGTGGGGGAGGGGAGGTACAAATCCGGTTGTGTGCTTCTTTTCCACCCATGCTCCTCTGCACCTCTCAGTACCCTGAACTCAAGGTGTCTGGGAAAGTGCTGGCAGGGTAGAGAGTGGGAGAGATGAGATAGGTAATCCTCTTTACCCAGAAGGAGCTCTTAAGCAAGCTCTATCGATTTCCCTTCTTTATAGAAATCATAAAAAAAATGCAAATGACCCTCTCTCCACTTCCAATCCCGGCTTAGTGCCCTGATTTACCATCTGGTTCTTCTCAATGTGAAGAGATTTTCCCCCATATTCCTTTGCGTTGTATATTTGAAGACCTTCTTTTGACAGTGACATCTCATCAGACCCCAGAACCAATGTTCATGTTGAGTAAAACAGTTGGTGTCCTGCCTTACTGGGTCTTCTCTTGGCCCAGACACCTGGAGGATGTCACTTCCTGATAAGTGCCAGCACTAAAGTGGATTCCATGCATTGGCATTTGAGCAGTGAGTTGTTGGCTAAAAGGAGGGACAGAAAGAGGTCAAAGTAGCATCATTTGAAATTTGCCGTCCCTCTTTCACGGAATTCTTCCATAGTTTCCCAGTAACACTCATTCCTGGAATGGACTACAGTGTATAGGATTCCACTGACTCTGGGAAAAATCAAGGGAGTCTCATGAGTATGGAATCTTCAGAAATTACAAAAGTAACACGTGATAATGGGAAACAATGAAACAAGGCAAACATATATAAAGAAAACACTGGGGTGCCTGGGTGGCTCAGTCAGTTAAGTGTCCAACTTCGGCTCAGGTCGTGATCTCGTGGTTCGTGAGTTCTAGCCCCATGTCGGGCTCTGTGCTGACAGCTCAGAGCCTGGAGCCTCTTTCGGATTCTGTCTTTCTCTCTCTCTCTCTCTCTCTCTCTCAAAAATAAATAAACATTAAAAAATTAAAAAAAAAAAGAGAGAGAGAACTGTTACTAACCTCCCTCCAGCCTCTCACATCCTCCCCAGTCATGCCTAGCACGGCAGAGACTGTAGCCATTTACCAAATTATGTTTGTCCTTCATCCAAAGTATACAGCTGGACTCTATTTCCTAGCTTCTCTTGCGATCAGGTGTGGCCATGTGACTGATATCTGGTCAATGCAATGTGAGCAGAAATGACAGGTGTCATTCCAGGACTGGCCCATAAAGTCCTCCCACATAAGCTCAGGTATGCTCCTTTCATCTCTGGCTAGCTGGGATGGAGACCTCTCCATGGGGGCCTGAAAGCCTCATGTTGAAGATGCCAAAGTCTCCATTGGCCTAGGTTCCCAAATAATTGCATAAAGGAAGCTGCCCTACCAAGATCAGTACACTAACATGAACTAGAAATGAAATTCAGTTGTGTTATAATTACGATACATTTCTTTTTTTAAAATATTTTTTACACTTATTTATTTTTGAGAGACAGAGTGAGATACAGGGTGAGCAGGGGAGGGACAGAGAGAGAAGGAGACACAGAATCCGAAGGAGGCTCCGGTCTCTGAGCTGTCAGCACAGAGCCCAACGCGGGGTTTGAACCCACAAACCCCGAGATCATGACCTGAGCCGAAGTCGGATGCTTCAACCGACTGAGCCACCCAGACACCCCTAATTAGGATTACATTTCATGAGTTATTTGGTGTACTAGTTAGCCTACCACAACTAATATACTGGATATTACAAGTTGTTTTTTAATACGTATATTTCTTTCTTCCCCATTTGATTTTAAGCTCCTTGAAAGCAAAATCTGTGTTATTACCTTATGTACCCCCTGGAGGGTCTCACAGGGAGCCTGGCATAGGACATGTGATCAGTAACTAGTTATTATTGGTCAGAGAGTTTATTTTTACCTATTATCCTAGGGTGATTTAAAACAGGAGTAGGAATGTGGCGCCAGGGTGGCTCAGTCTGTTAAGAATCCCAACTGCTGATTTCACCTCAAGCCATGATCTCCTGTTGTGGGATGGAGCCCTGCATCAGGCTCCGAACTCACAGTGCAGAGCCAGCTTGTGATTCCCTCTCTCCCTCCCTCTCTACCCCTCCCTTGCTCATGCTCCCTCTTTTTCGCTCAAAATAAATAAATAAACTTCAAAAAATTGTATATGAGCACTGGGTTTTGTGTGGAAACCCATTTGACAATAAATTATATTAAAAAATAAAAATAAAACAAAAGCATGAACTTCATGAAGAAAACAAAACAAAACAAAAAATTATATGTAAAAAACATGAGTCGGAACATGGCCACTTCATCTGGGTTTTTCATTTTGCTGTGAAATCCATCTTGGGTATGAAGGATCTCTTATGTATGTAGAGCAGCTCAGAACTGACATGGTCAGCGAAGTGTGACACACATTTTTTATTATCCATAAGTGGATTATCTGCTGTGACCTAGCTCTTCTATCATTTCGGCACATTCCTCAAATCAACAGCTGTGTGGTAGGCGCTGAGAAGGGCCCTGAGCCAAGAAAGAATGAGAAACGAGTTGGGGTAGGTTTGGGGGGTGTGGGTGTTTGTGTCAGTGACTGGGTTATGAGTTGTGAATGCATTCTTCAGGCAAAAAAAAAATGCTGATTATCTTTTTACTATTATATTCATCTTTCTTATTCTCTATTGTGAGACATAATCAAGAGTTGAAAATAGGAATATTTAAGTTAAAACCAGGGTAGAGTATTGAATAAACTCCCATCATGGGCAAAAATGGAACTTTTTCAAAAGCAGGAATTTATCAGTTTGGCATCAGATACCTTTGAGGGAACAAAAGGCATTTTATTTTCACCAGCTAGCTGTAGTCAGGCAGGTGACGCATGGTAAATATTAAAATCCTTGTTCTATACAGTGATAAATTTTACCCTGCAGTCCTTGATTAATCCAGAGAAATCTCTGCCAGCCTATCCTCAGTTGGAGGGGCCAGTGTCCTCATGAACCTCCTGCTACCATTACCTCCCACTCTGCTTCCTGCCACTAAAGATCCATTAAAAAATTGGTTTTCTAGGGGCGCCTGGTGGCTCAGTCAGTTGAGCGTCCGACTTCGGCTCAGGTTGTGATCTCACAGTTTGTGGGTTTGAGCCCCGCATCGGGCTCTGTGCTGACAGCTCAGAGCCTGGAGCTGTTTCGGAATCTGTATCTCCCTCTCTCCCTGTCCCTCCCCCGCTAGCACTCTGTCTTTCTCAAAAACAAACAGTGAAAAAGAATTAAATGCACCTTTAAAAAGAAAGAAAGAGAGGAAGGAAGGAAGCAAGGAAGGAGGGAGGGAAGGAAGGAAGGAAGGAAGGAAGGAAGGAAAATGGTAGTCTAAACCAGAGGTTCTCAAACTTCAGCATGTATCAGGCTTGTTAAAACCCAGAATTTTGATTCCATTCCTTCAGCTGCTGATTCAGTAGGTCTGGAGTGAAGCCTGAAAAGTTGCATTTCAAACAAGGTAGTTGTTTGAACTAGGTAATACCGATTGTTTGAACTAGGTAATACTAGTTGTTTAACTAGGTAATACTGATGCTCCTGGTCTGCGGACCACACTGAGCACCGCTAGTCCAACCTCCTTCAACCTCATACAAAGGTGCCCAAGTGTGACAGCCTGACAAGGGAAAGGATCCCCAGCAAGGAGTGCTCCCTTTCCCATAAAGTGAGACTAAAGCTGTAATTGAAGCCGTGCATGAAGAGTGAAGTTGTTCAGGGCAACTCAGTGAAATGTCACTTAACACCACGGACCCACACTGTCTCGTTCTCGTCTCCAAATTCATTCCCTCATTTCCCTATTAGTAAAATGAAGAGGTCGCCATGGATGAGTGGTCCTCAATCCTGCTGTGCGTTAGAATCACCTGGGAAGTTTTTAAATAATATTGTTGTCTCCTTTATATAAATTTATGATTTGATCCCACTTAGAGATTCCAAGAGAATTGGTCTGGGAGAGGGCCCAGGAATCAGCATTTTAATAGCTTTACAGGTGATTCTACTAGAGAGCCTGGTTGAAAACTATTGATTCTCTCTAGATCAATTCCAGATTGAAGAGTTGACATCTATGCCTCCCTCTCATGGAATCCCACCATGTCTGTCCATCCCTTCCCCCCTCTGCCCAGACCCCAAGTCTCCAGCCTCACTTGACTCTTTGCCCTGACCCATTGCTTGCTTCTCCCTCTGCACATTATATTCTATTTACTCTGTGGCACAAAGTCGCTTCATACCTCATTAACTTCCTCTGCTTAATTAGGCAGAGGACAAGTCCCAAACAAGTGCAGAATACATGGAAATTCACTGATAAAAATATAAACAAATTAGGAGCACTTTTAGAACCCCCAGGAAATGTGAACTATAGAAGCAGAGAAGGGAAGGGACCCATTCCTGAAAAGTGACTTTGATTCATAAAGTCACAGAGAGTTCAGGACACTTAGCTCCGTATTATTTATTCTCCTGAGCCGGCCCAACCCCATTTTGTTGTGATTTGTACAGATTTCACCCATACTTTATATTTACAACAAGTAACTCAGGTGACAGGACTTCTCTTTCCTAAATAATCTTTTATCCTGTAAGCAAAACGGCACAGAAAATTGAGGCAGTGGCCAGTGGACTTTGGCTTTTCCCAGACTCACTTCTTCTACAACCATGAAGATGGCAGAAATGAAGGTGATGGCTTTACCTGGTAGGAGTTTGAGTGTTTTGCCAGTTTTCCATTTTATTTAGGTACAGCTTTGGAATTTCCAAGTGCTGGTGGGCTGTAACTTTACTTCACTTTAATTTTATTTTGACCTTCTGTGACTCAAACTAGAAACACTAGAGGGGCTCAGTCGGTTAAGCATCAGACTCTTGATTTCGGCTCAGGTCATGATCTCACACTTTCTGAGTTCAAGCCCTGTGTTGGGCTCTGTGCTGACAGCTCAGAACCTGCTTGGGATTCTCTCTCTTCCTCTCTATCTGCGCCTCTGCCATTCATTCTCTGTCTCTGTCTCTCTATCTCTGTCTCTCTCTTAAAAAGAAAAACTAGAAACTCTAGAAACAACTTTCTTTTCTGGATGGCACCTGAAGCTTCAGTTGAGGGTACCTTTTCAGTTCCCTTGTCGTTCTCAGCGAGGTGTTTTGTTTCCTTTCCCAGTCAGATAGCTTTAGTTAAGCTGAGGAGCAATTTAGTTAAAGTAAGGGACACTGAGGCAATTTAGTAATTTGATTCCACTGTGTGCTCTGGACAGGAATCCAAGCCTGGCGCCTTTCTGCTAATTAATTCTCCATGTCAGGCATCTGGAAACCCGCCTCTTCTGCCTCATCTGAGTTGACTAATTAATTAAGCTGTGTTTGTAAATGGGCTTTTTCTCCCTCAGCACTTTTTTCATCATCTGTTTCTTTAGCCACAAGCTGGTGACCCCATTTAATGGTAAACTACCTGGCCAATAATTCCGCTCTCCTGCAGACTGAGGAAGTTCCATTTGGAGTCTGCCCAGCACTATACAAGAAGCCCAGGCTTATGGAGGGAAACAGATAAGGATTTCTGTCCAACCTAGCCATTTCTTAATTATGTGACCACAGGCAAATTACCGTTCACCTCAAATGTCAGTTGCCCTATTTTTTTCCCTACCAAACCTACCGCTTAGCTCAGTGTCTGGCGCGTCATTGGTATAAATACCTCTAAATAAATGAACACTTCTAAGCATCAGGTACTTTCTGCTCAATGGGGCACTCCTAACACCTTGACTTTGTGCAGGCAGTGGCCATTTTCAAGACACTTCCACACGCATCATCACATGTGTTGCTCTCGAATCCCTAGGGGGAGTTTTGGTAAATGTTGCTACCCTCATATTTAACAGAGAATTAGGCTCAGCAAGGTTAAGGGACAAGTTCCCATGGCTGGTGGGAGGCAGAGCCTGACAAATAAATCTCCACAATCCTGGCCTAATGCTTTTGCTCTGAGATCAGGTATTCTCCTGACCTTTATTTTTTTTTTTAATTTTTTTTCCACGTTTATTTATTTTTGGGACAGAGAGAGACAGAGCATGAACGGGGGAGGGGCAGAGAGAGAGGGAGACACAGAATCAGAAACAGGCTCCAGGCTCCGAGCCATCAGCCCAGAGCCTGACGCGGGGCTCGAACTCACGGACCGCAAGATCGTGACCTGGCTGAAGTCGGACGCCTAACCGACTGCGCCACCCAGGCGCCCCTCTCCTGACCTTTAATAGATTGTGTGAAACTAGATTATGAACACTGGGGCGGAGGGGGGTGGGGAGGAGTAACATAAGGTATCTCAAGGAGTGTCTTGTAAAGAAAATGATTAGAAACCACTGATACTAAAGGTGCTGAAATATCTACTGGAGAAATATTATTTAGTCCGTGGAAGGATATTGACACTTTACCTTCTGAATTTCCCATTCCTTAGCGCCCTCCTCTGTCCCGCCAGCATTTTTTTTGCTGGTTTGCAGATGAGTTGTTAGTAATTATGGTGATCCAAAGTTATGAACTAATTTCAATAACATTAATACCCACATTTGGACAGTTTGATGTACATTTGATTCTTCTACCGGCCCTGTGAAATGAGTAGAATATACATACATACATCTCTCCCTACTCTGCTGGTACAGAAACTCAGATCCCCAGAGATTCAGTGATTTACCACATTCACAAGGCCTGTCAGTGGTAGGGCTGGGCCTGAAACTCGACTCTGTGTTCAATGATCTTCCAACAGTTCTACAATTAAGAAAGACTTATGCAGCACGGTACTTATTTATATTAAAGAGCTCTAAAGAACTTTGTGCTATTTGGTCATTTAATTCTATCTCTGTCTTCTTGTTTCTATGTTCTTCTTATGTTTGCCTGATATGTGTAGCCTTTTCCAAGGTGGATATGTTTCAGTTAACCTCTGCTGTGTCGCAACACCCCAAAACTTAGTGGCTTGAAACAACTACCATTATATTACTCACCGTTTTGGGGGGCAGCAACTTGAGTTGGGGATAAACTGGGTGGTTCTTGGGTTCGTCTAACGTGGGGTCACTTGTCTGTTGTGGTGATCTGGATAATCCAAAATGGCCTCACTTGCATATCTAGCTGTTGCTACGGGCTGTCAGCTGGGCCCCATTCTGCATGTCTGCCCATCCTGAAGGAGGCTGGCCCAAGCTTCTTGAGAGTCATCAGCAATATTCCAAGAAGGCAAGGCCCATTGCACGGTCACTCGCCAAGTATCTATGTGTGTTACATTTTTTGCTATCCTGCTGGTCAAAGCAAGTCACAAGGCCAAATCTAGAGTCAGTGAGAGAGGGGACTACACAAGTACAGATATTGATTGGGACATGATTCCTTGGGCACCACTAACTTCATGATCTACCATAAATAGATACAAAGATAATATCTAGCTTTTAAGACTATTCTGAGAATTCAATTCAGTAATGCACGTGCCTTTGTTAGCAGGGTCCCTGACACACAGTGAATGCTCGACAAATATTAGCTAGTATTATTAGCAGAATCACCATCACTGACTATTAGCTGCCAAGAGCAAGTTCTCCTTTTAAAGTCCTACTCATTTGTTCAACTAACATTTACTAAGTGCCCACTGTGGTGCTATTCCTTCTGCTAGACATTGCAGATACATACATACATACATATGTACGTAATATTCATTCCCTGCCTTTGAGGAAATTATAGTCTAGGAGAGGAGATCAGGCATCTAAGCAACGAAATATGTATACTATGGCAAGTTCAATGATTGAGATAAGCACAAGGTATTTGGGGAAAATAAAAGGATACCTAACCCCTCAACCCTGCCTGGGGGTGTGGTGAGGAAAGGTTCCTTAGAGTAAATACTACCTGAGCTGAATCCTAAAGGTTGAGTGATATCATCCAGAAGAGAAGAGATTTAAAATTAGGGAATCCCAATAAGAGCAAAGGCATTCTGATATGAAACAGCATAGCGTGTTATTGTCAGATGAAAGCAAAGGCTAGGAACCCTGAGGAGATAAGCCAAAAAGAAATCAGAAAGGCCAGAAAGAAGAGAGAGAGAGGAAGAGAGAGGGAGGGAGGGAGAGAAAGAGGTAAGGAGAGAGATAAAGGGAAAGGTTGGTGAATAACTGTGTACTCCTCCAAGGAGGGTGGATGTCATTCTGTAGGTGAAGGAGAAGATAATGACAGTCTTTGGAAAGGGTAAGGATGGGGTCACATCTGAATTTTAGATCATGCTGGGGGCCAGGTAGAGGATTAACTGGAGAAGGTAAGACTGGAGGAGGGGAAACCAGTTAGGAGTAACTTAGGAATCCAGACAGGAGGCAGAGTGAGAATTAAAGCCAGTGTGAGATCCTTTCCTGCCATTTCCTTCTAATTTTTTTAAAGTTTATTTATTTATTTTGAGAGAGAGAGAACTAGCAGGGAAGGGGCAGAGAGAGAGGGACAGAAAATCTCTGTCTCTCTGAAGGCGCAGAGCCCAATGCGGGGCTTGAACCCATAAACCATGAGATCATGACCTGAGCTGAGGTCAAGAGTCAGACACTTAACCAACCGAGCCACCCACACACCCTTTTCCTGCCATTTGTATCCTCCGAAGCTGGGGGAAGGCATCTCAGGGGAGAAAAGGAATGACTTTGGATAGCATAGTCCAGAATATTTCAGAAAGACTATTTTCTAAATACTTAGCAGGTATGTTTGTCCTCAAAGTTGGACAGTCCTGCCTATAGAGGGCTGGTAGAGCCCAGACCATCTTAGAATGAGTGATACTGGGGATGCCTGGGTGGCTCAGCCGGTTAGCACCCAACTTTGGCTGAGGTCATGATCTCATGGCTCGTGAGTTCAAGCCCCGCGTCGGGCTCTGTGCTGACAGCACAGAGCCTGGAGCCTGCTTCGCATTCTGGGTCTCCCTCTCTCTCTGCCCCTTCACTGTTTGTGCTCTCTCTCTCTCTTAAAAATAAATAAACATTAACAAAATTTTAGAACAAAGAATGAGTGATATTGCTAAGGATCGAGTCTTGTCCGTGACCTTAGTGTGAGGTGCGAGTAAACTGCTCAAAGAATTCTACAAGGCACCTTCCTAGAAACATATCTTTCATGACTTTTTTCTTCTTTGTGGTCTAGTCTTTTAAAATTGTAATGTATTTTCTATGACTTTGACCTCTTCCATTTGTGCTCCCTCATCACCTCGGTGATTTTTATGTGTCTTTTCAATGTTCATGCCTTGTTTCTTTTCATATATATTCACAACCTTATGCCGTGGATTTCCCAGATGACCACATTTTCAACTGTGCTGCTTCATTGTCCCTGAAAACACATTCATAATTATCGGAGTTTACATTCAGATTTGTGGTCTGGAAAACATTCTCATTATACTTCCGCAATATGTTTCTCCAGAATTCCTCCTGTTCCTTCCTTTTTGGCCCTTGTGCACGAGCACCCTGTAGCACCAAAAACAGCTCTCCACGGTCTCACCTGATGAGGTCCTGCTCCAGTCCTGGCCACCTTTTCTAGCTCTTGAAATTTTGCATGAGAACCTGATTTGGCTTGTTTGTGCAACAATTTCCTCATCTTTCTTAACGTCCTGAGATATACACTCCAGAGGGGAGCTAGCCCAGTGTGTCTAAGATCTATCGTAGATGCCTGTGTATTTGCAAATAACCTTTTCTTTGAACATCTTGAACACATTTGTAATTCAAAGGAGGATCGTGATGGAGGATGTGATGAAACGTATTGGGAGGCAAAGGACAGAACACGCTGGGATCAGCCCAGTAGGCAGTGTTTGAAGAGCCTATAATCATCTCTGGCTCCCACTGGTCTCCCATGAGATCTCAGTGCCTTCTAGATGGTGGCACTGCTTCCACTCAGAGCATTTCATCCTCCAGCTGCCCTAGACTCCGAGAGCCTCTAATGCTATGGCAGGCCAGAGGCATGCGGGGCTGCCTGAGGAGAACAGGACTGATGGGCTATCCTGAGTCAGTGAGGGCCATTTGTTGAGCATTGTTATGACGATGTGCTTGATATCATTCTTATGCATCTTCTCTAATACTTGAGGCAATACAGAGTAGTGGTGAAAAGCAAAGGTTCGGATGTCAGACTGCCCAGGTTCAGATCCCATTCTACCACTTGCTTGGCCTGGGGAAGCCCTCTGTAGGGATCTTACGGAACCCCTGTGCTTACGAGCTGTTCCTCCTGGAGAAGGATTTGTGGAAGGGGCACATGGAGAGTAAAAAGGGGGATGGGAGGCCTGGAAAATGACTGGACCTGGCAGCAGGGTTTGGCAGGTAAGCCAGTTGGGAAGAGACGTGAAATGACCTGTTGAGTGTGATTGACTGAAACTGTAGACCCTGTGACTGTCCAAGGAACCCCCCTGAGGATCGGGGGCCATGGAGGGGATTCGGTCATAAGCCACTGTCAGACTTGACACAAGGAACTCTAGCTGGTTGGCCCTACCTAAATTCAAAACTCTGAGCTTGAGCGCGGGCCTCCTGTTTCTCCCTCCCTTGGCCCCAGGCAGGGAAGCACTTGCTTAAGAATAGTGGTGGGCCCGGGGAGCCTGGGTGGCTCAGTCCGTTAAGCATCCGACTTCAGCTCAGGTCATGATCTCATGGTTCATGGGTTCAAGCCCCGCGTCGGGCTCTGTGCTGACAGCTCAGAGCCTGGAGCCTGCTTCGGATTCTGTGTCTCCCTCTCTCTCTCTCTCTCTCTCTCTCTCTTTCTGCCCCTTCCCTGCTCATGCTCTGTCTCTGTCTCTCAAAAATAACTGAACAATAAAAAATAAATAAATAAATAAATAAATAAATAAATAAATAAATAAATAAAAGGATGGTGGTGGGACCTGTCACTGGTGAGCCAACCTACTACTTGGCTCTTGAGGTGTTCGCAAAAAGTTGATGAATAATACCACCACTACTGTCCTTTTCTCAGGGCTCTCCCTGTTCCAGGCATTCCACAAAGCAGGGATGTACATTACTTTATTGAATTTTTACTGAAACCCCAGAAGGACATAGTTACTATCTACTGCCTTGCTTAGGTGAGATAAACAGTGTGTGATGAGAACTTGGCTTTGATTATAAAGGATAGACACCCAGTTTGAACTAGCTTAAAAGCAAAATGCAAATTTATCATAAAGGATACACCAGATTTTCTCACCAGAACTATGGCTAGGCATCCAGAGTAGCTACAAGCCAGGACTCTGATGCGGTCATGTATCTTGCCCTCTCTCACGTGTATCTACTTTTCTCGGGCCACTGGCTTCATTCTTCTCTCTCCATAGGCCAGTTTTCTTCATAGGGTACAAAACGTGGCTGCCCACCTCTTCTGAATTTTATATATTATAGATTATGAGACTGACTTGGTACTCTTTTTGGTCCGGAGGTTAAAAACCCCAAGGATTTTATCCAGCCAGTCAGCTGCTCCGCCTCTCTGGTCAGAGGATAGACTGGGAGGTGCAACAAGGCAGCTTCCACACGACCATGCAGTTGGAGTTGAGGAAGGAATGTTTCACGAAAGAAGGGGAGACTGAACTAAGAAAAGGGGTCGGGGGAGAGAGTGAGCTAGAAGAGTCAGGCGGAAGATGGCAGGTTGGTAGACGTAACAGCAGGCATCCACAGCGCAGAGTTTAAAAGGTTAAGTAACTTGGCCACCCGGTGGCTCAGTCAGTTGAGCATCTGACTTCAGCTCAGGTCGTGATCTCATCGATCTCATGGTTCGTGAGTTCGAGACCCACATTGGGCTCTCTGCTGTCGGTATGGAGCCTGCTTCGGATCCCCTGTCTCCTTCTCTCTCTGCCCCTCCCTGCTTGCATGCACTCTCTCTCTCGCTCTCGCTCTCTCTCTGTCAAAAATAAATATTAAAAAAAGGGGGGTTAGGCAACTTGTCCCGAGTCACATACAAGCAAAGCCAGGACTCAAATTAGGCCTTTCTGACTTCAAAGCCTATGTGCTTAACTAATACGGTAAAATGAAACGAAGTAGTGAAATGAATGAATGAATGATGAATGAATACATATATACATTCATGCATCCATGCATCCACACATATATAAACAAATACTTGTGAAGCCAGTGCTCAAATCCAGTGTGGTCAGACGACATGCACGTCTGCTCCACCCTCACAGCTTGTCAGTGGAGGATAAAGGTGGAGAGTAATGAGAAGCTAAGCTGCTGAGAAGCAGTGTTCATGACTGAAGCCTGTGGCCCAGACCCCGAAAGCAGATTAAAGCAGCAGCACCCTTGGAGTCCACCCACATCTACCACCCAGCATCCCTGCCGAGCCGTGTTCTGGAGCAAGCCAAAGCCTTGGGGGTGTTGCACACCCATCGAGAGCCCTGTGATGTAGGAGGAAGTTGACTCAGGGAGGTGGGACTAGTGTTGATGCTGTTTAATGCATATCCCTTATTGGCTCCCACATGTCCTAGAGGGTGCTTCGGGGCTCAGTGTTGGTGTTTCAGAGGACGGGCCTTTTTTGGCAAAAGGGAATTCAGAGGCGATGGTAGAGCTCAGCTATCGGTGACTGAGCCCTCCTGGGTTCCAGAATGGGGCTCTGAGGTTGGTGTTCAAGGATGGGGAGTTAACGCTTAGGAGATCTCAAACCCTTTCTGATACTTCAGGACAACACCCTGAACCTTTAAGTCTGTTTGAGTCTGTGTGACAAACTATGAACAAAATGTTCTGACCTGAAAGAATTAATGCCCTTTCTAAAATATTCCTCTCATCCCGGGTCAGGGTTTATAAAGAGGGAGCACCTGGCTCAATGGGACTCTTTGGGTTCAAGGCCCTTGGTCAATCTGGAAGAATCATAGCATCTTTTATCCTTGTGATTTCTACTTTTCTTCACATGAAAGTGGTGCAGAAAGCCAAAAGAATTGCGTGGAGTTTACCCTGACACTTTTTTTTTTATCGAATTGAGTTAAAGTTTGAGAAGTTGGAGTTTGTTCAGTATTTCTCCCTTGCCACTTGCAAGCAAAAAAAAAAAAAAAAAAACCTGTTTCTGGGAGGAAGTTAGGCACATTGAAGAGTTGTACCCATGTTTCACTCGTAGGAGTAATAGTCATAATGAGGAGGGAGGAGAAGGAGGAGCGAAAATAGCAGATACTCGCATAGAGCTAAGATGTGCCAGGCACAGAGAGATGAAATAACTCACCAAAGGTCACACAGCTTGTCAGCACCACGCCTCCTCCTGGCACCTGCCAGCGTCCTGCCTGTCAGGCCCACACCACAGACCTCAGCTGCCACTTGCCACAAAGCCTTTGCATACAACCATCACTGCTGGGAAGCAGAGGTGAGGGTGGGGGCGCTGGAGGGCTGAAGCACACTCCTCTCTCTCAGATCTCAGTAAAGCGAGCAATGAAGAAGCGGTCAGGAATATTCTCTTGGCAACATGGCAGAGTGAAAGAAACATGGACTTGTAGAGTCAAAGCGATCGGGGATAAAACCCTGGACCCTCAGTGAGGCTGTTGTTTGTCCGCTACAGGTACAACATCCACCACTGGGGGAATTAGTGGCAAAGGATGCGGTGCCTCCATGTGTCCAGCCCATAACAGCTACAATTACTCTAATATTATCACCAGCTTCATTCATGTATCTATCACTGGCTTCATTCTCTCTCTCTCTCTCTCTCTCTCTCTGTTGCTAGGCCAGTCTTCTCATCACATCTGTTGCTGGAGTTATCTGAAATGACCATAACTGTTTCTCTGAATCTGCAGCTTCCATTTCCGGCCCCAGCTCCTGCTCTAGCTCGCCACTTTCCCATCCCTTCACTCTGCAGAGCAAGAGTTGTGGAGAACCAGGATCACTCACGGGGGGATGGCTGGCAGCAGCAGTGGGTATGCACAGTCCCCAGGGAGCCCCCGGCTCTCTTGGAGAGGCAGGCGTCAGACAGGGAAAGCAGCTGAGGCTGGGATGACCACCGATGTCTCAGTCTCCCTGGGAGACCCACACAGGTGCCAGGCAAGAATGGCTGGACGGCCCTCCCTTTGGCCCGTGTGTCCCGGGCTGCCGGTCCCCAGCTTACTAAGTGCCGAAGCAGTAACAGGCCAAGGCAGCCATGGATCCAATTTGGATATGGAAATTACTCTGTAATGCACGTTTCAAATGCTGGGTTTCTAAACCTAGACATCACTGAGTATGCAAATGATTAGGAGAAGGGGTATCAAGCTGTGCCGGTGGCCTCGTTAGATGCTCAGTGCAGCAGATTTCGCCATTACCCTTACAGCAGTCCACCCGGAACTGAGTCCGTCCAGGGCAACTCTGTAATCAGGATGGCTGAAGAGAAACAGTAAGGGCGGCAGCCTTTACCTCGTAAGGCCTTCTTGTGGAAGAACACTGGAATTATACCTAGCGGAGCCTTCAGAGGGTATCGATGTATTTTTTCCTCTAGCGCCATCACTCAGTGATTTACTAAGAGCACACTTGTTCAAGCCAGTCTAAGGGACAAAAAGAAGTAAAATAATATAGTCTCTGCCCTAGAATGCTTCAAGACACATTCACAGACAGGGATCTGTATGTCAGACTATAGCTTAGCGTTCTAACGTAACAGCAGAAGGGAGTGGTTGACCCACAAAATTATTGCAGAAGATCAAATGGAGCTTTTTCTCTGAGCAAGGGTGACCGGAGACAGCACTGTGGAAACGATGAGGCCTGAGAAGGATGCAAAGCATTGGAGAGACAGAGGAAAGACCGACAGAGGGAGGACTGTGTCTGCACACACAGTATAGGACAAGCTCCGTGCAAAAGGAGGAACAAGTGGGGCGCCTGGGTGGCTCAGTGGGTGAAGCATCTGACTTCCTCGCAGGTCGTGATCTCACGGTTCATGAGTTCAAGCCCCGCATCAGGCTCTCTGCTATCGGAGCAACGTCTGCTTTGGATCCCCTGTCCCTCTCTCTCTGCCCCTCCCCCATGTGCACTCTCTGTCTCTCTCAAAAATAAATAAACATCTTTTTTTAATCAAAAAAAAAAAAAAGGGATGAACAAGTAGCACTTTGAGAGTGGGGTAGATCTTTTTTCCTTAGGTAAAACCAAACATTCTCTCTCTAAAAACACACACACACACACACACACACACACATTATACTACAAAAGAAAGAAAGGTAACGGTAAAGTTCTGTGCATAAAAAAATATAGCAAAGACAGAAGACAGATCTCAGAGGGAGAACAACATTTCAAGCCTATCTGACAGGTAAAGGATTACTATCCTGCTACACCAGGAGCTCCCTACAAATAGATAAGAGAGACAAACAGCTCAACGGAAAATGGGTGAAGGATAAGACTAGAGGGTAAAAGAGGAAAATCTAAATGCTCACAGATGTGCCACGGTGCTCTCGCTCACTGTGAACCAGGGAGATGGAAATGCAAGCAATTAGATACTGTTTTTCACCCCTTAGAGTGGCAGACGTTAATAGTGATAAAAACCTAGCGCTGGTGACAGCGTGAGCAAGGAGCCCTCGAGTGTGTTGCTGACAAGAAGTTTAGTCACTACATACCTTTGGTACAGTATTCTGGCAACATCCAGAACACTTAAAAACATAAATATCCTCTTATTCTGGTTTTTTTTTCATCCCTGGGAATTAATGCTTTGGAAATATCAAGATCTGTATCATATGTCTTGGTTAAAATTTTGGGGGAAATATCCTGAATATGCATCGATAGGGGTATGACTAAATAAACTGAGCCATGTCCATTGTTACGGACTACTATGCAGCTGTTAAAAGGAGTTAGATTTGGGGTTCCTGGGTGGCTCAGTCAGTTGAGCATCGGACTCTTGGTTTCAGCTCACGTCATGATCTCACAGTTCATAGGATCAGGCCCCATGTAGGGCTCTAGGCTGGCCGCAAGGACCATGCTTGGGATTCTCTCTGCCCCTCTCTCTGCCCCTTCCCCACTCAGGCACACACAGGTGCTGTCTTTCTCTCTCTCCCTCTTTCAAATTAATACATTTTAAATAAACAAAAGGAGTTAGATCTACTATCTACTGAATTGGAAGTCAGTCCACGATGTATATATACTTAAGCGAGAAAAGCAAGCTGCAGAGACCTGTGTATATCGTGATACAATTTTAGCAAACACACACGTCTACCCTTGCTTATCCCGTTTTTCATACATAGGTATATGTACTTTGTATGAATATAGAGAATGAGTGGCCATACACCAGAATATCCACTTGGTTACAAATGATGGGGGTAAGGGTAAGAGGGGCAGGTACGGAAACATTAAGATTGGACAAAATGAAGTACTCTCAGACACTCAACCTTTAAAAGTCCTCAGAGCCAAGACGGGTGGCTTTGGGGGAGGAGAGCTGGGAGTGCCTTCCCACCCTCAGAGTTTTGCTCTGTTAGGAGTCTCGGGCCTGCCCGGGGGAGGGGGGCGGGGGCAGCATCAACACCAGCACACGGCCAGGGGCCAGTGCCTGATGGACCACCGCTTGGGGACAGAATAGGAGGCATGTTCCGGCTGCCTGGCAGACGCCGTGCCCGTTCCTTTCGCTTGCTCGGGGAGATCACGTAGTTTTACATTTTGCATTTTTAAAGGCAGTGGAAGGCGTAAAATAAGCAGCGTTTCGTGTTCGAGCCAGATGCCATCTCCAACAAGAAACAAAAACACTTCCATTTTCGAAAAGTAACCTTTGACACCTAAAGAGGTTTTAATAAGTGCTTTTGTTCCAGGATCTTAAGAAATGACTTTCTGTGCAGCTGAGAGAGGCAGCCCAGGGAGATGGATGTCCTTTGCTGTATGCGCAAGGACTACAGCAGCTCTCACGGCCGCCATGCCCTGCCCAGGCCCCTCTCCCTTCTCCGTGATGACACCTTCACCAGAGGGATGAAGGCAGGGGCTTCAGTGGGAGCATGGTCCCCGTGGTCTTTTTTTCATGCGTGGCCTTGTCAGGGTGCAAATTAGTGCCAGTTTCACTGGTGGTAATGGAGGAAATCTGTTAGCAGAAGGAAGACTTTGAAGTCTAAAATCGGCATAGATTGGTTCCCTAGAATTTTCATGAGCAAGGGCTTAAGGAATAATATTCCGTAGGTTTGTGAGGTAAACGTCCTTTTGAGGAGAGATTCCCAGCTGAACAGGTGTTCAGCTTGTACCAAGAGTGCCAAACCAGAACCCCTAAAAATGACTCCATTTTTTCTGAGAAAACTAATCAGAGACTTTTTTTTTCTCTTGAGAAAGATGACTTCAGTCCTCAAGAGCTCTTTTTAAATGTTAGCATGGCGGAGAATGGCATTTTTTATAGACAGATGTTGTTAAACGTGCTCACGGTAGTGATGTTTGTTTAGTGCTTATCTCTCGGGAATTCAGAGCACTTTATAGATGTTTTCTTCATTATTTCCTCAAGGTTTTTCGTTTTTCTTTTTCTGATCATGCTTTAATCTCAGCTGTAAATTCTTCATTCAGTGTTTCTCACTGTATCTTCCCTGAAGTACCTCCTGTTGACCTCATTTCCTACGACTCTCTGCATTTCCGGTATTACAAACTCACGCCAGTTCAGATATTCTAGGAAAGCATTCAGAATCTTCCCTTTTGGTGTCTCAGGCTTCTATCTGCTATTCTTTCCCACTCTTTTTTTTTTTTTTATAAAATTTTTTAATGTATTTTTGAGAGAGAGAGAGACAGACAGAGCACGAGTGGGGTAGGGGCACACACACACACACACACACACACACACACACACACACAGTTCGAAGCAGGCTCCAGGCTCTGAGCTGTCAGCACAGAGCCCTGCGTCGGGCTTGAACTCGTGAACTGCGAGATCATGACCTGCGCCGAAGTTAGATGTTTACCCGACTGAGCCACCCAGGCACCCCAATTCTTTCTCACTCTTGACAAGCTCTCCTATCTACATCTCCAGCATACTTCCTCCCCCTTAAAACAATTATTGAAACATACCTTATTTTTCTACACAAACAATTCCTATTTTACTTAATTTTAGTTCACTTGTTTCTAACTGCCCTGCTCTCTTTTGCCTAGGGGTAGCTAATTCGAGGTTACTAAACGTGTTCTTTAACATGGGCACTGCACAGCATTTTGAATCTGGTATTTATAGCAGAGGGATATTTTTTTTCCTAAAATTATTTCTCTTTCAGCCCTCAAGGAATTTGTTAACTTTTCTTCTTCACTGCAGTCATCCTTAAAGAAACAATACAAAAGAGTCAGGACTTTAAGACAAGCTAATCTTTTTGTATAAATAAATTAGATCCTTCCCTCGCTTCAGAAAATAACCATGTAGAATACTTTTTCACTGGCTTCTGATCAGATGGAAGTATGGTAGAGAACTTCATCCTAAAAAGATCCTGGGATCATGAGATTTTATGCAAGGCACCTTAGAAATCATTCCCTTATTCTGCCGATATGGGAACTGAGACTCAGAGTTTTAAACATTTGTCCGTGGTCACAAAAATACTTAGGGTTACATTCAGAATTTAGTGTAGGAGACAAGACACCTGAGAAGTTAGTCCCCAAGGCAGTAAATAGCATGACATAATGAATGATTTGGTTACTCTGGCCATTTGTGAGCTGGTAAATATTTAACAACGGGGGGTGGGGGTGGGCAGAGGAAGCCTTGAATTACTGTGTTTGCCAACTTTGTGGATGCCATTTGAAGCCAATTTCAAGCTACCAGTGTGAGGCCATTGAACAAGGATAACACTCGTGTTATCCAGTTGGCTGTCTGCAGAATAGAGACTGTCCGGCTGGAATGAACAGGTCTCTAAAAGAGGAGGAGAACTGAGCTAGACCATTCCCCCGCCCCCCCCCCCCGCCCCACCCCATCAACCCTTTCAGCTGTGAAGGACTATCCTTGATCTTTCTTTTGAGCAACTGTAGGACTTGATCCTTTGTTCTTGCTATTGCCTCAGTGGATCAAGTACTCTTCACCAAATGCACTGTCACATTTCAATGCCCCACTCAAAGAGACGTGTCTTCATCAAGCTTTTTTCCCATCACCCCAACCCTTTCAGAAGTAATTACTTCTATTCTGAATCCCAGAGTACTTGATTTATACCTTTTATTAGGGTAATTACCAAAGCCTAAAAAATTTGATATTATTGTCAATAGAGAGTGTCTTTCCCCCACTAGACTGTCCTCAGAGGACAGGAGTCATGTTTTATCCTTTCATTGACAGAGAAGCAGTGCAGTGCAGAGGGAACAGCCCAAACTCAGGAGCCAGACAGCTCAGTTTCTCACAAGCTTGCTGTGATGATCAATGAGATTACTGGAATGTTCAGTGTCTACCATATACTAAGGCCTTGCTAAACGCCACCTGGTGCTGTTATCTCTAACACACAGCCCCGTCCCTGGCACAAAATTGGCATGCAATTGCTTCTGGTTGAATTTAACTAATGGGAAGCAAGGAATGACCTGGCTAGCTTTTTCAGGAAGTTGGGAAAAGGTGTGCTAGAGGGGACTCCATGTGCAGATTATTATTGGATAGGTGAGAATGATCTAGTAAATATGATCATTTGGTCATAGAATTATAGATGCAGAATCTAATTTTCCAGCTGTGGTATGATGAACACAGTGCTGAGTGGGATTGTCTGTGCCCTTTCCTCACCACGTGTGCTGGATTCTGTAAAGCCATAAATGCCCCATTTGTTAGTGCAATAGCTTTTATAGACTGCTGTTAATTGAAATATGGACTTTTAAATACTGTGCAGTTGCTTTTTAAAAAAATCTAAATGCTAGACTTTATGTATAAATACTATTAAATCTCATCCCATTTGGTTTAGTCCATTCCAATTAATTCATATCACTTCCAACCTTGATTCTGCAATGCGGTATATCTTCTATCCCATTTAGCTTTGTGTTGTCTGCAGTTTTGTAAGCATTACTTCTGTTTGGTTTTATGAAACACTGTTCACGCCACTTGCAAGTACAGAATCTCCTGAAGTGTCACTAAAGACCTCTTTCCGTGATGACCTTGATTCATTAAACAATATTTTCTTTTCCTTTTTGGGTATAGATTTTAAACTCCTTTTAAATCTATCAAAGTATACAATAACCTATATTATATCGCATGCCATCCACAGGGATGTCCTGAAACTTTGCCAGAATGCTACGCCTGCAACATTTTTGTTTTACAAATAGAATAAGTCTCTTAGTCAACAACACACAGCTTACTTGTTAAAACCTCTACCTGATTAATCTGTTTTGGCTGTCAATATCAATAACTTCCTTTTCCAATATGAACAAAGGATTCATGTTTCAAAATAGTGAACTCTGTCAAGATACATTAGGCTCAGCACACACACCTTGACCATCTAGGTGAGAAGTTTGGACACATCCCAAGGGCAGTGAGAGGCTGTTGAAAATCTTGAATAGGGATGAATATTCCAATTCTTGAATAGTGATGTTTTAGGAAGAATCATCTGGGAGCAGTGTCCACAGTGCGCTCTAGGGGGTTCCCTGCGTGAAGTTTGCAGTGGCCTCCAGTAATCCCAGAATGGGCTGCTGCACCATGGAACTAGGCAAATAAGTAGTAAAGATAGAAGAGAATAAATGTGGATTCAAAAGAAAAAACTCGACAGGGACTATTGGGAGAAGATGGTAAGAGTGACAAAATAAATAAAAATAGGTACATTAGAGGTTCCCAACTTTTCCCCATCGTTGAACACAGAAAATGATCCCAGTTTGGCCACTGCAATACGTAGGGCTACTTGGACTTGGAGGTGACCCAACATCATGGGCTTCCACGATGGGTTCTCCCTGCCCCCGAGTCCCGCCACCCCTGTAACCACTAGCTGAAGACATCCATATCCCCACGTGGCTGAGAAGCTATTTGGATATTTCTGCTTTAGAAATAAGTACTCTTAGCAATATGAAGAAAAACAGACTTGCACCAAAATGGGACCTTCACTACGGAGAAGACTACATACATAAAGGAAAGCCAACTCTAGGTCCAGTGCATAACTCTAATGCAAAAGCGAAATATGGTTTACGCACTTGGAAGAAAACTAGCGCCAAGGCTATAATGCCCAACAGGTTGACCCAGGACACCAAACTACTGTCCGTTGTTGTAGTGATGCAGTAAAACCGGGGCAGTGGCTGTGCAAGCCTAATACGGGCATGAAAGTAAGCAGCCCCTGCTACACAGGTTGGAGGGAGATACAAACCACCCCTAGGGAGGTACTAGGTAGACACCTAGGCAGACAAAGGCAGAAACAAAGGAATTTTGGTTTTGTAGGAATATGAAAATCTAAGCCCGTTTGCTTGAAAATTCATGAAGTACGGCCCATTTGTTGCTCCTTGTTGATTTATGTAGTTAATGATTAAGTAGTCTTGTAGTCCTGGTGCCTCACTTATGCTACTAATTTGCATTGCTGCATGGAGGAAATTATAGATTGGGAAAATGCAGGAGCTTACAGTCCATAATTCCTGTGGTAATTGAGGATGTCTGGTTGTAGAAGATGAAAAGGTGTTCCCTCTTCAGGAAACTCAAGGGCAGAGTGAGAACAGGCACCCACCAACAAAGTCATGCAGATTCTATTATAAAAACAGGAATGAATGGCTCTTCTAAAAGATAATGGAACCCACACATTTCTCCTGATGATTGGTAGCAGGGCCACCCTGTGAATGATTCCAGGGGGCACCCACCTCTCACGCCGGAGTATGCTTGAATGGTGCGCCCTGAAGTAGGGGTACAGAGCCTGTGCACACAGGAAGACCTGTATGATTGATCCTGGTGCCCCCACCCAACCCAGCAGGTGCATATCTGCACTGACCCATGGCGTTCGCCACCAGCCCAACCACACTTCCTTCCCCAGCGGAGCTGTGTTCTTTAATCCTGACTTCTCATTTTATTCCAGTTCAGATCTACCCAGTTCTCCACATGGCTTCCCACTGGACCTCTGTTACAAGCCAAAACACATCCTTCTGGCTCATTTGCTCCAGTCATTCTGTTGACCTTTCTGGAGCTATTTGCTGCTCTCACTATCATGCTCCTTGTTACAGTTAAGTAGAAAAAAGCGCCAGCCGCACAAGTCAGAAAACTCTGGCATCTTCCCAGCCCTTGATACGGGCTTCAGTTTGAGCACTTACCATCTATCACTGTAAACATTTGTTTACATTACTGACTCCTTCATTCAGTGTGAGCTTGACAAAGGGCAGAATCATGCTTCTTTGAGCCACAGGGTTTATTGAGAAGGATGCCCAGCACATAGTAGATCCTCTTCTAATGTTTGGTAAGTGAGTGAGCAAATGAATATATTACCTTTCTTAGGTATGGACATGGTAGTCTCGTTTTAGGCATATAGGTTAAAAAGAATTTCCTCTCTGTTACGTACAATTCCTGTGTCTGTTTCTATTTGTTTAACAGCCTCCTGGGTGATGCTAAGGAGAGGTTGCTTAGGTCTCTGCCAGTGGTTTCTGAGTCTTTTGTTTACCCCTGTGCAGGTGGGGAAGTGGAAAGACAAGTCCCTGCAGATGAAGTACTACGTGTGGCCCCGAATGTGTCCTGAGACAGAAGAACAGGAAGATGACCATCTGAGCATTGTAACCCTGGAGGAGGCCCCCTTTGTCATTGTGGAAAGTGTGGACCCTCTGAGTGGAACCTGCATGAGGAACACAGTCCCCTGCCAAAAACGCATAGTCTCTGAGTATGGCCCCTTCCCCAGTGCTCCGGGTGGCATGGGATAGTCTGATTTCATACAGCTGTCAGCACCTGCCTGGGCTGGGACTTGAGGCATAGAATGAATTGGACACCATGTTCAATTGTCAGTTACTCCTGAGCCGTGGAATTACTAGCAGACCTGTGGTGTGATGCCCGGGTCTGTCCAGATCATGACCTGGGAGAACTGCTAACTCTGCTAACGTATCTTTGGCCTTGCCCGATCTCAACAACCAGGACCTGAAATTTAGGAGATGTAAATTTGCATTGGTGTTTGTGCCATCATGCCCCGAAGTTTTGAGATTTAGGAACATTTTTGGAAATGGGTAAAACTAATTTATCCTGTTAGAAGTCAGGATAGTGATTCTCTTTGGTGAGAGTGGGAAGTGCCTGGAAGAGAGAAGAGGGTAACTTTTCTGTACCTGGATTTGGTGCTGGTTAAATGGGCAGGTTGAATGTATACAGATTTTTCCAACTGAACCCTTAGGATATGCACGCTTTCCTAATGTACATTATACTTCAAAGGAGCACTAAAAACTGTGAGGAAACGTTCACCGTGATGAGCTAATGAAAGAATTGCAGTTCTGTCGTCTATCGATTTCCTCACTCGGGTCTGATACACATTGTGCTGAGCTGTGAAAGGGAGGCCCTGCTTTGGGGTTGGAGTTTGACTGGTAAAGGATAAAAGCTGCCTCTTGTATAAAGCCTTGTTTTGTTTGTCTGTTTGTTTGTTTGTTCGTTTGTTTCTTCAACCGGTTAGGAACAAAACAGATGAGGAGCCAGGTTACATCAAAAAGTGTTGCAAGGGGTTCTGTATTGACATCCTTAAGAAAATTTCCAAATCTGTGAAGTTCACCTATGATCTTTACCTGGTTACCAATGGCAAGCATGGGAAGAAAATCAATGGAACCTGGAATGGTATGATTGGAGAGGTGAGTGTCAGAAAGTAAGGGCCGTTTCCATTTTTCATGGGTTTTGTTTCATGTTAATATAAAAAGAGGCTCATTTATAAATTTTAGAAAATACAAAACCGTGAACAGGCTCTCCTGTTCCCACTATACTAAGGAAACCACTGCCTGGCTATATTTTCCTTGCGGTGGCCCCTGGCCTTCCTGAGTGCCCTACCTGAAGCACTGTGCCTTTCTCCCAGGTGGTTATGAAGAGGGCCTATATGGCCGTGGGATCACTCACCATCAATGAGGAGCGATCCGAGGTGGTCGACTTCTCTGTGCCCTTCATAGAGACCGGCATCAGTGTCATGGTGTCACGCAGCAATGGGACTGTCTCACCTTCTGCCTTCTTAGGTAAGTGATATGCTCACTGGTGTGAAGGACATGGACGTAAGGACAGATACTTGGTATGAGGATTAAGTGAAGGAGCGAGCACATGGCCAGGCTCTTTCAGTCAGGAGGTGGTTTCTAGGAGCCCATTTAATTTGGGGGATTTAAATATTGATTATTCTCAAATATAAAAACTGAAGCATACCCAAAAACAATTGATAGGACAGCGTAGGACCCTGGAAGAAAACAGCCTTAGGCTAGTAATCAGGGTTCCTACTCTGGTCTCATTCCTGCAACTTACTCCACACTTGACCCCGAGCAAATGTGCTCCATCCTGGGACTCAGTTTCCTCGTCTGTAGAAGAAGGCATTTCAACTAGCTGATCTCAGAGGGTACTTCTTCCTGCTTTAATACTTTCGAATTCTAGGGACGTCCAACTTCGGCTCAGGTCATGATCTCACAGTTTGTGAGTTCGAGCCCCACATCTGGCTGTGCTGACAGCTCAGAGCCAGAAGCCTGCTTTAGATTCTGTCTTTCTGCTCCTCCCTGGCTCACACTCTGTGTGTCTTTCTCTCTCTCAAAATTAAGTAAAACATTAAAAAAATCTAAAAAAAATAATTTCTAATTCTAGATATCATTGAAATGCCTTTTTAATTATCTTCAAAGATTGAAGTCAGTGCTACCAAAAGAGGCTTTTTTTTTTTTCGCATACATTTTTCAGAGCTTTGAGAGATACAGCTGATCTGATGCTCGCTCCCATTTTACCCCGCCCTTCCTCATGTCGGTCTGTACTTCGCTGCTTTCCAGCATCGCTTATGTGTCAAAGCCTTAGATGTGATATAAGACCTGGTGAGATAAGGCCAAGATTTCAATTAGATGAGGTCCTTTGTGAGCTCATACCCCATATTTTTTGCAGAGGCCGTGAGAGCAAAGGGTTGGAAAATAAAATGTCACCTTGAAAACAGGACATTGGGCTAAGAGGCAGGAGGCCTGGCTTGGACATAAACAAGCTGTAAGCCCTTGGACGAGTCACAAACTCTCTGAAGGACTTCAACTTTTTTTTTTTTCATGAGGATATTGGAATAGACCTTGACTGATACTTCTTTAAGCTCTATCTGGCAGGCAGTGGGGGAAAGGGGAAGTTTTTAATTAATGCACTATAAAATAGAGTTATAGGTTCCATAGAATTTTTCCATAAACTACTCGAGTTTCTCAGCTAGCCTTCTTAGAGTAGAGCAAATTCTGGACCTGCCAATTTCATGTGAAATACTATTAGATAGCACACACTATATGCATTAATCCTCATAGCAGCTTTATGTATTTTATTTGCTTTTTTACTTTGCAAGGATAATTGGAACATTAAGAGACACAGACAAAAGTGCATTCTAATTCTAACCACAATATAGCATTAACCTCAGCTTCTGAACTGGAAGAGCCTGTGATATATCAGCAAAGCCCTAAAATGACACAGTAGTGCCAAGCAGGGTGTGTGTGTGTGTGTGTGTGTGTGTGTGTGTGTGTGTGTGTGTTCGGAGGAGAAGCAATTAATTACAAGGGCAAAAGAAGCCAACATTTATTGAACACCTATTATGTGGTTTTCCAAGCAATACTGTACATCCTTTTGGTATATTATCTCCTTGATACCATTATTATACACATTTTATGTCTTGGGAAACTGAATCTTAGATCTGTTAAGCAATTTTCCAACAATCTGTCAGTTCATAGCTGGCAAATCCAGGATTAAAGCCCAGAGGTGGCTGCCTTCAGAGCCTGTGTTCCAATAGTCGTGGAGCCATTTCAGAGTGCAACTCCTAAATCAGGAACCAGTGTGGTGGGCAGAGATACACTTTGCCCCAGAGTACCTCAGGTTATAACCTGGCCCTGCCATTCTGTAAAATAGAAATGGTGATACCATAATGAAAGGGCCATTATAAGGATTGTATAAACTATACGGTGAAAGTACCTTCTAAATTGTAAAGACCAATACAAATGCTTGTTGTATTTTGTACACAGAAACTTGCCCTTACCTCAGTGGGGGAGAAGGAAGCTCAGAGAGGATGCCTTTAATCTGGATAGGACTGCAGTCCATGAGAGCCGAGGGGAGGGGCCTTCCGTACTCCACCATATAGAGGCTTTGAATTAAACCTGTTACCCTCACATCTCTGGCTGCCACTGAAAGGTTTTACATTTCACAGTGGATGTGTGCCTTATCGAGGTCCTTTTTAAATTGTTAAGTGACCGGGTTTGTATAATTCCCTTCAAAAGTCCAAAAGTAAAGCAGAGATTTCAAGTAAGAGGATATTTTCTAATTTCTAGCCAGTTTTTCCCTTTTTTCAACTTCATCTTTATTAATGATTTGGGAAATGGAAAAAACAGTATGTTAATTCACTTAGTTATGAGTTTACAATGTGATGTGACAGCTAAAAAGGCCAGAACTATTTTGAGACACAATTGAGGGAACATCATATCATGGGAAAGAATAGCAATTGTCCCTTTTTGTAGGCCTTCGGTGAGGTGGCTCTTGGAATATGGTGTTCAATTTCTAGACGCGTCTAAGCCAGAGAGGTTTGGATCAGCTGGGAGGGATTCAGCAAGAATGATTAAAGAAATTAAAGAAAGCACTCTCTTGCTGTTCTACCTGGTCCTATCCTATCAACCCCTTTCACTCACTGTTAGGGAATAGCTTGTAGTTGTTTTGTTAATTACACCTGAAACAAGTTTCCTTGTCACCTGCTGCATCCCCACCGTGACAGTCACGGATTGTCAACATGGATGGATTTTTTTTTTTGGGACGTTGACTTCTATTCTCATACCCTAACAATGTTTGATAAAATCCACCACAATAAAGAGGGTTGAAAAGTAAACATAGGCTGGGAAGATTAGAGGAGGTGAGGCAAGGGGGCAAAAGAGTTGTTCGTTGGATGTAATTATTACTGAACCAAGTTAGGCCGGAAGTAGTGACCGTGCCTGTTGAGAATTAATTTGCACGCAAGCCTGGGAAGCATTGGTGAAAGCTTGTCCAGGTCTCCGTCATGTGGTGTGGCCAGCCATATAGGTGAGAACATAAACCATGAACCACACCCGTATGATTCATTTACTCCAGATCTAGTTATTCTTGTAGTTGTGCATTTCCTGGCCATGGCAGAAACTATCTCAAAAAGTTCAGAGGCAAGAAGCTCTCCTTCTCTGGAAGAAAGGAAACAGGGCAATGGAGACACCCAGACATAGCCTCTCACCTCTCCCCCGCCCAGGCCCTGGCTCTCTGAAGGGACACAACACAACTGTGGTTTGTTCTCCCCTCAGAAAACACGTGTTGCCTGAGCAAATGGATATGCAAATAAGTCAGAATCTGTTTTTGCTCTGTTTTAATTCTGAGCACTGATTTTTTCTTTCCTTCCCCAGAGCCATTCAGTGCTGACGTATGGGTTATGATGTTCGTGATGCTGCTCATCGTCTCAGCCGTGGCTGTCTTTGTCTTCGAGTACTTCAGCCCTGTGGGTTATAACAGGTGCCTCGCTGATGGCAGAGGTAAGGCCAGCTGCAGCCGTTGGCGTTTCTGCGTTCTGTTTTTTTCTCGTTGTCACTTCCGGGCCTCTGTACGCCTCATGTGGTGTCTGCCCCTTCCCTAACTCATCCGTTTCCGAAAATGAACCCTCAGCCTTCTATGTCAACAGCTTGGCAACTCATTAGAAATACCCCAATTAAGAGGTTAGTCTGAATCGGTATGTCCCCTCGCTGGCAGAAGCCTCATCCAGCAAGCCCAGTTCCACCCCGGGGGTAAACAAGAGGAAAGCTAGCAGGAGATCCGCATGGCATAAACATGTCAGAGGAAACTATTTTGATAACCTTAGGCGGCGAGCAGTCTGTCTGAACAGATGGACTAACAAGGCAGATATACCCGTATATTAAGAATAAAAACTTTAGACTGCCCCAGGCTACATGCAGGGTAGCTGTGGCTGAAAGAGTTCTCCACTGCCGAGGTACAAGATCTCCAAAGCATGTGACCCTGACTCAGATCCCTCTTCCAGGGGGTACAGACATTGGGTGTTTGAAATAAAATGGCCAACGGATAGCAATTCTGACCCATAGCTACTGTCGGGGGCAGTCCAATTTTCTGGCTAAGTGGGTCAAGAGATATGAGGGCTGCCCATGTGTGTGAGGCATTTATGAGACCTCACAAAACATTTACTAGATTTCTGAAGGGGGCCGTGGGACCCTTGTGAATACATCCTCTAAAACTTTCTGAAAACCCCAGAATTAGGAAATAGTACACTTTTTTCTGAGTCTTCTCCCTTCCAGAATGTGAGCTTTATTCTGAAATTATGCCTCCAAGAGAAAAGATTTTTTTTTAACCTGCACCACACAAAGAATCATCAGTGGGGCACTTAAAACACAAAGGTGCTTGGACCTGATTTTCTAATATTCTGATTCCCTAAGTCCAGTGTGGATCTTGGACCACTACTATATTTCAAAATAGTGGTTTTCTACCTTGGTTGCATAATAGAATAACCACCCACCCCACAGCAATTTAATAAGAATCTTTGGGGTTGGGGTGCTAGGCGGCAGTCTGTTGACTTCACAGTCCAGGCGGTAAACCACTCCTACCCTGAGGTATTTCTGGGTGCAGACCCTCCTTCTTATTTGGCTCGTGCATTCTGGAGTGGAGGTCTGAATGTCTCCACAATAGGGTCCAGTCAGGGGACTTTGTGCCTGTTCCCAAGGGTCTTCCAGAACCAGAACCTACTCCCCATCCTGAGGGGCATTAGTAACAAGTGAAACCTCTGAGAAACACACAAGGACGTACATATGTTGACAGTGCCCAGAACTGAGGTTAGTGGATGCTGTCCCTTCACCTTGAAGAAATCAAAGAGGCGAAAAATCTAGCCACAAAATTCAAAGCAAGGGCTTATGATTACTTATTTTACCAAAGGATGCTTGTCTTCACGAAGGAACTCAACACGGGATCACTTTAAATATCAAGTCTCCTTGGGGCATTTTGCAATGTACAACACTTTGATTTATGAACAACTTTTTAGTTACACATCTGCTCCATGAAATAAGGTCCACATGCACAGATGTGTGTGCACAGTTAGACACTGGGCTTGACATGTGTAGTCACTGATTTAGTTGTCAGAGCAGATGCTATCAGGATCACAGATAGCATCATAAGACGTGTGCTAATGTGTTGTGAAACTGTGCAGGCAGATGTTCATTTCTGCAGTGGAGGGGCTACATCATGGCGAGATTTTGCCATCGCCAAGCCCTGAAAGCAGGGAGGCCACAATAAATCTATGGGCAGAAGCCCTGGCACGGTGTGCGTAAAGGTTGGGGGGGAAGAGGTCAAAGACAGTCTACTTTTCTGCCCTCAGATAGTGTGGCAAAAGCCAGGTGTCTGTGACTTCCTCCCTGGGCTTCCTGATACTCTCTTACACAGAAGCTACCATGATAGGAAACAATTGGGATGTGTTGGCATTGGACTGGGGTCAAGGTTATCTTTTTTTTTTTTTAATTTTTTTTTTCAACGTTTATTTATTTTTGGGACAGAGAGAGACAGAGCATGAACGGGGGAGGGGCAGAGAGAGAGGGAGACACAGAATCGAAACAGGCTCCAGGCTCTGAGCCATCAGCTCAGAGCCTGACGCGGGGCTCGAACTCACGGACCGCGAGATCGTGACCTGGCTGAAGTCGGACGCTTAACCGACTGCGCCACCCAGGCGCCCCGAAGGTTATCTTTGAAACATTTACTGTGAAGCGCTAGAAGTGAAAGAAGAATTAGAATAAAGGACATTCAAAGTCATCTAGCATCAGTGTGAATAAAATTCTAGAAGGTCCATGACAGTGGTAGAAGAGTCCACACAGTTCTTGTGGACCTTATTTTTTAAAGTTGAAATCCTTTCTTGATTGGTACAAATATAAATTTGAGGAACAATGGTAATAAGGACACAAGTGTGACAGTAGTGGGGTAGTTGCCTTTGTTATTATTCAGTTTTGATGTGATCTTGAGGGTCTCATATACACGGGGGCAGGAAGCCGGTGTCCGGGCTGAATCACGAACATTAGTTGGAAGAGGATCTCACGCACACCCCAGACCCCTGGATTTTCTTCTAAAGAACCCTCTTCTGCCTTCCTGAGGGTCCCGGGAGAAGAGAGGCACAAGCTGTCAACTTAAAAGTGTCTGTATCTTAGTTGGGGGATTTCCTGCTCTGAGCAGGAACTTACCAGCTCTGTGTATTTGTAGGTGTATATAGAATCAGTGATTCTGTCTTGACGTTCTGCCCTTGTCTTTTCATCATGACAGAGCCAGGCGGCCCATCTTTTACCATCGGCAAAGCTATTTGGTTACTCTGGGGTCTGGTGTTTAACAACTCCGTCCCCGTGCAGAACCCAAAGGGGACCACCTCCAAGATCATGGTGTCGGTGTGGGCCTTCTTTGCCGTCATCTTCCTGGCCAGCTACACTGCCAACTTAGCTGCCTTCATGATCCAAGAGGAGTATGTGGACCAGGTTTCTGGCCTGAGTGACAAAAAGGTAAGAGAACCCTTTGAAACTGCCCATCTTGCCCTCAGTCCTATTCTGAGCCATACTCGAAAGTCCTCACATACCTGTTAATTTTCTCCACCTTTGGAATCGGGGCAGTTCTTTCTTGTGTTTCCTTACGTGGGGATATGGGAGAAGAAATCAGGGGCCCTACTGAAATAATAGTACTTCACATTCGCCTTCTGATTTGTGAAAGGTTGGCAAAAACACACCCTGGGCTGCAAATAAGCAGCTTGGTGTGGTCGCGGCTTTCTGAGTATATGGTACCTCCTGCCGGATGTGCTTGGGTGGCCCGTCAGCACAGGGCTGCCTGTTCGGTGTGTTATTAGAGGGTCGCCCCCGGCACCCACACTGAGGGCGCTGGCCCATTGTGGCCTTCATTTTCTGCCCAGTGGGCTCTCCGTTTGTTCATCTGCACACCCGTGTGTTCCCAGGGCTAAGCAGGAGGGTGGTATGCATTGTTCCTGAAGAGAAGGAACTGCTGTTTAACTCGACCATTGCCCCGTGTGGTGCCGGTGAGGCCCCCTGCCGGGCTGTGCAGTCGAGAAAGGAACGAGAGTCTCTGCTGGTTTGCATCTTTCCTGGAGGAGGATGTGCCAAACCTGTCCTATACACGGTACTCTCCAGGTCTGCCTGAAGCTTCACGGTTTCTGTGGGCCATCTGTCCCCTGAGGCCATGATAGCTGGGAGGGTCCAAGACTAGGGATAGGAGCTATCTCCACGGAATGGCCAGTAAGGCTCAGGGATGCCCCTGCATCATTCCGGAGACTCACCCACAACAGATTTCCCACCCTGTGTTTCCTCAAGAGTTAGAAAATGTGAAGGGCATCCAGGTGGCTCAGTCGGTCGAGCGTGTGACTCTTGATCTCAGCTCAGGTCGTGACCTCACAGTTCGGGAGATCGGGCCCCGTGTCAGGCTCTGCACTGACCCTGCAGAGCCTGCTTGGGATTCTCTCTCTTCCTCTCTCTCTGCCTCCCCCCTTTCTCTCTCAAAATAAATAGGATAAACTTAAAAAAAAAAGATTTAGAGAATGTGATTTCCCACCCCTTTCCCCAGGATGAAACTACAAGATATAGACAGATCTGTGTTTGGAACAGATAGGTCAGAGAGTCAATGATTTCTAACATAGGGCAGGTTTCCCCAAAATAAAATTTTAAACGCTTGGCAAATGGTTTGAGAAGAGTTAAAAGGAAGGGCATAGGCTCTGATTTCTCCATCTACTCACCTCTGCTCACCGAGAACACTCAAAAGCATGTGAGAAAGGGAATGAAAAAAATATATATATATATGTACATATGAGGCTCATTCCCTGTGTTTACCTTTTCATATTAGCTCTTTCTCTGACTTGTCTCCCTTTGTTTTCTTCATTTAAAAAAAGAAAATTTAACATTAATTTATTTTTTGAGAGACAGAGGAGACAGAGCCTGAGCAGGGGAGGGGCAAAGAGAGAGGGAGTCACAGATTCCGAAGCAGGCTCCGGGCTCTGAGCTTGGTCAGCACAGAGCCCGATACGGGGCTTGAACTCACCAGCCGCGAGATCATGACCTGAGCCAAAGTCGGATGCTTAACCGACTGAGCCACCCAGGCACCCCCTTTATTTTCTTCATTTTAAAAAATAATACCTCTTTTGTAGTTCTTCTTCCTTGTTTTTAAGTTTTTATTTACTTCGCTCTTCTAACGCATGATTTATTATTCATGTATTCATATATTCATGAATTTATTACTTAGTTCATTTTAAACATTTCTCTTTGGTCCTTCGTCCACATCTTTCATCATTATGATCCTGACTCAGAAGAGTTGAATTACATACCTCCCTTCACCCCCTGTTACACTAATTTTTGTGCCTGTTTCTGTGACAGGGGCAGCAGTAGGGCTAAGAACAGCTAGTTCCTCAGGGCTCCTCGCTTGAATGTAGCATAGATGAGGTGGACTGTGCCCGTCCTAAAACACGGATGTGGCAGCAGCATGGTGGACCATGTCCTCACATGTGGATTTGCCAGGGGTGTGGCCGACCGTGTCTTCACATCAGGCTCCGCGGAGGCTTGGTCGATCATGTCCCCACACGGAATATGGTGGGACCATATTGCCATGCAGTCAGTAGTATGGCAGAGGTACGTGGACCACAGTCCCTCTTGGAGCTCTGGGCTACTAAGTGAGGGATCCACGACATTTATCATTTGGTTTTCTTCAAGTATCTCTGAGAATTGCTTAGGGCACTGTCTTTATCTTTCCCATACATTCACGAGCCACCTGGCAGCAACCATACGATTTTCTATGTGAATTAAGCCTAATTAAGGTGCAAGGAGACGGTTTTCCCTTCGGTGGTTTTGAAAGAACATCTCGTTCTAGGCTGCTTAAACCAAAGAGGTTGTGCACCTGTCTGTCCTCCACACCACGTTGGTTATGTTCTGAAAAGTTGGATCCCATCAGTTCTTTGCTTAAAGAACGTCAGTGGCTCCCTTGCTTATAGAATACGGACTGTTATTCTCAGGGCCTTTACATATGATTCCAGTGTATTCCAGCTCTTCAGTCTCGTCAGCCAGTGCTTAGTGTCTTGGCGGCCTACCCGCTAGGCCTCCTAGACTTCTTATCTTTGCCAGCCATGCCTCTGTGTGTGCATCTTCCTGGGATGTTCTTCTCTTGACTTCACTCACTAAACTCCTACTGAAATTTCCAGACCCAGATTAGAGGTCACTTCATTTGTAGAGCTTTCCTTGGGTCATCTGGCTGGTGAGTCATACTCTCCACTGACGTGGCAGTCATCCATACCTTTATTAATAACACCTGTCTTCCACATTATCATGTAATAATCTATAGGCCTCTACCTAACTGTATCTCCCCCATTTGACCATGACTTCCATAAGGGCAGCGGCAATAACTTGGTTATCCTTATTTTAAAAAAGTCCGTGAGGAGAGGGGGAGATAGGATTTATTTACGTAAGAGGCTCTCGCGCCGAACACCGGACTAAGCATTATAGGCAAAGGTAAAACAACAAGAGAGCAAGAACCCTTTCACAACTGTGTAATTTGAAAATACGTGAAAATGGTTATCAGATACATTTCAGAACTTTGCAAATGAAAAAATAGTAAAGTGTAAGCATCCTGCCAGAAATTGTGACATAATTTACATAATTATAGAAAACATTTAAGTAACTAATGACATATAACGCGTATCAGTGTCAGGAATGCTAATACAAATCAGAAAGAGGGTTTTCTGAAAGTGCGCTTATAATCCCAAAATTGGTATTAGTTTTCCTTCCCAACACCTTTAGAAAACAGAGTCTTGGGCCTGACTTTGCATGACAGCAAGTGTATTCTGTGAATTTAGAAAAAGAGAATGTAAAGAATGAAGTTGTCAAGACAGCAGCAGTGAGAATAGAAATGAGGTGATTTTGAAGATTCTTCTTTCAGTGCAGTTAAATTTTCATCAAGGAAAGTAACACTTGAAATGGAAGAGATTTCTTAAACTTGTTTTCACTGTCATGGATGGCGTATCTTCCATACAACTCCAATCAAATGGTGAATATCTTGCGGTGATGAGGAGATGACATTTATAGCCATTAAATTTATATATCTTTAGGAAATTATCTTCAATTTTTTGGCGGAGAAACGTTCCCAGATCTCATTTATGGCAAGGCACAAAATCAGAGTGTTCAGAGTTAAGTTTCCATGAGAACCTATTTTGGGGCTCCTTTTCACTGGATGGCTTCCACTGTGCACTAGCACATTACATCAGTGAATTCAGAATTATCCCACTACATGCTGTAACTAAATATGGGTGCAAGTTCTAACATTTAGCAGTCCTACTGTACATTCCCTCGGCTCCCCCAGTGGGAGGAAAATGTAAGGAAGCTGGTGACATCTTTCTCCTCTTAACAAAGAGCCCACCATGCTACTTCTTCTACTGTTTCTCACCTATCCAGATGGATTTCTCATTTTGCAGCCCACCAGCCACAGAAAGGAGGGGAAAGAGCCTGACCACCAGGTGAAGGAAGGGACATATTTACCGGGCCCTTTATGTATGTTACCTATATCTTATATGTGTATTCTTCACGTAGGTATGATCATTCTCGCTTTACAAATACGACACTGAGACTCTGGGAAGTGTACTGACTTCCCTAAAGTCCCACATTCGCAAGTGACAGAGCCAAGGTTTGAGTCCCTGGGTGTTTGGCTCTAAAATCACTTTGCCAGGATTTTTCCCTCGTAGCTCATCCCAGACCAAGTTATGACGTAGCTAAGGATTGGTATTGACACCCTGCCCCTGCTTTTTCATTTCATTTTCTGTTCTCTAACTTAATGACTTTCTGTATCAGGTCCACTAAACCCTCAGGTCACCATACACCGCCACCCCCAGGACTACTGTTACTACTACTGTTACGGATAATGGTGATAACAGTCATCGCTATTATTAATATAACTTCAACAATAATATCTCTGTGAACGTTGTTTTCAGCTCTCACAAACCAGGCAGAATGCCAGTTACGTTACATAGATTATCTCATGTAAAGACACTGTTAATGTTTTCATTTGTGGATGAAGAAACTGAAGTGGGAAAGGTTAAGTAATTTCCCTTTTGATGTTCTTCGCTGCCTAGGGCCCTTAAACAGTGTTCCGTCCTGTTTAGATCCCAGTGCTTTGTTTCCGTTAATCCTCCTCCTTCCTATCCTCCCATCTACCTTGTCAAAGCATAACACGTTAGATCCTTTTCCTCTACCAAAAAGCAGCTATCTGATGAACTGATCCACAGTAATTAGACAGTATCTTAACATTTGCACTTTATTTAAGGAGGCTTTCCGAGGCATTACTTTCAATCGAGAATAATGGTGATTTCCAGTACTTGTGCAGGTTAACGGCCCACAAATTGACTTTAGCTTGAGCCCAGTGTGACCCTGAACTTTCAGCCCCTGCTGGAGGAGGGGAGAGGGGTGGCAGCAGGAAAGAGAAGGGACACTTACGGAGTCATGGGGTGAAGAAAGCCCGCAAGGAGGCAGAGACTTTGAAGGTTGCTGGAAACCGCCATCCGACCATGGGGTTTCCAAGCGTGTTTGGCTGCGTCCTGCTTCACGCATTCTCACCACCAATGTGACGTGCACCCGCGTTGTTTTTTGCGTTTTTTTTTCTTCCAGGAACCCTGGGAATTTTTTATTAACTGTAAAATGTCCAAAAGGTGCTTGTCTAGTTAACAAGGACAACCTCCTTTGCTTGCAACATGGAAGGTATAATCAGGACAGCCTTCTAACCACTGGGGGAGGGCCTATGGCTTTTCTAGATAATGATTATTCTGAGTTTCTGTGAAGCCTCATAGGATCTTGAAGTCATCTCCTATCCTTTTGGAATACAGACACTGTAGGATTTTAAATCCACATGCACACAGGTTCGATATGCATTCTGGAAGAAAACCAGCCTAGCGATAAGCATATTTACACAACAGTACACGGACTTGTAATGTTTGGATGGTATTTGAGCACGTGAGGAAAATGGGCTCTGCTGTCCACTGTGCAGAGGCGTCTTCCTTGTCCTATTAATTTTAGGCCGAAAGCCAGTGAGAGACAGCTGACCTCAAGCTGGATCTGTCACACCTTGGGCCTGACCCTCTTGGTCAGATCACGGAACACTGAGCCAAAAATAGTTTACTTGGGGAAGCGGCAGGCATGACTAACTAGCCAGGGAGCTAGAAACGAGGGCCTGTGCCGGACCTTCAGGTAGCTGAGCAAAATAGGGTATGATTTCTTGCGTGGGAGTCCTGTGGAGCTGTCAAGCAACTGGTCCTCTTGTAACAGCTGGTCAAGAGCAATTCTGGAGGATGTGGTAAGAAAAGAAAACTCCTCAGACCCTGGGCGAATACAGGGCACACGGCATGCGTGCGTAGGGGAAGGGGCACCTGCCCCTTTGTCGCTCCATTACCAGAACCAATATGACATTGTACGTGGGCTGTCACCCCAAGTACTGAATATCCCTCATTCTTTCCGGGGTGGCCTTCGTCAAGATAGATCCAGAACAAAGCTTGGGGCTTGCCCAGCCCCAGTTCTGTTGATCAGCATCAGCTATCACCACCTCGCTAATTTTATTTGAGAATGGGACTACTTCTGCCTCTTGCTAATTCCTGAGTCCATTTTTTACTCGAACCCTAATTCCTGAGTCCAGTTTTGACTTGACCAAGGCATCCAGTGGGACTTTGCAGTGGTCACCCTAGTTCCAGGGTGCACATGGCTTGGTGTTGACTGCTGGGCTCCGAAGGGGAGCCCAGAGTCTCCTTTCTCTACTTTCTGTGTGCCTCTCCACAGAATCAGGCTTCACCTTGGCCCCCTGTCCCCTTGGCCATCTGCTTCCTGACATTCCATGGCTTCCCACACAGGATTCCTTACTTCTGACCTCTGCTATACTGTTGGGGCTTATAGTGGGTTGAATGGGCCACCTCCTAAAAGATACATCCACATCCTAAGCCCTGGATTCTGTGAGTAATAACTGTATTTGGAAAAAAAAAAAAACATCTTTGCAGATGTAATTAAGTTAAGGATCTCAAGGTAAGATCATCCTGGATTATCCAGGTTGGTGCTAAATCCAATGACAAGTGTTCTTGGGCAAGAGAGAAAGGTAGAGATTTGACACAGAAGAGAATATCAGGAGAAGGCGGAAGCAGAGACTGGAGTGTTACAACCACAAGAACCACCTGGAAGTTGGAAGAGGCAAGGAATAGATTCTCCCCTAGAGCCTCTGGAGGAAGCACAGCTCTGGCACGTTGATTTTGGACCTCTGGCCTCCAGAGCTGTGTGAAAATAACTGTGTGTTGTTTTAATGGTAATTTGTAAAGGCAGCCACAGGAAACTCCTACAGGGCCTCTGTGACTCTCTTACCACCTGCACTCTGAGCTCCTTGCAGACGTTAAACTTCGGAGTTTCTCTTACTCGTCTCCGTCTCCTTTGTCAGCACCCGGCCCCATCCTTCCAACATGGGTATTTCTTACAGCAGGATCCAGTTCAGCTCCTTTGCTTCAAAGAATTGATCTACATCACACTGAAGATTTGCAGAGACATGTTTTACATGTGACGGAAGTCTTCTCCGTGCTGGTGGATTTTATTTAGGGAGACAGTAAAAAACCTAAGTGTCATTGTGTGCTTCCATTAGCTCTGTCCTTCAGCCTGATTTCGGTCAGCTCCTCACAGTATATTGTGTGTGTCATTTGTGTGTGCACACTTCCCACACAACCTTCTACTAGACCTCTTTATAGTAACATTATCAAAGGGGATTGAGAACGTATGAGAATGTATGATGTATCATTTCCATAACTCCTTTCTAGGGAAAAATATGATTAATGCACCCCTCTCATGTTCTGGATTGTGTTGCGTTGTTCAAATCACAGAACTAGAAGGGACTTGATTTGATCAAAAGGCACAGGTGACATTTTTCTTAACAAAGGTAAACAGGTGTCCTCTCTATTCATGTAGATGAGCGGATCTTCCTTGTTAGATGCTTTGCTACACAGGAATGCACACTCATATGTATATGTGTGTGTGTGTGTGTATGTGTGTTCATGTGTGTATACACATATACACACACACATATGTATATATGTATACAAATATATACACAAACACATATATATACATATATATATATATATACAGTTGACACTTGAACAACGTGGGGGTAGGAACACCAATCCCTTGCACAGTCAAAAATCTGAGTATAAGTTTTGACTCTCCCAAAACTTAACTGCTAGTGGCCTAATGTTGACTGGAAGCCTTATGCTTACATAAATACCCAATTTAACATATATGTTGTATGTTTATATGTATTACATACTGCCTTCTTACAATAAAGGTAAGAAGAAAGAAGGGGTGCCTGGGTGGCTCAGTCAGTTAAGCATCTGACTCTTGGTTTCAACTCAGGTTATGATCTCACGGTTCATGGGTTCGAGCCCCACATCGGGCTTCCCGCTAACAGTGTGGTGCCTTCTTGGATTCTCTTTCTCCCGCTTTCTCTGCCTTTCCCCTGCTCGCTCACGCTCTCTCTGTCTCTCAAAATAAATAAATATTTTTTAAAAGGTAGAGAAAAGAAAATGCTATGAAGGAAATCATAAGGAAGAGAAAATACACTTACGCTACTAGATTGTATTTATAGAAGAAAATCCTCATATAAATGGACCTGGGCAGTTCAAACCCATGTTGTTCAAGGGTCAACTGTATATCTATCCTCCAAAAGTCCATATGGACACTTGTTGGGATGAGCACTGGGTGTTGTATGTAAGCGATGAATCATGGGAATCTACCCCCAAAACCAAGAGCACACTGTATACACTATATGTTAGCCAACTTGATGATAAATTATATTTAAAAAAAAAGAGTACATATGGATAACAAGATAACTGGGTAGCTAGGAACTTAACACAAAGCTACATAAGGAACATATGTTTCCCATGTACACAGACCATAAGTTTTACAATGTAGATCTGAGAAAGGTTGTCTTTCTTACCTGGCAAAAGAAGAAAGTTTGTCTCATTCTGTTGATAAGGGGAACCATCTTTCTGTGAAATGAGTAAAAATGAAATGAAAGCAAGAAGGAAGGAGGAAGGAAAGAAACAAAGGAAGGAGGGAAGGTAGGAAGGAAGGAAGAAGGAAGAAAGGAAGGTAGGAAGAAAGGAGGAAGGAAGGAAGGAAGGAAGGAAGGAAGGAAGGAAGGAAGGAAGGAAGGAAGGAAGGAAAGAAAGAAAGAAGGAAAGAAGGAAAAGAAAAGAAGAAAGAAAGGGCAAAGAAAAGCATCGGAACCAATCTTGGACTTTGTATAACTCTTCTTAGAAATATGTCCCTATGTAAGATATTAGAGGAACAGAGCCTTCCTGGAGCCATAACATTTTTAAAAATGCAACTATACAAGCTAACATGAGCATGAATTCACAGTTTCCCCACCTCTGTTGAATTGAACTGGGCCCCAAATAAATTTGCAGTTTGCAATAAGCAACAAATGATTTCAGTTAACAAAAATCAAAGCATATAGCATGGCAGGCCATACCTAAGCTTTGGGTGCTCTAAGAGTGGGAGGAGCCGATTACTTCTTCGAACTGGTCAGATCACTGGATTTATCTGTGTGACTTCCATCTCAGGTCTCTCTCTCTGTCAGGCCATCTCTCCCAGTCTGGGAAGGGCAAGTGGCTCTGGGGACTCCCAGGGGTGATGGAATCTACTTACAGCCAGGTCTCTGGTCCTAGGAGAAGAGCTGTTCTGGTTAGCCGACTACTGAAGGCAGTTTCTTCATTTTGAAATTTATTTCCTCCAAAGAAAAATAAGAGAGTTCCTCAACATCCTTTTCTCTCTCATCAAAAATACAAAGTAGAAATAAGTGTTTTAGTATAAGGGGCCTAAACTTTTATACGCTCACTAAATCTCGGCTTGTGGGTTGAGAATTTATTAAGAAGTAGTGTTTCTTGCTAGGCAACTAAGTGCAAGTCCTTTGAGACAAATTAGTGCAGCCATCACAATTTATATGTGGCCAAAGGCATCAGGCCTAAAATGAATTAGGCTTTAGAGAGGTTCCAGTTGTGTCCACAGTGAACATTGTAGCCTGGGCGAGCTCTGGGCTCTGTGGATGCTTCAGCCTTTTTTGCCCTTCCAGTGCCCTTCCTTGCCATCAAGATGGCAAGAGTAGACAAGGGTCCCAGTGGACTGTGTAACACCTGTTATATTTTTGGAAGCTTTCGGCAGAGCTGGGCATGTGCTGGGGCCGGTAGGGATCTGAGACCACCAGAGGCTGGGGAAGCCCAACCATTTCATTCGTAATTCGATATTGGGTTTTCTTCTCCAGCATGGCTCACACAGAGCCATTAAGAGACCACTCATGCTCTGTATTTGCTCTGGTATTTTATGTAGTCCTGTCTGGAGGGCTTTGATTCAGACTATCAGGGGCATTGTCTCCAGGCCGGTGTGATCCTGAGAGCTGCCCGAACGGAGAGAAGGAAACAAGCAGGTGAGAAGCTCCGTCACGGTGCACGCAGGCGGCAGTCAGGAGGAGGAAGATGAGAGCTTCAGGTCCTCACTTGAAAAATTATATGGCTAGTCTGTTTGAGTAGCTCTTTCTGTTGTGGGGACACAGAAGTAGCTGCCTGGGAAGGGGCGGGGTGGAGCAGAGCACGAATATCAAAGTCACTTGGGGAACCTTTTCAAATGAATAGGACCCTGTCCATCCAGGTAGAAGTAACGTACAGGTGCAAAAGCTCCCACCTCACAGGACCTGCCAGCAGGCGGCCAGGAAACCACAACTGTAAGACCGGTCATGAGAGCACATTACTTTGGGGGAAGTTATTAGAGGCCTGTGGCATCCCCTCTATCCTCCCACTCCCCTCATACCCACTAAAGGGGTTTTGAAGGGATCATTTGGAGAGCTTGGCATTCACCCCCCGCAGTTCAAATGGAGAAAGGGTGGCATTTGGCCTGTAGCTGAGAAGGTTGAGGATGACGGGTCTTGGCTTGAGCCAGTCGTCTGGTGGGTGGTCCAGATCCCCACCAGTGATGAGGTAGGCCTTTGTTCCTCAAGTCTAGATTAGGCCACATGAGCAGGAGGGAGTCAGTCTGAGCCAGGAGCGGAGGGGGGGTGTTTTTAAAGATACCCTGCTCAAAGGGCTTCCTGCTTAGGATGAGGCAATTGAAACAGAAATACACAGGAGGGGTGTCATCTGATGGAGAAGCCGGAGGGACTGATGTAAGCAGCCAGCTGCAATCAGGGAGTTGCTGACCAATGTTCTCACTCTGAAAGACTCTCTGAGGAACCCATGAACTTGCCTGACAAGGAGAAGAGTCTGCTTTGAACTCTGGCCACGCATAGAGACCATCAGTGCTAGATCAGCACAGTGCCCATCAAGTGAATGCTTTCCTGCCTCCCAGGACCTTTCCTAGCTCCCCTGCCTTTATCCCCTTCTTCTAGAACAGCTAGAATACAAAATCTATAGCAGTGGGCTTCACTTTGACCTTTATCTTAGCTAGCTGATAGTCACTGAGATTCCTGGGCCAAATCTGCATGAGTTTCTCAACACCTATTGAACATTTTTTGAATGTGTCTGTTGTGAGACTCTTCACATTTGTTTATATTTTTAATCATCATACCCACCCTTTAAGCTAGATATTATTAACATTATTTTACAGATGAGGAGAATCATGTAACAGTTAAGCAAATTCACTGACATCCTACAACTAGGAAGTGAGGGCATCGGGATTTGATCTAGGGAGAACTGACCCCATAAACCTGCAGCGGTCCCATTTAACTGCACTGACCGAGCCCCGTGTGCCTGCGTGTGCCTCTAGAGGTGTTGGCCTGAGGCGGCAGAAGACCGTCAAACCCCCGGTCACGGGGGCCCTTTCTGCCCTGACCTCTCGGATTCTCGAGAGGGTGATTGGACCACAGAGGGTGGCTGGACCACTCTCGACCCAGCAGTAAGTGCACAGGAACATAGAAGGGACTCTGTTCACTCGAATCTAAGAGATTGTTCAGCACAGGCTCTGTTGCCTTTGTTTCTGAACTCATTTCTTACACATTTAAAAGCCACTTATTGAGGGTTGACTAGATGAACGAATCAAACGGACATAGAATGTTCTTGGATGCGGAGTTTCTCTCTTTTAGGAAGAAACCAATGGACTTACCCAAGCCAGCCAGAAAGGAAAAGATCTCACTCTCAGGAACCTTCCCTTCAGCGGAAAGGAAGGCAGAGAGGAGAGAATTGGAGAGGAGGGAAATGTGCCCTACTGCATCCCTCTGTCTTCATCTTAGGACGCAAGTAAGGCAAGAACACTTATTGACTGTTTCTGAGGCATCTGTGGCCTTGGGGTAGACCATGAGTAGCTTAAGTTCTACAAACCACCTTGATATTAAAACTGCCAAATGCTTAATTCCCTAACACTTGCTCACACATCTCCTAGCTTATCACTAGCACTACAGCGTGTTCTAAGTACAAGCCAGTTCAGTTTCTTGCAAGAACTGATTGCCAACAGACCCCGAGACAGCTGGGACTCAGCCTTTTTTGGACTGAGTACAAAAGAGATGTTGAGCTGGGTGTCATTGTGGTACTAAAGAAAGAATGCTAGGATGTCTAATGATATCTCCTAGTGGCCTCAAACACAAATTGAACAAGATGGCTAACAGCATTGCGTTATGAAGGACACTGCAGCCGTGGACCTCCCGGGCACAGTAACCTCCGGGGAATGAGCCTTTTCTTGCTCCCAGAAAAAAAAAAAAAAAAATTGCAGCTGAGCGCACAAGGTTCCCACTCACATGCCTGTACATGACACACCCACCCATCGCTGCAGACACACGCACACACCGCAGAGGGTGCAGACGCCGCTTTGACTTGGAGCACTGAGCAATTTTCTGCTTTTTCCTTTTCTCCTTATAAAAGCGCGTCAAATTAATTGCGGCCAATTATGTACAAATCCCTTTCTCTCTGCCAATCAGGGCTGCCTGAACGGGCAAGAGGCTCTCTCACCTGCTTCATTATGCAAATTGATATTCAAACGTGGAAGAACAATGCAGCCTTCAGCACAGCAGTGATTCCAGGTTGCTAATGAGAAGAGGCTGCTGCCAGAGGAGTCTGTTCTAATCCTCTGCTGCTGACAGGAGAAGGCTGAGAAGGCTTCCCGTGGAGATGGGGCAGAGTCAAAGTCAGCACCGGCTCCCAGAGCACCTGTTACCCCCGTGCAACTCAGGCCCCCATGCAGAGGGTCACCACTAGGTCTGACAAGATTCGGGATGACTTGGAGTCCAAACAGTGTAGACCGAGCAGGCTGATTTCCTTAAATACCCCTGTGGTCTGACAGCCATAAATACATGGCACGGGACATGGTGGGCATCTGTAAGCATGGGGTCAGATGTGGCCCTAACAGTACCAATACTCAGAATGCCTGCGGTCAGGGGCAAGTCCACCATGCAAAGCACACAAAAAAAAAAAAACGATCCACACACCCAGAGGAAGAAGTCCGTGAACACTGAGGTCTCACGTTGCGAGATTAATTTATTTGGAAAAGGCCTGTGCCGTTCAGCCATTCGTTCATTCAGGAGCCACCATATGCAGAGAAAGAGATACTTTATTCCCCACTAATGACGGCTGTGAGAACTTCTCTGATAGCTGCCTCTAATATTCCGCACTTCAGAATCTCCTCTTGAGTTGGGATTGCAATCCCTCCTCTCCACCCCAAGTCGTGGAAAAGAGGCTTTTAACACAAGTACGTGATCGTCACTCTGGTCCCCTCTGCTGGGGATGGTAGAGCCACACACAGCGCACGGCAGAGGGGGGCATTCTGCTCAGCGGCTGTGGTTTCGCTGACCTGGGCTGGGGCTAGGAGTTTGGTGCTGCGAAGCCGGGCGGCTTTCTAGCTCCCTGGAATAGTCTTCATAACGCGACTTCAGTTTTTTGATTTGAGGTGTCATGAAATCACACATCATCCTGTACACCCATGTTCCAGGACAAGTCCCCCCCAGGTTGCAGGTGACCCAGACACGCAGCCATTCTGCCACACCACCCCCTTCTTTGGCACTACGGGACTCTATGAGAGCAGCCATGTGCACATGAAAATAACATGACATCTGGGGGCGCCTGGGTGGCTCGGTCGCTGGGGCATCGGACTCTTGATTTCGGCTCAGGTCATGATCCCAGGGTTGTGGGATCAAGCCCCGTGTCAGGTCAGGCTCAGCACTGAGCATGGAGCCTGCTTAAGACTCTCTCTCTCTCTCTCTCTCTCTCTCTCTCTCTCTCTCTCTCGGGGGGGGCCCCTGCCCCTATCCTCTACTCTCTCTCTCTCAAAAACAAAACAAAACAACACAACCATGACATTCTCACAACAGCTAAGGATGTGTGGTTCACTTGTCAAAAACCCCTGAAAGAAAGTAGTTCCTAAGGCAGTGCATGAGCTGGGCCAATCGGTCTGAGCGACCACTACCTTCTAATGGAATGGTTTCATGTGCTTGTATTTGTAGTTTAAACATTTCTACAGAAAACAAAACGTTTTACACAATCAGCTTCTTAAAATGCAAATATCTTCGGGATGTTGAGTGATGATTTAATCACTTTTTTTTTCTTTTTTTAGACTGTCTCCCTCTTAGCAGCTAGACATGGTCTATTTGGACTGAAAAAAAGACAGTAGGTTTAATTTTGTGGACACGGATCATGTAGGAAAATAGGGAGTGCCAGGTGTGGATGCCCTGGAGGAGAGCTTAGGAGAGCACCGGGCCCAGAAAGTAGGATCTGAATATTCAAAGTGAAGTACAAGGGTGAGCCCTGAATTCAAGTGAGGGAAGTCTCCTCTCCTTTTCTCTACACTTCATCACCCATCTCCTGGCCCTGCACATCCCCAGATAGCCTACCCCTTTCTCCTACAATAGCCGGAAGCCATCCTTGTTACCCTCCCCTGGAATCGGTGATCAGATGGCTGTTTCCTGCACTGCCCTGTAACATCCTTAAGGCAACAGACACACTGTTCAGCTCCTGGGACAATGCCTGCTGCGTCTTGGAAGCGTGTTACGCGAATGAATGTTCCCAGAACATAAGCTAATAAGATTAACACTAAAATTCCACTCTCTTATGGATTAAATTGCCTTTAATGAGCTACCCATTTACAATATTGTTTCTCTGGGGAAATGTATTTCTGTTTCTGAACGGCTGATTTATAAATGAACTGTTGAGGACAACCTGTTCATAGGTTAGAGCCGACCTATTAACAGTTGCATTTCCAAAGCCAAAAATAAATTGATCTTTGGATTATGTGTTCTTTCGTGATGTTAGCAACTGTGGCCCTTGTCCATATTAATCGCTACGTAAAGCTACGTCTGTAGCTACAGCCTCAGAAGATGGGTCAGTCTTAAGTGACCATGGGCAGCATTTGCTGGGCTGGGCGCTTTACATTCTATCTCATTTGCTTATCCTGCCAAACCTTTTAGGCGGATGCTACCTCTGTTTTACAGAAGAGGAAACTGAGACTCAGCCACTGCAAAGTAGGCGATATGGCTGGGCTCCCAAACCCCTCTAGTGTCTCAGTTTCCTAATCATAAAATGAGGATGAGAGTGTTGCCTACATTATAGCTTTTGTACTATCAAAGACTTAAAATACCTCTAAAGTGCTCAGAATGGTGTCTACTAATCCCTCAATTAATGGTAGGGCTCGATTCCTATGGCAGACCCCTGTTTTGTGCCTAAACCCATCTCACAAAGTCCATGCTGTTTCCAGTAGATGATTAACATATGCCTTGAAGGACACAAACTGCTGCTAATCCACTCCAGAACCCACTCTGTGGTCCCGCCGCCACCCTCCCGGCTTCCTGCACTTGCATATTTCAGTGAGATTCAGGGTGGGGGTGTTGATGGGGGGCAAGTCATACATCAGGGCTGTAAAGGTGTGCAAGGGAGAATGGAGGGGTCACTCCTCACTGCTCAGAGTCCCAGAAAATAGCTCTGGAGCCAAGGCTGCCTGGAAGAAGGTTATCTGCCATAGGCAAAAGGTGCCCAATCATCCTTTTTTCAGCCATCCTTCTGGGTCTTTTGAGAGAAAGCACTTAGCGCACTCCAAGGTGCAGAGTAAAAATTCAGTGACTGTTTCCAAATCTACATCTGTCACCTGTCGCTGTGATAGAAAACAGTTACTTCAAATACGATTTCATTTGGGGCGCCTGGGTGGCTCAGTCGGTTGAGCGTCCGACTTTGGCTCAGGTCACGATCTCGCGGTCCGTGAGTTCGAGCCCCACATCGGGCTCTGGGCTGACCGCTCAGAGACTGGAGCCTGTTTCAGATTCTGTGTCTCCCTCTCTCTCTGACCCTCCCCCGTTCATGCTCTGTCTCTCCCTGTCTCAAAAATAAATAAACGTTAAAAAAAAATTTTTAAAGAAAAAAAACAAATATGATTTCATTTGACTACTGGGGCCTACCCCAAACAATTTCTTATGGGAGTGGACAGATTATAAAACTGGGTTTCTCTCAAAACCTTCCCTACTTGCATGGTCTGTATTGCCAAAGACTTGTCTTTCCTTTCAGATGCTCAGAAAAAGTAAACCTAACTGTTTCCAGCTCAGCTGTCTTGGAGACTTGGAAAAGAACCTTAGTTAGCTTCACTGCAAATTATTGATGAAACCGGGGAATTTTATAATATTCCTAATTTATCATTATTATCCATTTTGACTAATTTAGTGGTGGAAATTATGTTCTTACTGTCATAAATGGTTGCTATGCTATCATAATTTGCCCACTAGTGAAGGAAATACTGATGCTCGCCAGTGACCCCTTGCCATTTGGAAAATTCCCAGAAGGTCGGGTTAGATGTGAGTTTGGGAGAGCCTGAGACCCAACGGTTTCAGTCCCTACAGCTCCTCCTCTCAGTTCCCAGCTCTTCCCATCCTCTTCCCATCCCCCAAACTATTGAGGGTCCCTGCCAGCCAATTCCCACTTAACACATACGATCTTAGTGCACCTTATCCTGCATATGTGTACAATGCAACTATAATGTAAGTGCGCTCTAATCAGTTTCATTGCTTTCCAGTCTCACGATCTAGTCTTTATTTCTTCAACAGATAGACCCTATATATCTGCCATAAACCCCTTACTGGAACAGGGTCAAGATCCAAACAGCTCTATGCAGGCATGCTCTTGCTAACCTTTTTTGCCCAAGCCCTGAGCTCAGAGCCTAAGCACACAGTCTGTCTCAGGAGTCCTCGCAGCTGCCAGGCTGCTCATGGCTAAAGCCTAGAGGCTTATTCTACAATAAGTTGGGCTTCTTCGTCTCAAAGGGCCTCTCCAGAAACCCCTCCTACCCTTGATCAGCTCCTTGTTCAACCTGGATTCTGCCTCTTACCAGAATCCCGCCCCTTTCCACTGTTCTTTGGGTTGACTGAGTCCTGTGTTGTATCATCTGTGTGTTTTTTCTTAATGTAAGTTATTCTATTCTCTGCACTTCACATAATACCTAGTACCTGATAGAAATTAACAAGTATTTATTGGATGGCTACCAATTACCCTAGGAGCAGGATTGCCAGATTTAGCAAATACAAATCCGGGACACCCAGTTAAATTAGAATTTCTGATAAATGGCACATGTGATTTTAGTAGAAGTATGGCCCAAATGTCATGAAGACCCTACCTATGAAGTATTAGGGACCTGCCGAGATAGCCCTAGTCTCATAGTCCAGTGAGGGAGGAGGCAGACACTCAAACAATGCTTAAAACAGAAGGTAGTAAGTACAGTGCAATGTCCTTGGGTGCTCATTTCAAGGTTAAATAAACCCAATCTTTTAACTTTTTATCTTTTTTTTAAATTTTTTTAACGTTTATTTATTTTTGAGACAGAGAGAGACAGAGCATCAACGGGGGAGGGTCAGAGCGAGAGAGGGAGACACAGAATCTGAAACAGGCTCCAGGCTCTGAGCTGTCAGCACAGAGCCCAACACGGGGCTTGAACTCACGAACCGCAAGATCACGACGTGAGCCGAGGTCGGATGCTTAACCGACTGAGCCACCCAGGCGCCCCTAACTTTTTATCTTAAAACTTGCTCCCATTGCCTTCCATCACTTTCTGAACCTCCTCAAATTTCCATTGTGAGTTCTAGAAAAGAGCACACCGGGACCATAATGCCCTCCTAGTGATACACCGTGGTCCTGATATTCTCCTTCCCACCTACCATACTTCCCTTTATAGGCTCCCTATTTAAATAGCAGCACTGTGTTGTCAACCCGTGCAGCCTGTGGTCCGCTAGGGCGTCACAATCTTTTTGACCATGCTTTTGACAAAGCCGGTTCCTGTCCCTTCTCACTGGAGGGCACTATGGTTTTACATCCTGTGTGACTTACTTTGTATGCTTCCTAATTGAACTTCATCCTTTTAATATCCTCTTTCATCATGCCACACTTATTGTTTTGCTATTTAATTCTCTGTCCCAAATGGCCAGCCATCCAGTCCAATTTAGTGTCATAGCAGATTTAAAGAGCAAGTTTTCCATCCCATCATTGAACTTCTTAAGGAAAATGAGACCCTCCCCTGTGTGAACAGTAAGTTATCTCCCACTCTCAACTCAAGCTGACCATGCCTACCCTTTTACCAAGAATCCCACCTGCCCAGTCACAGGGGCCTCTTGTTTGATAAAGAAAAACTTTCTTGACAGCTTACTTCGGCATTGGCTAAGATTTTTTCCCATTCTGTTAATTGACTCCTGATTTGGAATTTATAGAATAATTTTAAAGTAGGCTATCTTCTCTGTAAACCATTGACCAAGGGAACGTGACACATGTACTTGGAACCATTCAAAGGACCCAGTTCCCTGGTATCTTAAATGAATCATTGTGAAACTCAGTAATGAAACTTTTACCTTCCAAGTGGGTGAGACAGTATCCCCGGGAGTGCACACATTCCCTCTAATGATATCCACTCGGACAGGATTTTGCTAATATAAGTGTGAAATGGACTCATCTGTATTATTTTCCCAGACAATGTGTTGCAATTCATAGGCGAGCTGTCCTGCCAGTAATCCTGTCCCTTCAGCCCATTCGTTTCTTCTACAAAAAGTATCCTCTCCCATCCTGGAATGAAATACACCTTGGGTTTCATTTTAAGTAGAAAAGTATATCTGATGAAAACTTGAAATTGTCCCTCTGAAAGTTCACATCAGACCAAGGTGGTGGGGTTACATTCAAAGAGGAAGGCACTTATCAACTGTATATTGTTGGAGGCAAAAGTTCCCAGGAAACAGTGACACTGTGTCCCTTAAAGGCAGTCTGAGCTCAGGATATCCTGTAGGCAGGCCACCGAAGCATCTGATCTCACATCTGGAAGAGGCTCTAAAATAAGTTTATTTATCTCTCTGGTTTTCTATCTTTTTTTTTCCTTAATAGAAATTATATGTTACATGATGTGACATACTAATGGTATTTAACATATTTATAATGTTCGTCTCTCCCTACTATACTATAATCTCTCTGAGGACAAGATGTTTTGTCTCTGTTCACTGGTACGTCCACAGTAGCTATATAGAGCCTTGCAAATATAGGTGCTTAAATATTTGTTGAAGAACAGATTGAATAATCATTTAGTCAATGAATGAATGTATGCCTCAGATAGTTACATAATTCGTATAGTGTTCACAGGATTAGCCAGTGCGTTTCTTTCTTTATTAGCCATTTGGATTTGAGAAACAGTGGAAGGTAGTTTCGTAAACTAATGGATTGGGGGTAGGTAATGTAGATAAGAAATATTTGACATTTATAGTAGCAGACAGGGTTTGCTCATCTTGTGGTTTCTACTCCCAAGTCATCCAAATTGAGCAGGCAGTATTGAAGAAGAATGGTGAACAAATGGGGGTCTCCAACCGCACTGCTATTGTGGTTTGTTGGCTCTTAAATTATAAAGTGATTTCAGGACTTGTCTTCTTTGAAGCCCCGATTGCTCTCCATGTCCCGTGGGAGAGGAGTACAGTGGCCCCTCAGTGGGTCCATGTGCCATGTCTACACAGTTGTCTCAGTGGTGAGACCTTGCCTTCACAATCATCCAGCTTTCCACTGGACATTTCTGCTTCCCCATGACTTCTTTAACAAGAAGTGGCCAACCCTGAAATATGGCCGCCATGCCATTTTCCACTTTCATAGGGGCAAAGAGAGAAATGATAACCAAACAGGCTCATATAAAGGAATTATTAAAAGTAAAAATAGTTTCTGATGTTGGTTAAGCGTCCAACTTCGACTCAGGTCATGATCTTGCAGTTCGCAAGTTCGAGCCCCACGTTGGGCTTTGTGCTGACAGCTCGCAGCCTGGAGCCTGCTTCAGATTCTGTGTCTCCCTCTCTCTCTGCCCCTTCCCCACACACGTTCTGTCTCTCTGTCTCAAAAAGAAACATTAAATTTTTTTTTAAAAAGGTAAAAATAGTTTCTGAGATTTTCCTGGAGTAAATATATGTTAAATGTCACCTCTTAAACCATCTGTGATCTTCTGCGTCTAAATCCCTGCATAAGCATCCACATCCCAGTACCAGGACACAAAGCAGATACTCACTGAATATGTCTGAATGGAGGGTAACCCGAGAAAGGAACGCGAATTAACATAGTTCAGAATGATTTTCAACGCAATGGTTGAAAGTAAAAGGGCTTTTTTGGCTTACCCTCAGTCAGCTGGCAAAATTAAATTCCAATCCTCTGCCCTATGGCTGTTGATCTTTTACTTTTGTAGCCATCACCTTAGAATAATTGTGTTACCATTGTAATTGGAGGCCCATTAAGGATGTCGTAGGCACATTGAACTATTACATGTCAAAGCATGGTGTGGCTCTAGCCGCATTGCAGATGCCGACCGGGCGCTCAGTACGTGTGTGGTAACAGGAGGAAGGAAGGAAAGGAGGGGACAGGAGCAGGGAATGGCTATTTGGTCTTGGAGAGTTAATAAACTGTCTAGGCCTCTGTTTCTGGCTGCGAACAGGGAAGAAGTCTCTCAGTGGGCATTTCTCAAACTGTGTTTCACAGCCCACTAATGTTCTAGGAAACATAATGGGTATTCTTTTTAAAACTCCATGGCAGGGGCGCCTGGGTGGTGCAGTCGGTTAAGCGTCCGACTTCAGCCAGGTCACGATCTCGCGGTCCGTGAGTTCGAGCCCCGCGTCAGGCTCTGGGCTGATGGCTCAGAGCCTGGAGCCTGTTTCCGATTCTGTGTCTCCCTCTCTCTCTGCCCCTCCCCCGTTCATGCTCTGTCTCTCTCTGTCCCCAAAATAAATAAACGTTGAAAAAAAAAAAAGAAACAAAAATCCATGGCAGAATAGGTTTGGGAAAGTTCTGTGGCAGGTTTAATAAGTTTCTTTACCAAAGGACTCATCAGAACCCTCCCCTGAGAGGGTCCACTGTGAACCCCAGAAAGGGACGCAGTAGGCACTGTGGGCTCACGAAGGCCCCCTCCCAGCACTGACATTCTATAAACTGGAGTGCCCCCCGCATAAGGCTGACTTTATTGACCAAAGCCGTAAGTTCTGCTGTGCTGTAAATGGGTCACAATGTGACCGTGTGTGCACATGCTGGCATTTCCATTTCTCGGTTTGGAACTGATGGATCTGATTGATTGCCAGGAAAGCAGAGGTGTGTCTGTCCCCCCTGACGTGCCTCTCCCTGGATCCTTACTTGCCCTCGGCCCTGCCTGGCATAGTCCATTGGCAGCCCTACCCCTGCCCTACCCCTGCCCCAGCTTCGTGTTAGGGAACCTTAGCTTAGCATGCTAGCAACTGGAGCACCCCCTAAATTCACTGGGGAATCTGGCATGCGAAAGTCCCGATAGTAACCTTCGGTTTTCTCCCCCAAACTGTGTATGAGCTGCTAGGGCTGCTCCTGAAGTTCCAGAATCCCAGTTTCCATGGTGAATCCATCTGTACCCTTTACTTGAAATCTTTAAAGGCCACTTCTCTTTGCTAGCACCCACAGCTTTTATAATATATCTGCAACAGTCCATGCACTCTCCCCGGTCGGTATGAGAAAGGGGGTACGTGGCAGTAACACCTCGTTGTAAGTCTCACCTAAGGGTAGGTTGAGGGAGCATGACCAGGGCCACCTGTCACACACGGGATGACTTCGGGATAAAAATCAAATGCCATTGTCCTTACACCTCTGTTTCACTTCATCTGCATGTTACCATAATAATCTCCAATTCTGTCACATTTTTGGTGCCAAAGAAATACTCATATGCATTGTCAAGTCCTAAATTTGACAAGCTCTTGTGGGATCTCAGATCTGACATATTTTTTTGAAGGGAAGATGGAGAAGGTGCCAGAAAAGATGTCCTCAGCTAGCATGAGGACAAATTAACTCCTTATTCACTAGCTGTGCCACAGTAGCACTGGATCTAAGAAACACTGCCGTGCAACTTTGTGTTCTTTGTGTTGCATGATAACGCACTCACCAGTAAGGAGTGTGCTATTGATTGATTGATTCATTCATTCATTCATTCATTCGCACCAAGAGCCTCTTAAATGCCAGGTACTGTTCTAGGCACTAGTGATACAGCAGTGATCAACGTAGACAGAATCTTCTCCCTCATGTCACTTGCATTCTAAAAGGAGGAAAAGGAAAACGAATTGAAAAAGCACTTATTTACGATATTAGGCGTTAACTGTTAACATCAGGCAGAGAAGGGAGATGGTGTTGGCAGATGAGTTGCAATTTTAAGTCGAGCGGTCAGAGAAGGCCTCGGTGAGAAGACCACCGAGTAGGGGAGTGATGGCTAGCCGGGGCTTTCTGAGCAGAGAGACAAGCGTGCTAGGGCATGCCTGGTATATTCTAGGAACGGCTCAGAGGCCAGTATGGCTGCTGAGGGATGAGCGAAGGAGCGTGGTGGCAGATGAGGGGGTGGGATGATGTGGACTCCACCGCTTTTCCCTCCCTTTGTCCTCCTGAATATCCAGGCTGACTTGGATCCTGTCAGGGCTTATGTTCTAGATCTCTCTCATATATTCCTCCCATGATGTTCCCCCTGAAAATAGTCCAGACCCTTAGTCATTTTGCAGTGAATGTCTCTGCTCCAGCCTCTCTGCTTTTCTAGCCACATTGCTGTAGCTGAATAGTGCTACATAAGTGCTGTGGCATCCTTCTGCAGCTTGACCGTGCAGCGGGTGCTGCTGCACGGCCTCCGTCTGTGCGCCAACTCACTGCTCCACGTTCCCATGTACGTTCTTTCCAACTTCAGTGACGTCACAGTACTTGAGTCCCTCCTCTTGCCTCGAGGGCCCTCCCCACACCTCCACCGATGTAAGTTGGCCAACCTATAAGAGCTCCGTCTCTGCCTCCTCTCGTTAGCGTCCCACCCCACCCCCTCATGATGATCCCTGCTCCCTCTGAACTTGCAGAGCCCTCGCCTGCCTTACGTCCCGTTTGGAACTTGGCACAGTCCTCTAGTCATTGGATTCTTCTACCCGACACGTGTTTGCCAAGCATCTGTTTGGTGTGGATAGAACTCTGTGGTATCTTTTATGGTCATGTGAGGACCCTGGGTTTGAACCCTTGTTCCACTGGTTTCTGGCTGTGTAGCCTTATTCAAATGACTTACCACACTGTTCATCAGTTTTCTTGTCCGCTGAGTGGGGATAACCATTCCAGCTTGTAGGGTCGATGGAAAGATTCAGTTACTCTATGTCAGTTGTGTGGTACGTTAACATGGAAGCATTAGCTGCTTCCCATTTTAATTTCCAGCTGAACAGTCATGGAGGGACTGTATCTGTTGCTTTATTTCATTTCAGAGCTTAGTGACTTAATGCATGGATGATAGCCATTGAATGTGTGCCGATGATGATACCCTATGGCCAGACATAAGACTTGGCCAAACATGTAAGACTTCGGGGCACAGGTATGACTTGGCAAAGCTAATACAGGAGTAGTAGCTTCTGTATCATCTGCTCAGCTCTCCTAGCTCAGGGCCAAACCTCAGAGAGCTTACATAAACTCTAAAGCCATTACCTGATTTTAGGAACTATTTTAGGAACTATTTATTAAGGTTCATATATCTAAATTTTGTAAACTGCAAAAGAGATGACTGTTTTGCTAGGAGGAAAACTAATAATTAACCGAATTCCAGGAATCTGAAGAACTGGCACATTGTATTTTCCATACGCTCTTTCTGGGGGCACAGCAGGAGGGTGGTGACAGCGGAGGGCATGCTGTTCCCTCCACCACCTCCTCCCCTCCAGAGTCCGTCGGAGGAGTCCCAGTTCCATGCTGAGCCCAGAGAGGCAAAGGGCTGCTTCTCCAGCAGCATAGCATCCAGAATTGTGAAGCCGTACTTGCCAGGCTTCTCCTATCCAAGTGCACATTCCTTCATATGCAGACTTTGTGTGTTTGCCACGATGGACAACCACAGCGCTGATATTAATAAGAGAAAAAAGAATAGAAATGACTAAGATATTGAGTGTTTAGTATGTACTAACTCACTTTCTGGCAGTAACAGAATGGTATCCGGCTCTCCAGGGGCCCAGGAAGAGAACTGAATTAATTTCGGCCCTTTTATTATATACCTGTGTCTTCTAAGTACATTCTGTGATGTTATTGTTATTGCAGTTCAGTCTCCTCTGCTGAGTGAATTTGAACAATATTCTCTCCAATGAATAATTTATAATGAAACGTATAATAATTATTTATTTCTTCCGCATCCGTCCCAGATTATAGCTTTCATGAAGGTTATAATTCATGAAGAATCTTATACTCTAATCTGTCACTATATCCACAGCCGGGTGGTTCCATGGGGAGGGTCCCGAGTGGCGATCCTGGGCCCCAGGTTTTGAAGGGGAGGATTTGTAATGGGATGTTAGGCCTTACTTCTCCTCTTAGAACATTGTTGCCATTCAGTTTCAAAGCCAATTGGCTTGTGTATTAAGTCACTCAGTTAATAAATGATGGAGCTCAGATTTGAGCTTCAGTCTCTAAGAGCCCATAACCCACAGGTAACACTTACTGTTTTACCATTAAATTGTCCTTCAGTGTAAGCAGAGACAGCCTCGTTGTCCTGCGTGTCCTAAGCATTTATGGGCCATGGAACAGTGAGGAAGACTGTGTCTTCAGAAAGCCTAATGTATAGATTACCATCTGCCTGTCTTCCCCCTTTGGGCAAACAGGGACCATAGTGGGGGAGGGGGGGGAGGCTGATTTCTTCAACCACCTCCTCCTGGCTTCAACCATTGCTCAGAGTCTGAAGTCAGACACACACACACACACACACACACACACACACACACACACACACACA
>NW_024412407.1:34440164-34488790 GCF_014898765.1 Herpailurus yagouaroundi
ACACACACACACACACACACACACACACACACACACACACACACACACCTGCTTCATTCTGGTCAGGCTGTAGGATATTATGAGGGGAGAATTCAGTAGCAGACAACAAGAAGACAGGAACAGTTGCGGTACTTCCTTTATAGCTCATGGGGAAATTGGGAAGATCAAAAGAAAAATGAGATGCAAAAGGAGTTGCCCTTTGGGCAGGGGGTGGAGATGCGAACCAGCACTCCCACTCCTGGGTGTTTACCTTAGAGAAATGAAAATTTATGCTCACGCAGAAACCTGCACATGAATGTTACAGCTGCTCTATTTGTAACTACCCCAAACCGAAAGTAACCTAAATGTCCTTACATGGATAAATGGATAAACAAGCCGATACACCCGTACGATGCAATTCTACTCAGCAATAAAAAGGAATGACCTACAGATCCTCCTGGATGCATCGCAAGGGCATTATTAGAAGTGCAAAAACCCATCTCAGAAGGTTACGTGCTGTATGATTCCATGTAAATGACATTCTGGAAAAGACAAAACTTAACGGGGATAGAGAACAGATCAGTGGTCGCCAGAGGTTAGAGGTGGGGGGTGTTTCAGCAGGTGATGGGATTGTTCTATGTCCTGATTGTGCCTGGGGTTACAAGATTCTGTGTATGGTCAAAATGCATAGAACTAATGGGGATGTAGTGTTTCACAGGTACGTAGTTTCAGTTGGGGAAGATAAAAAGTCCTGGAGATGGATGGTGGGGATGGCTGCACAACAGTGTGAATATACTTCATGCCACAGTACGGTACACCTAAAAATATTTAAAATGAAAAAAAAAAAATTAATGCTACGTTTTACGTCAGTTACACTTTACCACAATTTAAAATGCATGCATGAAAGAATAACACATTTCATTAAAATAATACAAGTCGGGGCGCCTGGGTGGCTCAGTCGGTTGAGCATCCGACTTTGGCTCAGGTCATGATCTCATGGTTCATGGGTTCGAGCCCTGCCTCAGGCTCTGTGCTGACAGCTCAGAGCCTGGAACATGCTTCGGATTCTGTCTCCTTCTCTCTCTCTGCCCCTCCCCTGCTTGCACTCTGTCTCTGTCTCTCAAAAATAAACATTAAAATAAATAAATAAATAAATAAATAAATAAATAAATAAATCAATGTCGATAACAAAACTAGTGGTGAAGCAGGGTATGCATGGTAATAATAATGATAACGGGAGGGTCCTGGGTAGGTAAAAAAAAAAAAAAAAAAAAAAAACGCGCCCCCTTTAGGATTCTGATGCTCTGCCACATCCTCATAAAAGCCACCCTTGTGTCTGAAGCCTTCCCACCTTTTCCCTCGGGTGCCTTGGAAGGTTGAGTGGCATTTGGGCATTGATTCTTTTTGTGATTCAAATGTAAAAGCAGGCATAATGGGATGAATATTTATGTGGAGGATTGTTAAGCTCTGAGGACAAAAGCCCCCAGATTCCGCGTCCCTGTGGATGGACCCTGCAAGCAGAAAGTACAGTATCCGTCTCTGCAAGGTCATGGTGCTGGCCGGTCCCAATCTGCACATGCTGGTCAGACTCCCACTGAATGAGAAGAGCCATTTTCAGGCAGCCAAGTGCCCAGGAAGGCATTTCCTCCCCACCCTCTTCATGTTAGTAGAGCTGCTGTCATTTGTGTGCCCTCATTCACAGGATCTAACTCTAATTAACCTCATTGGGCTTTGTCTGGTGGTCAGCACAGAAGCCTGGACCCAGTCAGTATTTAGGAGGGTTTTTCTTTTGTTTTCAGAACCTGCTCTTTCTCCTGGCGTCATGGCCGCAAAGACTTCTCTGCAGATGTATTTCCTCACTCACCATGGAAACTAAGCAGTGTTGGAGGAGGACTCTTAAAGCAGAGGGGGTCTTCCGGTGTAAACCGACGTTAGCTTCCCATCTCTATCCTTCCAAACCCAGCCCATTCACCCCGCCAGCTTACACCCAGCCTCCTCCAAGAAGCCTTCCAGGCTGATTCTGGTCTTTCTCTTTTGAAGAGGACATGCCTGGTACATGCCTGGGCGGTCTTGTATTTTAGCTAGCTGTGCACATGCCATCTTTCATATTCTCAGAAGGGAGGGAGGTAGCTGATGATGTTTCCGTTCCTCTTTACCACCCCCCCACCCCCACCACCTGGTTCCAGATCATCATGGGAGCTCAAGTCCTGCTCAGCTCCTCTCTATCTTAGTTAGTCCTCCAACCTGTCCTTTGTGCTGACACCTCTAGGCTCTTTCTAACACAAAAACCCACTCTTGACCCTCAGTTGCCTCTGATAATGATGCTGCTGACAGTAATAATAATGACAGCAATAATAGCTAATATGGTATATTTATCATGTGCCAGGCACAGTGCTAATATTTTGCCGAGATTAATTGGCTGAATACTAAGAAGCCTTATGAGGTAGGTACTGTTATTAGCCCCACTGCACAAAAGTGGAAACCGGGGCACAGAGAAGTTAAGTGAGGTGCTCAGGTCACACAGCTATCAAGCAGCAGAGCGGGGATTTGAATTCAGACAGTTTGGCTCCAGAGGCTCTGCTGTTTCTTCTCCCTTAGAGCATGCACTCTGAACTTCCTTACACGGCATTCGAGTCCCTTTGTGATCCCGGCTCTGTCTCCGTCTTCAGCCATGTCGGCCTCCAGTTATCACGGCCACATCTGCGAGGCTCAGACAGTGACAAGCAGCTCATGATCTCTAGTCATGCCCAAAACTCTCTCCCCATCAGATGTCACTGCACCCCCCCCCCCCCGTTGTCACTACCTAGAAGCCCCTTTGCTCCTCTTGTCCAACTAGAAAATGCTTCCTTCCGGTCTTGACCCCCATGCTGCAGCTTCTGTAAGGCTGTTGAGGACGATGCCCCGTGCTCTGTGCTCCCACCGCTGCATAGGCACATTACTCCTAGCACCCATCTTGTTGCTCAATGTCCCTTCACCACGCCAGACTTGTCCCCTGGTCAGGCCTTTGTGTCTGCTGTTCCCTGGGCCCAGTATGCGTTCCCCAGGTCTTTGCAGGCCTGGGTCCTTCTTGTCACGCGGGTTTCCATTCAGATGCCACCTTCTCGGAGAGGCCTTTGCAGGACAGCTGATCTGAACTTGTTCTTCTACTAGTCACTCTTTTTCTTGTCTAATAGCTGTTTCTAGCTTCTTCGTAGCACTTCATTGTCACTATTTGAAACCGTCCACGTTCCAGCTGTCTATTGCTGCACAGTAGACCACCCTAACACTTAGTGGCTTGAAGCAAGAACCATTCAGGGTATTTGACTAATTTCAGGGTCATATATTTGCTCAGGGCTTCACTGGGCAATTCTTCTGCTTCATGTGGCATCAGCTGAGGTCATGTGGTAGTCTTCTGGTAGCTGGGCTCAGCTGAAGGGTCCAAGATGGCTTTACTCTAATACCTGGTACTCTTACTGGAACAATTGGAAGCCTGGGCTAGGCTGGGACTGTAGACAGGACTGTGATGGCTCCAGCGTGGTGGCCTCAGGGTTGTTGGACTTTTTACAGAGTGGACTGCTTCCCCTGAAGCGAGGTTCCAAGAGGTCCAGGTAGAAGCTGGAGAGATTCTTATAACCTAGCCTCAGAAGTCCCAGAATGCAGGGGCACCTACATGGCCCAGTCGGTTAAGTGTCTGACTTCAGTTCAGGTCATGATCTCAGAGCTTGTGGATCTCAGCCCCACAGCGGGCTCTGTGCAGACAGCTCAGAGCCTGCTTCAGATTCTGTGTCTCCCTCTCTTTCTGGCCCTCCCCCACTTGTGTTCTGTCTGTCTCTCTCTCTCTCAAAACTAAATAAACATTAAAAAAGAAAAAGGCACGGAAGTAAATGTGTAGTTACTTCCGCACATTTTATTGGCCAAGCAAGTCACCAAGCACAGGCCAGAATCAAAGGGTGAGAACATAGACCTCACCCCTTGGTGGAAGGAGTGGAAGAATTGGTGGCTCTCAGTCCACCACCTTTAACAGGCAGGGGTCACTTATTATTTGCCTCCCTTCTTTATAATGTGAACTCTTTCAAAGCAGGATCTTATTCTTCTGTAATACTGTATCCCCAGCACCGAGAATAACATCTACACATGGCAGATGCCCATAGATCCTTGCTGAATAGCTGTATGAATGAAAGAATAAAGGAATGAATGAAAAAGAAAATGAATAGAAAATCGAATGAATGTTTACATCTCTGACTGTCTAATATGTAAATCTTTTGAAAACAGAGCCTGATTTTTTTCTTCTTCTTCATACCCTTAGTTCTTAATACAGCCCTCTACACTTAGAGATGCTTGGCAAATATTTACCAAATGAATTGATGCATTTTAATTATTATAGTTAAAGGAGATAATGTGAGTTATTACATAGGTGTTGGATATGAGTAACCGCTACGAATGAATTAGTAATGCCTTATACATAAGAAAATAAGTTCATATATTTATTTAATAAATAAGACGAAATGGATCAGATCCACACTTCGCTTACCCTTCTCTGCAACAGGCTGTATGAGAGGCTCTCCATTCAGCCCCACGACCCTCCAGTCCAATCATCTTCGGGTGAGGCAGGGACCTTTACTCCAGCCTTCTAGCACCTCTCTCCTGGCATGGCTTGCCAAGACTAATTCACTTTGAGGTTCTTAAGACAGGGGCTGAGATGATGGTCTAAACAGCTAAGAGGGTTGATTTCTGATTCCCCACAGCTGTCCAGGAGGATCAAGTGAGATTACAGTTCTCTTAACATTCGGCATTGTTTTGCCCTTGTGCAAATGTGTGCTTACAGTAATTGCTGGAAGCCACATGTTGAATCCAGAGGGTGAATGCAAGTCAGCGTTTGATGTGCCAGAAAGGGAAGGACACCCTCACAGGTGGCCCCACTTGCCGTGTGGGGCTTTATTCCCAGTAAGCAGTAGTAGGGACTAGTCAGCCAGCATACGAGCCGGCAGTGGGAAGGCTCAGCTCCCAGAGGTCAAGCCTCAGCTTGTCCTCCAGCTTCGCCATGTGGCCTGGAACAACTTACTTGGTCTCTTTAGGCCTTCAGTTTCCTCACTTGTGATATGGGGAAATCTGTTTCTATAATCCCAATCTGGGTAACTCGGGAAAAAGATTCCAAATTCAAGGAAACCCTGTGATGGCCAAAGGTGGCCAATAAGGAATACTGTGTACAATTCCCTACTTAAAAATCAGACAGAGCTCTTTAATCCAGTGTTGATCTCCTTGGTGTATTGGGGGGGGGGGGGGGGGTTAAATCCTTTTTAATTGTTTCCTGGGATTCCCCCCCTGTTCTGTGGATTTTAAGACTCGTGGTTCCTGGCAGTACAAAATGATACTCCTTCCCCAAACCCCAGAGAGCATTGATTGCTATTCAGGTGAAACAAGTGCCATATAATGCCTCACAGCTTGGGGTAAATTTTGTTACAGGGCATTTAGTGGAAGTGTCAAAGTATTTGGGAGATTATTCTTTCCTTCTTCCCCACAGGCCTCACTGAACATGCAGTTCTCTATGGCCATGAATTTTAGCCAAGTTCAATGTCCAATGATGGATATTTTTTTTTAAATTCGAGTTTTATTTAAACCTCTCAAGCTGGGACAAGAATTTTCAAAGGAAAAGGCAAGCTCACTTCTGCCTCTGCTTTGGCTAATTCTGGGGCAGTGCGCTCACCCTCTTGGTCCCCAGAACTGGCCTAGTTTAAGGAACAAATGAGAGAACAAGAGTTTTCCATCTTAGGGAACATTGGCTAACACAAGACAATTTTAGATGTTAGAACTTCATCCTCAGAGAAGCAGTCAATAATTTTGAGAATCCACCATGTGCCAGATACTGTGTTAAGTGGTTTCCTATATATTATTACTAAAAATAATACTTCCAGAAAAATGGGGCTCTGTGAATTTAAATAACTTGCCCATGTTCACACAGCTGGTCAGAGAAGGAACTAGAAGCCAATACAAATTATCTGCCTCTAAGACCAGTGCATTCCAAGGACTGTGCCTTTCCATTCTTTCAGTGCTGGCTGGTTTCTCTGATTGTTTTCTTACGGAAGATCCTTTCACCTTTCAGTGTTTAAGAATCTGGCTCTGTTATCATTTATTCCCTTTAGATTTTTAATGACTCTATTTTCAAATATTTTCTCTCCCTTGGTGGCTTCTCTCTTCATGATCTTAACTTTCTTTCAAAGAGTACTTAATTTTGATGAAGCCTGATTTTTTTTTTCCTTTATTGGTGGATTGTGCTTTGGTGTCATATCTCTAGAAATCAATCTTTGTCTAACTCAAGGTTACAAAGACTGTGTCCTGTATTTTCTCCTGGAAATATTATAATTTATATTTAGGCATGTGATTCACTTTGTGTTAATTTCTATATATCTCATGAGGTGTGGGATGAAGTTCTTTTTTTTTTTTTTTTTTTTTGCATATGGATATCTAATTGTTCCTGTACCATTTGTTGAAGATACTCCTATCTCTGCTTAATTGCCTTTGTGACCATATATGTGTTAGTCTGTTGGTGGGCACTCTATTCTGTTCAGATGATCTCCTTATTTTCTCCGTGCTATTATCACACTGTCACAATCTCTATCACTTTGTAACAAGTCTTAAAGTCAGGTATTATAAGTCCTTCAACCTTTTTTCTTCTTTTGCAGTCATCTTGGCTATGTTAGGTCCTTGATCCTTCCTTTAGTTTTTGTTCAAGGACATGGTTATAAACAACATCTGGAAATCTGAAGATAATTTAAAAATTTAAAGTTACAAAAGAGTAGTGCAGAAACTTTCCATAATCTGGCTTCATCAGGAAGTGAGGCACCCTGGACATCAGATTCTATCTGGTGAATCAAAATTATTGCGTATACCTTACATGGATTGCTAATTTTCAAAAAAAAAAAAAAGACCACACATGTAATGACCTACACCAGAATTGTACCTGACACGATTTCAACTTTCACTGATGTTGCAGAAAATATGCTGGGCCCTCGGATATCTTGGTCACTGTGAATCTCAGTTGTCATTGTTCTAGCAAAGTGGGGAGTCGCTGATCAAAAGGAGTTTGTTTATACATTGCTGCCTGCTACAGAATGTATTCTGCATTTGATTTGGGGGCTACCTGTTTCCAAACAAATGAAGTATTGTCATTGACTGTGATATGCATAGCATTCTGTCTCTTCCATAAAACATATCCCTGTTGGGGCATCTGGGTGGTCCAGTCGGTTAAGTATCCAACTCCCAATTTCAGCTCAGGTCATGATCTCACAGTTCGTGAGTTTGAGCCCTGCATCAGGCTCTGCGATGACAGCACGGAGCCCGCTCGGTATTCTGTCTCCCTCTCTGTCTGCCCCTCCCCCACTTACACTCGCTATCTCTATCAAAAATTAATACATAAAAATAAACTTTAAAAAAACATGTCTCTGTCCCCTTAAACTTACTCTCTGCTGGGGACAAAGAAGAGTACTATTAATTAAGCCAATTGATTCCTGATAGTGTTGACCTTCACTACCACTGTGTGTCAGTGAGCAGATTACTTGTCCTCTTTGCCTTGGTCTTCATCTGTGAAATGAAGGGTGTGGACTGGTTAACCTGGAGTGGCTTTATACAACTCTAAAATTCTGGGACTCTTTTATTCACTTAAAAATCACAACGCTTTCAAAACTAATGAAAGAAAAACTCTTAATGGAGAAAAGCACTGTGATAAGTCAGATGGGAAGCCTCTTGAGTCAAGAAGAAGTGGTCTTTTGATGCATCACAGATTGCCTAACCCCACTGCATGACTCTGCTCTTAACTATGGCCAACTCTGCACACTGAAGACGGTATTTGTGGTTCCTGGTGCTGTGACATTTTGTGGTTTATGAAATCCCTATATTCAGAGAAGCTCTTGAGCTTTTCAGGTCAGGGGAAAGAGAAAGGAGAATGTCTTTAAGCCCACCCAAGTCCAGAGGTTCAGAGTACTCCTGAGTATTCCAAATATATCTCTGAAGTAAATATATCCCCATAGTATTGAAACCAAGAGGACTTGAAATATCTATATCGTCTTTCCTGTGCCAAGCTATGGGAGCTACTGTGGCCACGTTCTAGCTGATCACTGCTGTACTATTAGAATGGGGAGGTTGGAGAGTGTGAACTTTACTGGGGAATGCAGAATATAGACATGAGTTTAAAATAATATAATCTTTATTGAGCACTTACTGCGTGCAAGGGTGCTGTGCCAGTCACGTCTTATACATTATATCATCTAATCCACACGAGAGCCTTGAAAACGAGACATCATTGTCTCCTTCTTACAAATGAGGAAATGATGCATGGAGTTCATGTCACTTGCCCAAGATCACACAGTCGTAAGTGGCAGAACTGATCTTCAATCCGTATCTGTCTCAATTAAGACCTTAAAGTTCTAATGACTATATCAAAGAGTAGCTCTCAGAACTTAACCAGTTCATTCAGAGAGTAATTGCATTTGTAGCATGATAGAAACCCAGAACATCAAATACTTTGGGGTAGACGTGATGGAGGAAAGAATTCACAGAAGGTGTCCTGAAGAAATTGCTTTGAGTTACATTTTGAGATGAAGGACATGAATTGGCCTCAAGAGAAAAGTGAGTTCATGCTGAGGGGACAGACTATATGAGGCCATGAAGATATAAATGAATAATTTGTTCAGGAAGCAACATACAGTCTTATTAATTGCAGGGCAATACCAGAAAGAAGCTGATGCCACACATCTAAGCTAAGAAATTTCACTTTGTTATGATAGGCACTGGAGATCTACTCTCAGTTCTTAAGCAAGGGAAGGAACATAATGAAAACTGTATTTGATTTTACAGTTTGTTCAACAACTCATGTAGCATAAATATAGGCTTTTAATGCATCAAGGAAGGTCAAGAAAATTTCTTAGCAAAATATATTTGATATCCGACAAATTGTTTTCAGGGGTACAATGTAGTTCATCCCACTAAAGTTCTATAGCCTTAAATGGTGCAATGACAATGTATTTAGACCCCTAAATTAAGAGACCTGTAACCATATTTTACATAATTTTCAGGTGTAAAGGTGACTAAGCCCGTGCAGTTAAGCTAACAGCACATCCCCATCATCACTGATATTGTACAGTATGCACAAATGGAACATGCAAAGGTTATAGATTAAATTCAGGATTGGGCAAATAGAAAGCTGTCAACAATATGTATTAAATTGCCTTGAATTGAAGTCCTCTTTCAGTTAGCAACTGCTGTTCCTAAGTGAGGGCTATTGTATTTGGTGAACTGTAGTTGGGTCCCTTCCATTATAAGTCCACTAAATGCTAACTTAATATCTCTTCACGTTTTCTGAAGCATTTTCTTTCTTTCTCTGTCTGTCTCTCTCTCTCTTTCTCTCTCTTTCTTTCTCTCTCTCCAGTTCCAGAGACCCAATGACTTCTCACCCCCTTTTCGCTTTGGGACTGTGCCCAACGGCAGCACAGAGAGGAATATTCGCAATAACTATGCAGAAATGCATGCCTACATGGGAAAGTTCAACCAGAGGGGTGTAGATGATGCATTGCTCTCCCTGAAAACAGGGTAAGAACTGCTTCCAAGCTCAGAGTCTTTGATATGTTTCTCACATTTATTAAATGTACACTGAATCAGCTATATCATGCTTGGGTGCCAAACTTAAAGCAAACAAGACTGCATTTGCTTTCTGTGGATTTCCAAGTTGAATTTGACAATATAATTCAGGCCAGTGCACAAAGACTCCTATGCTATTACATACTTCTATGTATACTTTTTTTTTTTTTTTTTTTTTTTTTACAAATTATGTTCTACTTGCATTAATGTAACCGTGAACCAGGAATAAATAGAATAGCTGTAAAAGTCAAAGAGAAGCGTCAAGGCTAAGGTTCATGTATTACATGTGACATGAAGACCTGTTGACTAAAAGGTGAACATGATGATTCTGGTGTCTTTTGGACAAGGGAGGAATAAAGGAAGAAAAGGGTGAAGGTTTTTAGACCACAAACAGTGAGAATGTGTTAACTGATCTCCAGTTCCCGCTTTTATTAGTGTTCTTTGATCCAGCTTTATACACTAGAAAGTTATTTGTTTGTTAAGAGGAGCTCATGAACTGGAAACACCTTGGCTTGCATAATCCCAGCCACATTGGTCCCTTCATTCATTTGGCCTCTGAAAGCCACAGCTGTGGGATAAGATAGACAATTGAGCATTATAGATGTTGGTGCTTTGGGGTCAAGGGGTCTTGTAGCTGATTTCCTGTGTTGTATGATAACTAGCAGCACCTGGACCTCCCGGTGGCTCCAGTTTTGGAAGAGCTACTCAGATGCATGTTTCCTTAAATACTGTTAGACTCTGTCTTATCACCACGACATCACAGCAGATTACAGGAGATGAGATTTGAGCTTGGGTGTAGGACCACTTCGGTAGGTAGCCTGGCCCCTGGTACAACCACAGCTGTCGGTCATATCAGAGTTTTGGTTTTTTGGTGTGTCACTTTTCTATAGGGTCCTCGTGGGCCTTTTAAAAATTTTTGTTATCTTATCATACCAGAAAGGGCTTATTTTTTCTTAAGGAGGGATAAAGCTAACTCACCTTGTACAATTGAAGGAGATGATGCATGCTTTTCTTTCTTGCAGACCTCTCTAGTACCTACCTGTATGGCTGTATTTGAATTTCTTTCTCTACCTTCGATGTGTCTAAAGATTGGTTTGAAATATCGCTCCATGCCTTCCTGCCTTTACCCGTGGTCTTACTCCCTTCCCTACATATTCCTCCCTTGGGAAGCACAATATATAATATGAGATTCTTCTATGTTGGGAACTTGAGAGACCTGAATTCTTCTATACGTTGGGTTTTCCCGTCGTTGCGCACATTCGCTCTTAACGTAAGCCTGTGCCGCTACAACCCCGACTACTCCTTTCTCTCCTTGTGCTGCAAAACAGAATATTGAAACCTTTCTGACCGCAAAAATAGCCCTGCACATCTATCGAAACACATACACCTACACTTATCCCCACTCTGGACTGTAATGAACTGAGAAATGAAGAATGTTATATAAATCTAACCCGTGCTATTTGTTGTTATCATTGTGATGGTTACTTTTCATTATTTCTGTTATTATTTTTATTGATTCCTTTTTACTCCTTCTCCTTTCAGACACAGCTTATGAGTTGGCTTCAGGCCCGACTTACATTCTCATCATTCCCAGTGGGAGGGAAAGGACTCCTCCTTTCAACCTGAAATCACATAAAGAACAGCCTGCGATTTAGGCTTTAGATTCTGGCTGAGTTCCAGCTCGAGCCTTACTTTGAACCAGTCCTCCCCATGGTTGGCTGGAACCCTATTGCTTCATCTTAATGGCCCCATAGGTGGTTTGGGGCTAAAATTCCTCCATTGGATTGTTTGTTTGCTTCTTCTTTGCACAGGAAACTGGATGCCTTCATCTATGATGCAGCAGTGCTGAACTACATGGCAGGCAGAGATGAAGGCTGCAAGCTGGTGACCATTGGCAGTGGGAAGGTCTTTGCTTCCACGGGTTATGGCATTGCCATCCAAAAAGATTCTGGGTGGAAGCGCCAGGTGGACCTTGCTATCCTGCAGCTATTTGGAGATGGTGAGTCAAAGAAAGGGGAAGTGCTTATTTGGGCTCTTCTCACGGCTACTCCAAAACACCAACCTTTCTTTCTTCTCCATTCCTGTAACCCTTGCACTTCCAGACAGTTATCTCACGGTATACTGTGAAGTTTTGGGGGGGTAGGTATTAGTTTCCTACAGCTGCCATAACAAAGTACCCTCGCTGAGTGACTTAAAGAATAGAAATTTGTCTCACGGTTCTGGAGGCCAGAAATCCAAGATAAAGTGTCAGCATTGACTCCTTTGGAAGGCCTCGAGGGAGAATCTCTTCCATGCCCCTCCCCTGGCTCATGGTGGTTTTCTGGCAGCCTTTAGCGTTCCTTCACTTGTAGGCACATCGCCCCATCTCTGCCCTCATGATCACACGCCATTTTCCCTATGTAGATGCCTGATTGCCCCCCAGTTTTAAAGACGCCAAGTGTAATGGATAGGGGCCCACCCTCCTCCAGCATGATATCCTCTTGTCTAATTACATCTGCAACTACCTCATTTCCAAATAAAGTCACATTTCAAGGTACTGGGGATTAGGACATCAACATAGGAATTTGGCGGTGGTCACGGGGTGGATGCACAGTTCAACCCATCACTGGGTGAAATTTGGGAGGATTAATGTAGTTGATCAAGGAGGTACATTTCAGAATCGCAGGGTATGATTAGACCTTCAGGGGTCAAGTAAGAGGGGCTAGTATTAGATGTTCCAGACAGTCTTTTCACATGTGGCCGGAGCAGTAGAGAGAGCTTCGGAAAGGCTTCTGCTTTTTGTGTGTCCAGAGAAGGGCCAGTACACTTGTGGCCATCTATTCATTCTTCCCTCTCTCCCATCTTGCTCTTTAAGCTGGAAGAGATAGGAAGCGGGGACAGGGTCCTCTGAGGCAGAAACTCGGAAGGCACTCCCCAGTGTCATTCCGGCAGGAGACTGAGGCAGCCATCTTGCTTGGAGAAGATCTCCAGTTTCATTACACTCCAGCCTTCGGCATTCCTCTTCACTTTGTTTTTTAAAGTACCTACTCTTCCTGTTAGTCTCCCAGAAGCTAATCCAGTTATGGGAGGGCAGCCTGACTCTGCTTGGCCCCACAGGCCATCAGCCAGGAGGTTGTCCAAATTATTCCTGCAGAACCTTTGCTGTTAGGGATGAGGGAGGTTCGAGGCAGAGGAACACAGCTGGATTTTCAGACTCCAGGTGAAGCCCGTTGTTCCGCTAGTTAGGAAAATCATAGTTCGATCAAAGAAACGAGTAAAATGTGATTTGATCTGGGGCGCCTGGGTGGCGCAGTCGCTTAAGTGTCCGACTTCGGCTTAGGCCACGATCTCAACAGTTCGTGAGTTTGAGCCCCGCATCGGGCTCTGTGTGGACAGCTCAGAGCCTAGAGCCTGCTTCTGATTCTGTCTTTCTCTCTCTCTCTCTGTCCCTCCCCTGTTTGCTCTCTCTCTCTCTCTCTCTCTCTCTCAAACATTCGAAAAACGTTTTAAAGTGATTTGATTAACACTGGAAAGACTCAAGGCTTATAGCCGAAGCATATAAGCCATGTTGGTATAAGGGCTTCTATAATTTTCATGTAGCTGTCACTTAAAGGCAATAACAGAGCCTCTGTCTATGAGGAAGGGCAGCAGTAGAGATTGTTTGCAGAAGTTACCAAAGCTCCAGTCAGTTTACTCAAAGTTCAAAATTTTAACCAAACTGAAATTATTAGAACAGGTAGCTTTCTTCATGAGATTTTCAGAATTTTGTTTGCCTAGAATTAGATGCATTCAAGGGCACGTGAATTTTTTCATTTTCCTTTTGTCTAAGGTTTGTACCTTCCTAATTTCTAGTATCCAGGGGAGTGGATAAAGGTTATTTGTCTCTGGCATGACTTAAATCAAGCAGAGCTTCTCTAAGCGGTGTTACAAGGAGGCAGTTCTAAATTTGGTGGTTTCATCTGATTCAAGTTCACTCCCCTTTACTCTTAATATTTCCCTCTGCAACAAGAGATCAGATAGTGCGAGGGTCAGTGGGGGATCAGTCAATCTCTGCTTCTCTCTCTCCATCCCTCCTTCCCCAGCCCAATCTGATTTGCACATTTAAAAAAAATTTTTTTTGAGAGTTGGGGAGGGGCAGAGAGAAAAGGGGACTGAGGATCCGAAGCAGGCTCTGCGCTGACAGCAGTGAGCCCGATGCGGAGCTCGAACTCAGGAATCTTGAGATCATGACCTGAGCCGAAGTCGGACGCTCAGTTGACTGAGCCACCCAGGTGCCCCTGATTTGCACATATTTTAAGAGCCAATTTTCTGAATCTCTTATTTGGTTATGTGATTTCTTACTGTCTACAAATGAAGGTACAAAGCACCTAGTCTGATACTCAGGCCCTTAGCACCTTGCATGAACCTTTTTGTTCAGCTTCCTGTGGCCCCCTTTTCTCTGTTTGAGCTGTTCTGCGTGTCTTTCCCAAACAAGGCTTGTGTACTCCCACCTCTCTCCCCTTGATCATGCTATTTCTGCTGCCTCGAGTGCCTCTTCATGCAATATAAATTAAAACGCACCCATTTTCTATGCCCACCTCCAAGTCCTACCTTCCTCGGGAGAACTGACCTGTCACGCCATGCACAAAATTACTCCCCTGAATTTGAACTCTCGCGTTACCTGCACTTTGCCGGTCGTATTGATTATCTGTATACAGTTTGGACTGACAGATCGTGGAGAGCGGAGGCAATGCCCCATACCTTTGTGTCACTGCAGTACCCACATTAAGTTGTCGCCGAATACTTATTGAATACGTTGATGAATTGATACACGGCGGTATTCATCAAATTACCGTGATTTTCTCTATTGATTTTTCTTTCTTTCCATCTCCCTGTCTCTTTCTCTCTCGTTGTCCTTCTCTCTCTTCCCCAATACCCTTCTTGTCCCCTCTGCCTGCTCTCGGCCCCCCGTTCCCCGCTCCCCTTGCCGGCCCGTCTCCAGGGGAGATGGAGGAGCTGGAGGCTCTCTGGCTCACTGGCATCTGCCACAATGAAAAGAACGAAGTCATGAGCAGCCAGCTGGACATCGACAACATGGCGGGAGTCTTCTACATGCTGGGGGCAGCCATGGCTCTCAGCCTCATCACCTTCATCTGCGAACACCTTTTCTATTGGCAGTTCCGGCATTGCTTTATGGGCGTCTGTTCCGGCAAGCCTGGCATGGTCTTCTCCATCAGCAGAGTGAGTGGCTCGATTGAGGTGTCGGGAGCTTGCGGGGGACAGCTTAGTCTAGGGCCGTGCAAAGCACAGAGACCCAGGAGGGCACTAATTCCAGCCCCGTGCAGCTGCAGCAAGAAACCGCATCATGCACCTTTCCCCCGCGGGTCGGGTGACGGGATTTCAGGTGGCTCTAAACAACAGGGGGTGCTGGTTTTGCTTCAAGAAGCAGCAGCTTCGTGTGTGGGGTCTGGGCATTTGGTTCTCACGAAGAACTGGCAGATCTGTCAAAACGAAAATTTTGGCCTCCTACCAAATGCTTTCCGTCACCGTTAGTTAATTGTGTATAGGCTGTATTAATCATTTAATCTTTCTTTAAAAAAAAATCACATGTCTGTTCAAATAGTGAAATATAATGTGGCTCTCTTGTTCTGACATACAGAGATAAATTATTGGTGGTTCCACAGTTCCACTCTGTTTTAACCATGTGTGAGTTATGCAGAGTTAAAGAGCTTAACGGAACCTTCAGAAATAAGTACTGACCCATAAGAAATGTACAGTCCAGAAACTTTCTTCACTGAAACAAGAGTACAACTCTTAAGTCATTCTTTCTTTAGGTCTCTTCTCTGTTTCTGGTCCAAAGTGAGGATTCAGAACTCAGTTTTAAATACGAACAGAGGATCACAGCGAAGGGGGGTGGGGGGAAGGCAGGCTTCTTTTAATTCTTGTCGGTAAAGTTTTGGGACTCCTTCGTGAGAAGTGACCTCAGATGTCCTCTATAGAATGGAGGGCTGGATTTCAGATATAACTAACTTGGGCTCTAATGGAGTTATGTAAGAAAATGGATTTCTCATTAAGTAGTCCTATCTTCTCATCATTTTCCTGTAGTGTTTCAGTGCTACAGAACAATTTCCTCTCTGGCTGTGAGCTGATTCAGGCCATTCAGGAACCTGTACGCAGGAGAGGGGGGATGCGTGGTCCCTGAATCACATTATTGCACCGTACAGCCCTTTCTGAGGTCCCACATAGGGTGATGGCAGAAGGAACGGGGGAGCTGGTGGCCTGTAACAGGAATCCCACTCACGACCCGGAAGCATAATCAAGGCCCCCGCAGAAGAAACTGCTTGGCGCTTTCTCTTGGCCCTAACCAAGGAGGGTTAGAAAGAAGGAAAGTAAGGACAGTAACCTTACTTCGAAGATCTTAGGTCTTGCTATGGCCCTCTGGGATGGTGAGGCTCACTTCCTCTAACCCCTTCTTCTTCCCCACTTAGCTGTGATTCTCTATTCTAATCTTCTCTGCTCTCATCCCCATCTGTTGGGGCACCTGCCCTTCCCAAATTAATCCCCTTTGTTTTCAAGACCCAATTCAAACCACCTCCTCTTCACATACTTCCCTTGCCAGGGAAAAAGGTTTCAAACATGTCCACCTTCCAAGGCAGGGAGCGAGACATTAGCAGGTTCCCCTGACTTGGGACTTGAACCCAACCCATTACCGGGGCTGGGTGGTGTTCTTCAAGGCCTGGAACAAGGAGCTGTACACAAGGAGTTCTCAATCAATACTAATTTGTTACAGTATTAATTATGTATGATAAGATTAAGTGAGTGACAAAGTGTAAGAAGGAAACTAGGAGCTAAAGAGAGAATAAGTGAGAGGATTCAACAAGGGAATTATTTGTCCCTACTTAGTACTTGCTGTCTGTCCCAATTCTGCCCTCCCACGGTGTAGGACACAGCAGGAGAAAAATCCTTCTTTGACCCCAGGGCTCCCTAACTCTCTCTGTGAATTTGGTTCATGCTTGGCTCAAGAAGAGAACTGCTCTGCTGTTATTTAGTGACCAAAATCCTAAAAGCCACTGGAAAAAAAAGTGGCTGTTATGAGCTCTGAGCTCCCCTGTGCTATACCACCAGTCAAGGGTGGCCAGCCTGGGCAGAACAGCCCCAGCACCTGGGGAGTATTGCTATCGATTTCCAGGAAGCTGACAATCATTTTTGCGATCAGCTGATATCCTGACCTCATTTTTAAGATGGGAAAACGTAGGCACAGGAAGAAAAGTCAATGCAAGGCGATGGTGGAGTCGAGGCATAGAATGTCATGTCTTACGATTCCAATCTATTTACTCAAGTCACTTGGAGTGACCGTGTCCCCTCTCAGAGAGCCAGACCACTGAGCTTGGCTCATCTTGTGCAAATGCAAGGTGATAAATCAGGCAAGCTTCTGGCCACAGCATCCTATGAGTTTTAAGACCGTGCCACGTTTCATGCCTGACTTTTCTCAATCCAGCGAGGCAGTTAGTAGCGGTGGAGGGGAGAGCGTCCTCCACGTGGGCATTTCTAGCCTCGCCGGAGACCTGACGCATGTCATCCTCTCCTTGCTGCAGGGTATCTACAGCTGCATCCACGGGGTGGCTATCGAGGAGCGCCAGTCCGTGATGAACTCCCCCACCGCAACCATGAACAACACTCACTCCAACATCCTGCGCCTGCTCCGCACGGCCAAGAACATGGCCAACCTGTCTGGTGTGAACGGCTCCCCCCAGAGCGCCCTGGACTTCATCCGGCGTGAGTCATCGGTCTACGACATCTCCGAGCACCGCCGCAGCTTCACACACTCTGACTGCAAATCCTACAACAACCCGCCGTGCGAGGAGAACCTCTTCAGCGACTACATCAGCGAGGTGGAGAGAACTTTTGGCAACCTGCAGCTGAAGGACAGCAACGTGTACCAGGATCACTATCACCACCACCACCGCCCCCACAGCATCGGCAGTGCCAGCTCCATCGATGGGCTCTACGACTGTGACAACCCGCCTTTCACCACGCAGCCGAGGTCCATCAGCAAGAAGCCCCTGGACATTGGCCTCCCCTCCTCCAAGCACAGCCAGCTGAGCGACCTGTACGGCAAATTCTCCTTCAAGAGCGACCGCTACAGTGGCCACGATGACTTGATCCGCTCCGACGTGTCTGACATCTCCACCCACACGGTCACCTACGGAAACATCGAGGGCAATGCCGCCAAGCGGCGCAAGCAGCAATACAAGGACAGCCTGAAGAAGCGGCCGGCCTCGGCCAAGTCCCGCCGGGAATTTGACGAGATCGAGCTGGCCTACCGCCGCCGGCCACCCCGCTCCCCGGACCACAAGCGCTACTTCAGGGACAAGGAAGGGCTACGGGACTTCTACCTGGACCAGTTCCGCACCAAGGAGAACTCCCCGCACTGGGAGCACGTGGACCTGACGGATATCTACAAGGAGCAGGGCGATGACTTTAAGCGCGACTCGGTCAGCGGAGGAGGGCCCTGTACCAACAGGTCTCACCTCAAACACGGGGCGGGTGACAAACACGGCGTGGTCAGCGGGGTCCCGGCTCCCTGGGAGAAGAACCTGGCCAACGTGGACTGGGAGGACCGCTCGGGCGGCGGCAACTTCTGCCGCAGCTGCCCGTCGAAGCTGCACAACTACTCCGCGTCGGTGGCCGGGCAGAACTCGGGCAGGCAGGCGTGCATCCGCTGCGAGGCTTGCAAGAAGGCAGGCAACCTGTATGACATCAGCGAGGACAACTCCCTGCAGGAGCTGGACCAGCCGGCTGCCCCTGTGGCGGTGACGTCCAATGCCTCCACCACCAAGTACCCCCAGAGCCCGACCAACTCCAAGGCCCAGAAGAAGACCCGGAACAAGCTGCGTCGGCAGCACTCCTACGACACCTTCGTGGACCTGCAGAAGGAAGAAGCCGCCTTGGCCCCGCGCAGCGTGAGCCTGAAAGACAAGGGCCGCTTCCTGGACGGGAGTCCCTACGCCCACATGTTTGAGATGCCAGCTGGCGAGAGCACCTTTGCCAACAACAAGTCCTCAGTGCCCACTGCTGGACACCACCACCACAACAACCCCGGCGGCGGCTACATGCTCAGCAAGTCGCTCTACCCTGACCGGGTCACGCAAAACCCTTTCATCCCCACTTTTGGGGACGACCAGTGCTTGCTCCATGGCAGCAAATCCTACTTCTTCAGGCAGCCCACGGTGGCGGGGGCGCCGAAAGCCAGGCCAGACTTCCGGGCCCTTGTCACCAACAAGCCGGTGGTCTCGGCCCTTCACGGGGCTGTGCCAGGCCGTTTCCAGAAAGACATCTGTATAGGGAACCAGTCCAACCCCTGTGTGCCTAACAACAAAAACCCCAGGGCTTTCAATGGCTCCAGCAATGGGCATGTTTATGAGAAACTTTCTAGTATTGAGTCTGATGTCTGAGTGAGGGAAGAGAGAGGTTTTAAGGTGGGTACGGGAGGGTGGGGCCGTGGGCGTGTGGTGCGCATGTCACGGAGGGTGACGGGGGTGAACTTGGTTCCCATTTGCTCCTTTCTTGTTGTTTTCATTTCTTGACGGAATCCTGGAGTTCTGATTCCTTCTAAGAGGGCAACCCTGGTGACCAGCCCCAGCCCTCCCCCGCCTTTCCAGTGCTCTCCTCCCTCTCCATCTGTCAGTCGTTCCCGTTCCCGGGAGGGAATCCGGTGGGCTCGCTCAGCACGGGAGGGCAGAGTGGAGAAAGGAGGTGGCTGCGTGCAGGCTTCCTCGGAGCACGGAAGGACTGTTTGCCACCCAACTTGGAGTGCAGCAGGGAGAGAGATACAAGGAGGCCACGTGAGCGCAGGATAGCTCTTCCCAAACTGATCTAGATGTTTAGGTGAGAAGGCAAAAGCACCCAAATGAGACCATTTGCCATACTGCCCGTGAATGCAAAGAGGCTTTTGCTAAATTCTTGTCACTTAGGTGGCATCCGTGTAGGGATCACGTGCCAAGCAGAGGGCAGGAGGCCATGTGTGTTTATATATAAGCCAAAAGAATGTTTCAATTGCACGAGACTCCGTGGTGGTGAACTGGAACCAAGGGTCTTTGGTAGGTGACGGAAAGCACGTCATAGCCATGTTCCGTGGTGCACTAGAGGCAAGAGAAGATGGACGACATGTGCATGTATGGCCATGTACACTTGTACGTGCATGTAGTCTACACGGGCATGTGGTCAGGGGCCTAGAAATGTAGAGAGGGCAACCTGGACTCCTAAAGCTGTTTCTTCCAACATCTCGAAGCGGTGTGCCTCTTTTGGCTTATATACAAACAGAGATGGTCCGATGCTACCTGAAGGTTGGCTGTCTCTCCCCTCCACCCTTCCTGAGTGAGGAGAATGGAAGTTCTTGACATGGACGATGATGCGGTCTAGAGAAAAAGGTGACGAACGATCCTACGAGAGCAAGGTGCAAAAGTCACTCCTCTGCGGTTCAACCAGTTTTGAACGAGAACTTTCCAGGAAGGCTGAAGGGAACGGGAAGCAGCCACGGCTCTTTTGCCCACACTCGAGAGCAAAAGATTCTATAAAAGCTTTCTTGAGCTTTTTAGACGCTGGCCAAGGTTTGGGGAGGAGCTACGTAAAGCTTTGAAGTATAGGGGAGTTGTTTATGGTCGGGTAAGTGAGAGAGGGGGATGTTTTCAATGCTTTGATCCCTTCTTACTTCACCTGGAGCTAGGAGAGCTTGCTCCACCAGAACTGATCACAACTGATCTGGAACAGACAGTCAAATGGCATGAGCTTGCTCTGTGAGTACAGCTCAGGAAACGTGGAGGGAAGGGAAGAGATTTGGAAGTGGAGAGGGTAGGAGGGGAGGGACTCCCCCACTACCCCACTGGGTCTGGCTCCCTGAGAATGTGGCATTGAGCCCAATGTGAACACTCTCAGTAGAAGCCCTTCCACCTTCCTACAGAACCTTCTTTCCCTCCCAGGTGTACCATTCAAGAATAAAAATATATATGTAAATATATATATGTGTGTGTGTGTGTGTGTATATATATATATATATATATATATATATATATATATACACACATATACATATATATTTAAAACTCCAGGGATGAGGGTACTGGCAGATGCAGTGCCCCCCTTCACTTGGAAACTTGAGAAGGGAAATGAATATTCGTCACTGCCGGTCCTGAAACTTAGGGAGGGGGTGTCCTGTGGGTCCGTTCCACTGTCCTGCCTTCCTCCCCTTACCCAGGCTGGCAGCCAAAGAGCCCCGGGTCTGTTTGGAAGCTTGACTGCAGGATCTCCATGTTGCACACAGGACACATAAACCAGAAAGGTGCTCATCCTCCTCTGGAAGGAAGCTGCCATGCCTCTTCAAGTCACACCCTCCAGGGCTGCTCTTTGCCTTCCTGTTTTGCCCTGACTCACCACCCTTCCTCCTTCCCTGCCCTTGACTGCTGTCCCCTGTCCTCCTCCTGGATTTTTACCTCAGTATCTTTCATTTTAAAGCCAACTGAAGGCCTTGTAAAGCTATGTTTTCTTTCTAAAACGAACCTGGGGGCAAGGGGCTGAACCTCTCACAGATTTGGAGAGAGGAGCACGGAGTGCTTTACCTTAGATTCAAGGAAAGACTTTGAGAGAGAGGACAGAGGGCGTGAGGCGTCTCCAGGAGGAAGAAGGAGAAGGGCCATATAAACATCGCTTCACCCTGACTCTGTCTGAGGTCAGGGGATCCTCCCCTCACTCTTCCTCTTACCTCACCCCTTTCAAATAAAAAACCAAACCAACTAACCTAGCGAACAGCAATCTAGAACAAAGGGGGCTCTGTCGGTCTCCACTGGTGACGGAAATCAAGATGGTGTTTATTTCATATGTAAATATTTTGTTTTCTAATTAATTTTGTATAGATAAAGTGTTCTCTTGTGAGTATTCAGGGTGTCGGGCTGGAGGGAGTGGGGTGGGGATGGGAATGAAGAGGGGAAAAGTGTTTTGTTATGGGTTTTCGTTTTCCATTGGGGGAATTGTTTTGTATGGCTTTTGCTTCAGGGCGTCTGGGGAAAGTGTATGTGACTGGAGGCCACTGTGGTGAAAATGCCAGGGAAAAGTAATCTGTGCCCACGCCTCCCCACCTCACCAATCTTCTTGGTCTGTGAGAAGTGTCCGTGCCCATCAGCCTGGGCTTGGCACTGGGTCCGGCTTGGCCCTAAGCAGAACCCAGGTCCTGCTCCTGTCTCCTAGGTAGACCGCGGATGACCAGCATTCCATGCAGAGTCAAGCTGGTGACACCACATTTGCCCTGTCGGCACCTAGGGTAGGAAAGATTCCAAAAAAGGGCTTAAATCAGAATTGAGGTCAAATTGACCCTCAATCCTGATGTGGCCGAGAGGTTTCAGGAAGCTCAGTCCTGAGAAATCTCCCAGAAGCCCCCTTGTGATGTTTAACAACCATATCAAAGCCAATTCTTTTCTTCCTAGTACCTGAGTGCTGGCAACCTCCCTACGCCCTCCCTCACTCCTTAGGTGTCAGCACTGCAAGCACACCCAGAAAATTCCCACAAAGTCTACTTTTTGAAGCATGTGATATCTGGTGACAGGGAGGCAGCACTGGATACATGTCTTACAAATATGCATGCTTTTCTAGAAAAGATGACCAGATCTGCTCCAAAAAAAAAAAAAAAAAAAAAAAAAAAGATGACCAGATCTGCCCATAGAAAGATTGCAGAAGTCGGTTTTAGACGTAGAAGGGTGGGTATGTGAGGGACGGTGCCGATAGTGACTTTATTTTGCCCTGTCCTCGTTTCTGCCCTCAGGAAGGTGCTATTTGCCTTGAGCCAGGGATTCATAACCTGACCTTGGGTTATTAACCAGACAAACAGAGTTTCTTTCACTGGATTATTTGTTTTGTGAAGGGTGGCAGCCTCTCTCTATCTACCACGGGATGAAATGTCCAAATCCGTTTACGCAAGACGTTACATCATATTTGGTCCTATCCTCCCATCATTGAAAGCTGTCAGCTGGATCGTTTCATTTTTCTAAACCTTTTCGTTGGGCCCCTTGGTCACTTCTCTTCAGCTGGATGCTTGAATTGGGACCAAATAAAGTATTCGTGGCCTGCTCAAGAAAGCTTAAAGAAGGGAAGGCCAAGCAGTGTCGAGTTCTAGATATTACTTCATTCCAAAATAACAAGCTAGTAAAATTGCATGAGGATGAATTCAGCAGTAAGCCCCATCCATTCCACACTGGGCCTGGACAAAGACCCAATCTGCCCAAAACTGAGATTCCACAGACACCCTCGAGAGCACCAATTGTTCCAATTTTCCTCAGAATCCATGCTTTCTATCTTTGGTGTCCTCTGTCATTCCCTTCCACCGGAAAGTGGGTTGGTGGCTCTGATCCTGTATCCTCTCAGTGGCAATGCTTAAATCTTAGCATTGCCACCAACCTCAGCTAACGTGCCCCTTGAATTTGCCCGAGTCAAGAATGCGCACACCCTTCAGAGTGATGCATGTGCAGTGGATCTCGTAATTTCAAAGTATGTCACTGTGTATCCTCAGCCAGAACGTGGGAGACCTCCTTGATGTGGATTCCCCCGTCCTGGCCACAGCCATGTTGTGATTGGGGGAAAAAGAATCCCAAGTGATTCCATTAAGTGTTGGTGGTGTCAGTAGTGCCCAAACGCATGTGTAATGTGATAAAATAGGAGTCTTCTATACAATTAGGTGAATATCACCCGCCCAGTCTTCCGTGGCCATCGGGAGTTGCCCAAGGGGGGAATTCTCCGCGTGGGAGGTGAAGAAACTATTACCAAAACTGCAGCGTGCTGGTCACCTGCACATCTCACTTAAGAGCTAGGGTTTCTTTGTTTCTGTTTTTTTTGTTTGTTTGTTTGTTTGTTTGTTTGGTGTTTAGTTAGTTCCAGATTTAGGGACAGAATAACCAGATGGTTTGGGCAACAGCCTTTGGAAAAAGCTATTCCAGAACTCACTGTATTCTTTTAATCCCCTTCTCTTTAAGAAAGCCCTGTCGTTGCTTGACGCCCTGTGTGTGTCTGTCTGGTGTGTTAGGAGTGATTCCCGTGTGTGCATACATGATGCAGCTGCATCATTGGTGAATGCATTGGGCATTTCCAGCCATTGTGGCCATAACTTCTGTGCTTTCTGAGCCCAAAACCATATAAGAAATGTGTGCTCAGTAGACCGCCAGACACTTCGGTAGAGCATTTGCTTTCTTCACCTGAGTGTCAGGGACTCTCCGTTCTGTCTAAGGAACTGATTGTGGATGATGAACAGCTAAAAGTGGACAGTTCTAATGGAATGGGCCTGGCCTTACAAATGGTATATGATCCATGGTGTGGCTTCAGAGGTCCTGAGAGGACCTTTCCTTTTCATTGCCCACCCCACTTTCAACTACTGGCTTCCTACACAGACGTACTCTTCTAGCACTGAGCTGCTCGTCTGTCATGTAAATGAAAACAGTCCCAGGAAGGGTGACATATTAAGCCATATTAGAGATTTATACATTTAAACACCTAGTTTACATTAGGAGTCTCATCTCTTTTCCTGGGACGATAATACAGGAGAAGATAGTAAGATACAAGAGAAGGGGGAGAGAGCAAAGAACACAGAGAGTAACAGAGAAGGGAGTCAAAATACAGGTTCCAGAATATAAAGACATTTAAACCATCTCATCTTCCACCTGCTTTTATTTAAGGCTCATGTGTTGTAAGAACAGGACTCCTAGCTAGGAATTATTTTTAATAAGCGGTCACATGAGCGTGTAGTTTGTGAATCTTAAATTCATTATCTTGTTGGGCAGATGAAGAACTGTGAGTCTTCCTGTAGAAAATGGAAGGCTGGCGCTTCTCCTCCTGTATAGGTGACTGAGTAGGCAGCTAGAACGATCAAATCGAATCAGTGGTAAGATGACAAAAGTACTGCACTTATCTGTCCTCTGTCCCGGTTCAATTACTCTTCCAATGTAGCACTTGTTCTATGTTCTGTGTGTCCTCACTGCCATAGGGGGTGCCCAGTGATATCTACGCACACTAACTGTTAAGGAGCCACCATACTACCAAGTGCTACTTAACCAGTGGGCAGTTCTTTCCTAGACGTATCAGATATTTGGGACACCACTAAGATGTAGATTCATCAGTCTGAACATGTCTAATGCCAGTCTAGACCTAGGATTCCATGCTAGTTTGGGGTTCCAATAGAGTATATAACATCACAGGATATCTGAATGCATCCCACCTCTATCCCATGCCAACCGCATTGACTCAACCACACCAGAGCCCTGTGGATTCTATCACTTAAAGTATCTACACCTATCTATTCTCATGACAAAAAACTATCCCCTGCAAAAAAAAAAAAAAAAAAAAAATGGAAGCCAATGCTATTTCCATGCCTTGGAGACATTAGTGAAGTCTGAAGACTCTAATTTGCAATATTGAAGCAAGGAAAAAGAATTTTGTCCAAAGAATGATGGGTTAGGACAGCAGTACTGGGAATGAGTGGGAAAAGTTAGAAACCATCCCTATTTCTCTGCCAGGATGTCCATTTGCATCCATCTTACAGCTCATCACAGGGAGTTTCTGGCACTGTTCTGTGCTTTAAAACATAATTGCTGGTGTGATTACAGGGGTGAGGACTCCTGATGAGAACTGAAGGTGGCAAGCAGAGTGGATGAGTAGAATCCCCCATAGCCTTGGGACTCTGGTGTGTAGAATCCGTGTTCTGGCAATGGAAACAAATGGAAACTCAGCGCAGGGATTAAGGGTAAAAGCGCAACGCGAAGCCCAATTTAAAACGGTTATTTTCAAGATTTGGTTTGGTTTCCACACTTCAAACCTGAACTCTCTTTATTTTTAATTATTTTAATAGCGTTATGATGTAGGGGGTGACGCAGATTCCAGTACTATGCAGGAGACAAAAATAAAAGCTCTAATTAAATATGTTAATTTCAATTAAACCAGTATCTATTGAGCAGTACAAACGATGCCCCTGGGCTGGTACTGTGACGAATATAAAAGATTTCCAAATGGAATATATTATACTCGCATATAATATATGAATGCAAAAGTATCAAATATTTAAATGTATGTATTATGTTTGTATAAATAGATATGCATAAATCAGTATACTTATACATGCAAGTTTTAATTTTTTCTGGTGTCAGGGTGTGAGTCAAAGATATTCTCCATTATGTGATTTAAAAAAAAAAAAAAAAAACCGAGAATTTGGTTTTTCCCTCCCAACCCCGGCCGGGGCTTTTTTTTTTTTTTTTTTTTGAATCATTCCACCTCCTGGTCTGAAGCTCTGAATTCTCTCTCTGACCACAACCTTGCAGTTTCTGTATCTTACCTACTTCCCTTCACGCTCCCTGTGCTGTTCTGCTCCATCAACTGCTCTGGCTGAAGTTCCTCACCTCTTTGGTATCGCCCCATGCTCTCTGCAGCACTGGCTTCTGCCTCTTGCCTTGTCACACCTGGTTGCTTTTCCAACTCTGCATCCCCCCCCCCCCGCCCCCGTCATCCATTCCCCCTGTGAGAACGGAGGGTCTTCCACCTGTGCCGAGGGCACAGATGCCATCCGTTTGGTGCCCCCTGAACCCTGCCCCGCTTGGACATCTTTTTTTATTTCTCCAGTGTTGACTCCATGTCCCATCTGCCAAGTGGTTGTGAAACTTGGTTTCCATTTTTCCTTTCATCCTTAACTCCTGTCTCCCAAACGTGGTCTTTCCTACTGCATTGCTGAGAAAAGACACCTGATTTCTTGAGTCCTCACATGACCAGTCCTCTCCATTTCTAAATTCCTGCTGTCTTTCATTCGTCTTTTCCATCCTCCCTCTCAGCCCAGTGCTCCCCACCCCGGTGCTCCGATGCCTACCCTCTGACCCGTCCTGAGGTCCACTCCAGCCAGCAGTACCTCCCTTATGGGCTTTTCATCTCTTCCACACGTGCCTACCACTATCTCTAAGTCTCCCCGTCCTACCACCATCTCTAAAAGCAAATCTCTCCATCTATTTAAACTCTTGGATTCCTGTCCTCTGTTTTATCTTTTCACTTTCCAAACATCCCAAAAATGTAGCCCGTCTTTCTTCACTTCCTCACCTAATAATGCTCATGGCTTAAGCTTTAAGAGTGGGCTACGCTCTGCCACTCTACCAAAACTGTTCTGGCAACATTCCAGTGAACTTCTTGTTACAGAATCCAATGACCCTGTCCCCCCACCGCTAACCTAAATTTACCATTGGGAAGCAGCATGTGCTGGCTTTAATCTTAGCCCTCTGGTCCTCTCTCTCTGTTCTCTGGCTGGTTCCTGCTCTTCCTCCTATGCCCTCAGCGTTGACTTGCCATGGTGTTCTGAGCTTGACCCTCTCGCCCTCTTTATCGCCATGCTTCTGTAGCAATGTTTCTTTCTTTCACCACTTTGACGACTCTCTGGGGATGGATTCCAAATCTTCTCACCTACACTTTCCTTTTCATTTCCTCTTAATGCAGATATTTCCGTTCACCTCCTGGACGATTTCTTGTTGAGTCAAATACCCAAGGCAATCCCTGCAAACGAACTTAATCACCAGATTCCCCCTTCTGGTTAATGGTTCCACTGTTCCTTCTGTCAACAAACTAAAGCTTTCCAGACACTTTGCCTCCTCCGTTTCCCTCATCTTACACAGCTAATCATCTGGAAAGCCTGTAAATTCTTGCCCCCAAGGATTTCCCAATCTCCCCATTTCATTCAGGTCCTTCCATCTAGTCGGGATGATTTCAATATCTTTTAGCATTTTCTAAGTTTTTATATTTGAATCTCTTCTCAGTGTTCACTTCCTATTAAATCATGCCATTCTCCAAGTGAAAAAAAAAATTCCAATGGGCTGTACTTCCCACGATCCAGCAGGAAGAATAACTTCTTATAATTTGCCAGTGTGTGTGCCTGTGCAACAGATAAGCTGAATCACACGTTTTTGTCTTACCTTTCCGATACTGACTTTTTCCCCCATGTGTTTTTTCTTGAACTGCTTCCTTTGCCCCAAATTCTCTCCTCCCTCTCTCCCATCTCACTCCCTTCTTGCATAATATCCATCTCTCTATGTACAGATCTTCAAAGAACAGAACAAATGTACCACATGTCTACCTTCCTTCATCCAGAAAAACTTACAAATATGCCTTTTGTGAATGTCCATAGCACTTTAATTGTATCTCTCTAGTGATATCTGTTGCAGACCATCTTATTTTATGGTTACTTAATTATACATCTCATCTCTCCTGCTAGATTATAAACTCCCTGTGGTGGTCAGGGGGCATGCATTTATTCATCTTTTTATCTCCTGTAGTACCTACCAGTGTATCTTCCAAATGGAAAGTACTTGTAAATATTTGGTATTATAAATTATAATTGAAAAGAAGTCACTTTATTTTGCCCACAGGATACTTGAATCTGCAGTAAAACCTAAGGATCAGTCCCTCCACATTTCTGTATTTCTGCGCCTACCTACAATTACAGCAATATGCTGAATGTATACATGTTCATGTTAACTATTATTTCAAATGGGAATTTGGATTTTTTGAGGCTCTGCCTTGCTCTGTGAAGTTACTCTGTGGCTGTTTTATGGTTAGTAGTACTTGGAATACTACATGCATACCAACGAAATAAGTGGCAGAGGGAGAGATTATGGAGGATATTGATCACCTGTTAGGTATCAGGAGCTTTCAGATGCTTTGAGTGGGGCTTGTCTCCAGATACTTCACTCCTGGACTGAGTCTCTAACAACCTGACCTATGCTGGCCTTGATGTGGTTTTCATGCAATCTGTAGCCATTTTTTTTTTTTGAAACTTGCGTACCAGAAGGATCTTGTCACAATTCAGGCTCAGTAATCACACGGTTTTATGGACCCTAAGTGTGGTCCAGTAGGACCCTAAGTAGGTCCAGTAGGACTTAGGGAAACTGTGCTGCTCATGACCTGTCTTGGTGATCTCTCTTTCCTGCACGCTTTGTCTTCTTACCATATCTGAGGCTTTGTCTATAGGACTACTTCCCTCAAAGGGAAGTTGAGTGTTGAAATAATTGAGCACTTTGTTTCTGATCTGTGTACTGCAAGTGAAAGCAGGCTAGAATTTGAATGAGCTGACTTAGAATTCTAACGCAATCCTTTCTCTCTAAATGTGAAGGGATTCATTGCATTAGAGGAAGACAACATCACCTCTAACCATATGACTCTCTTGTTCCTTTATTCCCAGAGCCCTATTCACGTCCTCCCTGCCTCTGTGGTATGCCACTAAGCAGTCTGTCTTATTCCTTGTAGTCTGTGTGAGCCTGTGTTTGTTCCCCAAAAGAACCTCTTGGAGCTGGTACTGTCCTTTCTTTCACTTATAATGTTTCCTTCCCCTGGCCAGCTTCGTCTGTAAATCTCATTATGTCATTGGTCAGGAATTAATCTCCTTTGGGAGGCATCTTCTGCCATTGTGTGCTAATTTAAAGCATACTATAGAGAACTGGACTCAAATAAGTTACAGGCTCTGACAAGTCTCTTCTTCAAAAAAGTGAACAAAGTCCATTCTTCATTGAGACAGGAGGGAGGTAGAGGCATTGTGGTTGGCAAGATGGGGCAAAGCGTGGCAACTTGGGAGGCACCCTGATGAAAATTAAAATGTAAGTCTCGAGGGAGAATTTTTCTTCTTGAAAGTCCTGTTAGGTCTAGATAGTCCTGCTCCTGGAAATGGGGTAGTTAACATTTTAGAGCAAAATCCCCCTCTGTGTGTGTGTGTGTGTGTGTGTGTGTGTGTGTGTGTGTATTTCATTTCTCATCTAAAAAATTTACACACACACACACACACACACACACACACACACACCCCAGTGAAACAAATTGTCTGATAATAGGTAGAACGGTAGGAAGACACCATCCTCATAATGGACATTCATAAATTGTTGTTAGACCAATGGAATGAAAACAAATCCAGGACATGATAATATATCCAGGAGGCAATTTTACCCAAGAGGTATTCGTGTCAATTTTTTTCCCTGTAAATATCTGAGACATTAAGGGAGGGTAGGAGGAAGGAAAAGGATAGGAAGTCTACAGTGGAGTTTCCCTTCATGTCACAAAGCCAGGAGCCTGCACCCAAGTCTCTTGGGTCTCCCTTGATTACTGGTTTTTGATGCTAGCTTCAGAAAAGGGCAAGACCGAAAGCTGATGACCTTCCAGATGTCTGTTCCTTTAGTCCCCGGGAGTGAAAGCTGACGCAAACTTGGAGCTTATTTCCAGGGTATTGGACTGAGGGCAGAGTTACACCTGCCGTTCCCCATTTTCACTTGTAACCCGAGATGCAGCAGAAAAGGAAACAAATTTTTAAGAAAAAATTTTAAAGCCCCTTCTGGGGACCACCTTCATGCTCATGTGTGGACTGGAAGTTGTTTGCTCCAATGTCAAAAATACCAGGAAAGGTAACAGCTGCCCAGGGCACTGCCAGGAAAGCAAGAACCACATCATACCTGCCTTCAGCTGTAACTGTGCCCACCAGTGGTGAGTGCGGAACCTGGACCCAACCGCATCCATGAGATCCTGAATGTCCGCAGGCAGTCAGGCCGCATGTCAGGCCTGAGCCAGTGCTTAGGCGTGTCCCTCAGACGACAGCACCCAGAGAGGCCCTGATCCTCACCTGAGTAGAGAGGAAGCGACCCCGTCACACCACCCTTCCCCACAGAATCTAAGCCACCAGGCTGTGATTCTGTCTGTCCTCGTATTAAGAGACTCTCAGTCTCTGAGATCTGACAGGAGTTGAGCTTCAGGGAATGTGGCCACAGGAATGTGAAATGTGGTGAGCTGCCTTTTCTCTTAGATAAGGTTGTTATCTGTTTCCAAAGGGGACGTTTAAAAAAATAAATAAGGCATGCCTACCTGAAACCTCAGTCGTATTCAGAATAGTCTGTGTAGTTAACTCCCAATGTCACGGTCACATTGTAATTTATCATTTTCTTTTGAATTCAAGGGCTATTTTAATATTCCCTTTGGCTGCAACAAGAACCATGTGTAAACCACAGTCTGGGCCATAGTGCTGCCTCTGTCTGAGCTGTGCCCTCAGTAACTTCTGCATTGCTTCCACATGGTGACCTGGACAGCACAACTGGACCTGATCTGATCTCTTTGCCATGAGCTCCCTCAATGCGTGTGCACCTCCCCAGTTCACACACACTGCTTGTGTGCGCACACTTCTAACAGATTCCAAATTGCCAATTTCAATCACCTTACGGAGGAACAGGGATACATCCTTGGGAGATAAAAAGCGCTCATTTAGAACTGGGTGGACATATTCTGCTTTATCAAGCTAGTGTTTTCTCTCTTGTTCTACCTAGCCTGTGGATCCACTGACAGCTCAAGGTTTGGCAGAATATCCAGACTTTATGTGAAAGGAGCATTCTGTTTGTGATGGAATAACCTAGTCGTCCTGTGGTTTGTCCCTGTTTTACCCTGTGGAATTCGTGTGGAACTCTGATGTCCTATTGATGGATCGGTGCTAGGAAGATGGAGAAGCAGAAGCCAGTCTCCCCAAGGACAGATAGTCCTGTTACTTAGATACATACTTACCCATATGTGCCCACATCTCTTCTTGACGACACTATGAGCAGGGTAGAGAGGTCTATCCTCACTGGGGACAGGAATAGCAATATGTGCCTTGGGAGATTCACAAATTTTTCTTCTTCCAGGGTCAGGAGCAGGGAAAATATCAAGACTTCATGTCCGTAGGAAGAAAGGAGACTAGAGAAGCATCCAGATAGAATTCTTACTGAGAAAAACATGAAATATTGACAGTACCCTTTCTTTGATGCAAATGTCATTGGAAGACAACCAGGACTCATACAGCTTTGTCTCCCTCATCCACTTACTATCTCTGACATTCTCTTACTGTTCTTTCTCAGTCTAGAGATCCAGAAGTATTCCATGTCCTGAATGATGCACACATAACACTCAGAGGGCACAGAGCTTGAACATGTGCATCGTGTTTAATGCTTCCAAGCCAGAGTCCAAAAAGCCTAGCTCCGTCAGCCCCACTGTCCTTTAATGACTGAGGACAGAGGTTGCTTGTGCATCCTGGGTACTTTGGATCCCAGAAGAGAGAACAACTTTGTTACTACATTGCTCCACTGATCAGGGCAATTACCTTGGTTATTTCTTGGTAACAGGCACAAGAAATGGAGCAGCAGAAATTTGAAGCGTCTTTGCTTGATCATTCTGAATTATGTAAAAACGACCTGAGCTATGGCAGTTTCTAGCCTGCTACCCGCTCCTTGGGGGACAGAGTTTCTAGGGTCACCAGCAACCCATTTAGTTGGCCACCATATTTAGCCTATGGTGCATTCTGAGTAAATCAAATTTCCTTGGTTTGTGAATGTGGGATAATTTACCATAACCCCTTCTTCCACATAGCCTCCTTTGGCACGAAAATATGATCACCTTTTAATTTTACAGATGAAAAGTTTGAAGCACAGCAACATTTTATGATTAGTCAAAACTAAGGTTATTTAGGAAATTCTTTGGCAGAACCAAAGGTTGTCTGAAATTCCAACCCTCATCCTAACTCACTGGGTAATGCTACCTGAATTGTCCACCCTCACCCTTTGTTAAGCACCTAACAGTGGAGAAAAATCATTAAATCCAGGCAGCTGATTTATCCAGATCTTTCCCATGGAAATTTGTCTTCTTTGTAGACCCGTACACACACACACAGTCCAGAGTCCACATGAGTCTACAGAGACAAGTCAAAGAGGTAAGAACAGGGCAAGAACTTTGAAAATGAGAGAGAGGTAGAAAAGTTTCTGTAACGAGGAAAAGTTGAAGGCCAAACGAGACAAATGTCTTTGGATTTTGTAGAGTAAGGCAATGTGAATAATTTTATTATTATTAAACATGTTTTATGTGGCATGTAACCCACATAAATAAAAACCTTAAGGAAAACTGAGGCAGAGGATTTCTTGCAAAGTGTTAACATGGGGAAGAAAGTTTTCAGGAATGTGTGTGTGAGGAAATCAAAATACTCTAAAGATATCAGCAGTTTTGGTCAGCCCACAGGAGGGAACCTCAGGGGAGAGCCCCCAAGAGCCTTCTTCTGGGTTCCCCTATAATTTAGCCAAACACAGCAAGCCCGATTCCAATATTAAGGCATGAATTTGTTCAGGAAACAGAAGTAGAAGTATATGGAAGTTCACATATACAATGAATTCAGAGGAAGGCCCTATATCCCCTAGATGCACAATCATTATTGCTTGCCTAAAGCATGAAGAAGGGAAGTGTGGGCATTGCAAAGACCAATAAAGTTCTCCTGAGAATCATTACGAAATCTTGGTTTTGTCCCAAGATTATAATAGTTAATTCTTTAAGGCATCCTGAACCCAGGGAACCCTGCAACCATTTCTCCTGCAGTTTACTTGTTCACTGATGAATAATACCAAGCTCAGGAAGTTATTATTAGTCTTTCCAAAGAGGATAGTGTCTTTAGTTTAATCTTGCCACAGAACTGGTTTTAGTTCATGTACGGAGAGCATTCTGCTTATACCAAGAACAGTAAAAGAGCTCGAAGTTTCTTACCTCGATGTGGATTTTTTTTTAACTTCATCGGATCATCCTGTCCCCAGAGGGAAGACAGGACAGGAAGTAGGAAGATGGAAAGGTCCTTAAATGGGTGAGTGGGGAATCCTCTATGTAGTCAATTATACAGTGTAGTCATTCCCAGAGGCTGCTTCAGGAACCTGGTTTCAGGAAAGAATATGGGCTTAGAGAGGAGGTAAGTGTTATTCTCATGTAGAGGGATGATGTAGAGGAGGGTACTAGAATCTTCCTTAAAGTCAAAGTTTAGAATTCAGCCATTTACAAATATCCTTTCTCTACTTTTCGATTCTCCATATGCCACATGAAATCATGATGGTATCGTAGCAAACTAAGAGAGGGGTCAGGGTCATTCTATCTTGACTCCACAGTGACGTCATCCTTCACATGAGTGCCATTACAGATACGTGGGTCGTGGCGCTTGTAACATCAATGATGTAACGTGGCCAACCACTGGTGAGCATGTAGAGCATCATAATCCCATGAGATGACCATTGCCTGTTATGCTACAGCGATAGCCTTTGGGGTGGGGGGAGATAAGAGGATTCGTGGGGGCATAAAGGCATAAAATAACAGAATTATTCAGTGGAGCTATTGTGCTCAGTATCAAGATTATAACAGAAATGAAGAAGATAACCTGAAGCATAGCTTGAAAGGATGGCTTGATAAAATCCATATCTGCGTAAGACTGAAGCTGCCGACGGTATACAGAAAATGAGGGTACTTTCCCATTTGTGGTAGATTTTAGTGGTCCTGGGTGCTAGGTATTTTATGGAGAGGCAGACAAAAGTTAAGTCAATTTCCGACCCCAGGAATTCCTACTGAGCAGCAGCCTCTGCATGTCACTGAGATGGGAGCAAGATGTAATTCCTCTCATATTGTGACTTTGATTTCTCTCCAAGCCAGGCTTGTCCGTTTGGTCATTGGCACCTGGGCAGCTCACACCTCTCCTTGACCTCTTGCTTTCTGTTGCTTACATGAAAGAATAATCTGCATAACCCTGTTGGGGTAAAGCCTGGTAGACAGAAAGATAAATGAGACCAAGAACAAAGCTACTCTCTTCTGGGGCCGTTATTGTTGTTTTCTGGTAACCTTCGTTTCTTTTTCGCTTCCTTTGTCACATCGTGGGGGAAATCTACTTGGCCATCACCAATCACACATCCTACTGGCAAAGTTTGCTATGGAAGTTCATAAGGAAATTTACTCCTCGCCACTTGGGGAGTTCTGTTCTCTCCCCTAGAGTCACCTCTTCTTCCTTTCCTGGCTGCCATGATTCCAAAACAAGTTTTAGTGCTTGGTACTGAACAAAGAAAATAATAGCTGTAACAGGAAATAGGCCCAAATACCTATGTCTCTGGCAATTTCAGTGTAAGTTTTAGCATTGAACCTTCCAGGTTCCTCACACGGCAACTCTTCTCGCCTCTCGGTCTTCCTGGCAGCTCTCCTGGTTCCTTGTCATGATTTTGTTTCCCTCCTCTCCTCCTTTCCTATGACGGAGGGATGTGTTCCTTAAGATGCAGTATTATCTAAACTGTTAGATTGTTAAAGCAACTCTTGGTGATTTCTCGCGGTTTTCTCAGTATTTTAACTTGGGAAGATAGAGAAGGTAAAAAGGAGAATGATAAGCAAACAAGAAAGGCCATAGTACCAGGTGCTTCAACTCAAGGTCAAGTGCTGGGAAATGGTGTGCCCTCAGTGATAGCCTGCAGTTCTACCAGTGGAGAGGGGTGTGCTTTGGAATTTTAAGCAATCTCTGTGAGAATGTGCACCAGGGCTTTGATTGAGGTGCCTGTCGTGTATATGGAGGCATTTTGTGGTTGTTACTGTCTTCTCTCTTTTTTATTGTTTCAAAGCACAACCCCTGTGTGATGTGGGATGTTCAGATGTCAGTCTGAACGCGCTAGTGACATGACAGTACCCTAAGGTCACAGAGTTTCTAAGTCTCTCACCCAATGAGCTGTTGTACATTATATTTTTAAGCATTTCTATCGTGTCTCCTTTGGAATGAGAGAGAGAAAAGTGAAATAGGAAACGGATTCAGTCACGAGTAGACAAAGAGCTTTACTCTGAAAAAAATGCTCCTCACTGAGCTTAGAAATGTTTAAACGCAGTGAAGGGAGAACTCAGGGTAGAATGGTTTGGGGGTGAAGAGATGATGACACCAACATCCAGGTGCTGTGGTCTAGTCCATAAATGATGTGTTTGCTGCTCCCTATGAGCTCTGGCAGAGGAGAAGCTTTGCTGCTATTGATTGTGCAAAACATTGGCAACAGAATAACTTTAGAAAGAGGCACAGGCTTCCTTCCAGGAAGACATTGATAAGCATTGCACCTTAACTTTTCAAAAATTCATCTACAGACCTTTAGGGCAGCTTCTCTCAAGTGGTTTTCATTCTCCAGTCAAGAATATTTTGAGTAGAAGAGCCTTAGACCCATTATGATTACATTTACTTAAATTGGGAAGCCAAAGGGCACTGTGAAGAACAAAATATATCAGGGGAATAGAGTTAGCTGAACCTTTTTTTCAATTTTGGAATGATTTTGGATCACAAAGTTAGGTCACCTCTGAGAGAGAAAACCTTTTAAATAAAATTATTTCTTCTCTTCCCCAGTGAAAACACCAGGTTTCTAATCTGATTACTATTTACCTCAGGAAGGAAATTGGTAGATTAGATTACAAATAGGCATTTTATGGATTGATTTAATCCTGAGTCTTACACATATTAACATGGATTTTACCAACTCAGACACATGATCTTTTAAGCCATAAAATATTATTAAAGGGCAATAGATCATATGGTCTAAGCAAACCAGAAAGGCTAAGATGTTAAGTAATCTTCCCAAATATTAGAATCTCTATAAATGCTATTGTACCCACAATGGATTTAGGACTTAGAAAACAGAAGGAGAGGGGGAGAGAGCCATTGAGTGAGACTCAAGGTCATTTCAGTTCTTAGTTATTAAAAAAAAAAGTAGCAAACCCAAGGAGAGTTCTCAAGTCAGAATGTAAATTCTACTCTTGTCATTTAGGAATCTGGTTAAAGTTTAAAATAAATACTCAGATTTTTTTTTCCCTCAAAGTCTTCTTTTTGGGAGATTTGGCCTGTAGGAGCATGTTTTACAAAGATGGTTTATTCACACACTGCTATTTATTGAATAAAAAGCACATGCCAGGGATATAGAAGTGAACAACATGAAGTCCATACCCTCATGAAGCTTCCGTATTTATGAGAGGACATAGACAATAAATACATAAATTTCATGTCAGATACTTCAAAGTGCCACAGAGGAAAAACAACGCAGATTAAGGGGGGTAGGATATGGGTATGGGTTGCTACTTTCTGTAGGATGGACAGAAAAAGTTTCTATAAAAAGGTAACATTTGAGCAATGGCCCCAATGGGAGTAAACTGTGGGGCTTTCTATATGAAGAGTTTTTCAGGCAAAGAGAAAGCAACTGCAGAGACCATGAGGTCAAACCACATGCTTGAGATCCTTGAGGAAGAGCCGGGTTGCCAATGAGTGAGGAGAATATGAGAGAAGAGGTCAGAGAGGTGGTATTGACACACAGGACTTGTAGGCCAGTATTAAGGGCTTTTACCAAGAGCAAGCTGAGAAGTCACTAGAGGATTCTGAGTTGAAACTGATAGGACCCGACTTCCATTTTAAAAGACGCACGGTGATAGCTGTGTTGAGAGTATACCATGAGCGCATAGGCAACAAGCGAAGCAGTGAGACCGGTTAAGAAGCTATTGCATTAATCCAGGTAAAAGATGACAGTGGCTTGGACCATAGTGTTAGCAGAGGTGGTGAAAAAATGGTCGGGTTCTGGAAATATTTTGAAGGTTTTGTTGTATTAGACATTAAGTAAGAGAGAGAGAAAAAAAATCAAAAATGACCCTAGAATTTTTGGAGTCAACTACCAGTTTGGAACGTTTGGAGTCACCATTAATCAAATGGAAATCCTATAGATAATGCAGATTGGGGAAGAGAGCCTTATAGTAGGTTTAAAATGTCCATCAGACACCTAAGTAGAAATGCTGATTAGGCTATTGGATATATGAGTCTGGAGTTTAGGGATGAAGTAGAGCCTAAAGATATAAATTTGGAATTCATAGGCATTTGGATGGTATTTGAAGCCATGAGACTGGATCCAGGGAGTGACTAAACAGAAGAGAGTCCCTGGGCCAGAGCCTTCAGAGATGAAGAGAAAGCAGTACTGGGAGGACCAGCCAGGAGCAAATGGAGGAGTAGAATAAGATTATCTGGGAACACGGAGGTCATTTTACTGATAAGCTGAGAAAAAGCTGTATCAGTGGACAGGTGGGGACATAGGCACGAAAGTGGTGGGTTCATGAAAGAATGGGAGGAGAGGAAATGGAGACAAAAAGAACTACCAACTCTCTTAGGAGTAAAGAGAACACAGAAATAGCAGGAGGTGGTAAAGGCTGTGAGGTCCAAGAAGGGATTTTTTTTTTTAAGATGGGAGAAATAACAGCCTGTGTATGGCTGACCAGAATGACCCAGGGGAGGGGACACTTGCTGGAATGATGTCTTTGATGAAATGAGAGCGGGTGAGATCCAGGGCACAAGTGAGCAGTGACTTTAGGAGACTAACCAGGTTGTTAGAGTAATAGAGTAGTGACCTTGGACACATGCCTAAATTGGTTGGTAAATGTGATGGTGGAAGTACATCTTTTCTGATTGATGTCTTTTTAGTGAAATACAAAGGAAGTTGATCAGCTAAGACTGAATATCAGGAGTAAGTATTAGAGGTTTGGGAAGAGAAAAAGATCTGAATTACTTTATATAGCCATCTAGCAGAAGAGTAATGCAACAAAGAAAGTGTAGGAGACATGCTGGGTGACACAAAGGACTGACTTGAGTTTCTTAAAGTCGTGAGTTTAAAAGAAATTTAAGAAATTTTCTTCAGCTACATCCAGCTTAGAGAGTTAAATTTAAGCAGGGCTGGGGTTTAACCAGGTGAATGCAGTGAAGACAGTAAGACACAGTTAAGGGCAGTTGTGAAGTAGGGATAATGATTGGCCATGGAATCCAAGCTGGGTGAGGACAAAGGTGAGGATTTTTAGGGAATCAGAAACAATGAGGTGTGGTCAGGGGAGGAGACTGAGAGGCAGACTGGAGTCACCAAATTATTGAATCATGTTCCAGAAGGACTCATCTGGAAATTAGGAGCTGAGTCAGAGTGGATGCTCGAGGCTTCCACTATAGAGCTGTTGCAATTATTTGTAGTGACACGGTCTGGGCTGGTGTGGGGCTGTGGGCAGAGGTTAGGTGGAGGGAAAAGTTATTGAAGGAGCAGAGGCCAAGGAACTGAGCGGCCAGGAGGTGGCAACAATGGTTTATGTGGCTATGGAAGGCAACACGAATTATGACAGGAATGGTATTGAAGACAGCGACTGGAATGAGGGTGATCCTAGAGTATTTAAACAACTGCTTCAGGTAGGAAAAGCAGCTGGTATAGTCTAATGTGCCTCGAAGCTGGTTTTTCGTCTTGTTTTCTTTTGATTTTTAAAGAAGGCGGGGGGGGGGGGTGGTGGTCCAGCCATAGCCATGAGGAGAAAGGAAGGTTCTAAGTGGTCATGGGAAACGTGGGAGAAGAAATGTCTCCCCTTGCGAGGGCTACAAGGCCCTCAAGGAAAAGCCGAGTGTCTGTGAGAGCAAGCTGAAAGCAGTCGTCAAGGTTGTGGCCAATGATGAACCACTGGTTCATGGAAGGATACAGGGAGCTCGTAAAGGATGGGAGATGAGCTCAGATGGGAAATGGCTGGTCATCTGGGAATGAATGTCTGAGTGATGAGACGGGCTTCTCATGGTGACTGTCCCAAGCAAGGCTTACAGGTATTTTGGATCAATCTTGATGGTCCCTTTGTCAGACTGAAGTGGTAAGATTCCAAGTGATGGGGATAGGGTCTTGCCTTGTCAGACTGAAGTGGTAAGATTCCAAGTGATGGGGATAGGGTCTTGCCAGCAGCACAAGGATTCTGGCTCCTCTTCTTCAATCCTGACGTCTGGGTTGTTGTGTTTTTGTTTTTGCTTTTGTTTTTGTTTTTGTTTTGCTTTTGCTTCTGTTTTTGTTTTTTTTTAACTTACACTAAAAGCTCTATCTCCCTCTTTGGGAGGCCGTAGCATATTTTTTAGACATAAGCAAATGTGATTGTGGGTTGAGGCCACATTTTGACTCTTTGCCCTGGAAAGAGCATATTTTTACAGTAACTCTTGTCCTAGTTTCAAGGCTCCCAACTAAGGTAGTTTTCCTAAGGGGATCATAATTCTTTGTTCACCTTTCTCCTCATTTATCTTTTTAAAAAAAAATCAAAGTAAAAGGATCGGAAAGCAGATCTCCTTCTGTTCAGTTTTGCTAAATTAAAGTGTTCTCTGGCTGATCATTTTTATTTCGTATTTTCTTGTGTTGGAGAGGACCAGGGGGACAGTAGCACAGAAGATGATTGAAAGTCTTTTAAAGACCTGCAGGAAAGGTTTGAAAGAGCAAGAGAGAGTTAGGAAAAGGACTTTGAGTGGGGCTGCATGAAGGGAATAAGTGAAGGCTTATAGGAAGGGCCTGAAAAAATCAGAAATTTCACAAAAGGAGGCAAGAATAAAAATCCACCATGTTGGCTTTTGGAGATTGAGCAAGAGCAACCTAGAGTCTACCCCCAGGAACATTCCACATACTTCTAACACAGATGGTGTGCTCATTCTATTTCATTTCCCGCGCTCTTTGCACAGGGTACCTCTCATAATTTGAAAAGATACAGAAGCTGTTCAGCCATTTCTAGTGCATTAGTTCTCCAAGCCTCCACAGATTCTGGAACAGGGCAGGAATTTGGTCACAGTGATGGCTGCTACTAGTGCAGCTTCTCTGTCATCAGGAAAAGGACCCCTTGGCTTAGTCTTGTTCCGGCCTGGCATTTTCCCCCCAAAGATTAAATTGTGTTCATCCTGGCTTGTTGAATGCCATGCTTGGCTCTTGTGTTGAAAAGATATTGCAACCAACTCAAGGGATTATCTGGTCTTTATGCACTGAAGACTTACAGAAACCCACTTAGGAGGGAGGAGGAAACAAGTGAAGCTAGCCAGGGATGCTTTCATCATGCCCTCTCTCTGCTTTCTGGCCTCTGGGAGTGCAACCTTTCAAAGTTGAGCGGAAAACAGCATGGCTTCCATTTATCTGCCTCAGATTTCCCCTAGTTCAGGTTGCCTGCCGCACCTGGTTAATTGTGCGCGCCTGTTTGTTAAGAAAATTTGCAGGAAGTGAGGGGCAAATCTTCATAGGAGCTTTGTTACCCAATGACCATCCCAGTGTTAATACTTCAGAGTAGCCCTGATGCTTGTGGAAACATTTCAGGGAGCTACGCGGCATATTGCAGTGGAGAACAGAGAAGGGATGGGACAGGGCAATGAGCTCTCGTCCGTAAGGGCACATCTCTTTTCTTCCACTTGACAGGATTCAGTGCTCCATCAGTGTCATAATTACATTAGCCACAATGACTGGCGTGCGTGTGTGCCCGTGAGTCTGTGCGTACACATGTATTTGTGAGGGGGTGATGATGATGGAAACCACAAAATATGAATCCACTGTAGGGTTGGGTTGCAAACTCAGAGCCGCCCCCCTCCTGAGGTCACACAGCAGAGGGGACACGTTCATAGTTTTCCCAGTGCAGTAGGCTCCCCAAGGAAAACACAGAAGATTCAGGCTTGCCTTGACTCTGTGAGGCCCAGATCTGCCCCCCCTCCCTGGGGCCGGCTCTCCTTCCTCTTGACTCTCAGATCCCCAGCCCATCCACCTCCAAGTTCTTTTTTGTTTGTTTGTTTGTTTGTTTTCTGTAAATATATATTTCTTATTTTGGACGTGCAGGGATCAATTGAGATTCTGGAGTGGGGGGAGGGGGCGGATGACTGGGTCTTTTTATTTTTTCCTTTCTCTCTTGGGTTTTGGTGTTTGAACTTGAAAAAAATAATTACAAGTATATATATAAGCAAATGACTTACCTTAAAAAAAAAGAAATAAGTTGATTTCATTCTTTTGATTTATCTTGTTTCTCATTGGGGTTGGGTGGGGGTGGGGGGTCTTTTGGGTGGAGGGCTTTTTTGTGAGCTGTATAGATTTCCAGTTTGGGCTTGTTCAAATGATGCAGGAACAAAAATTAAAATGAATTTAAAAAAAAAAGACAACATAAAAACAAGAAAAACTTTGTGATGTATAAAAGCTGTAAATAGTCAAAGATTCTTTCTCTTTTCTAATGGCAAATTATTTCTGTCACTTTATATTCAAAAAATAAAGAAACCTACCACAAATTATCAGGGTAAAAAAAATCCAGAATCAGAGTTTTTTTTGGGAGGGCGGGGGTAGTCTTTGTGCTTTCTTTACTTGGCTTAGAAAAAATGTATCATAACAAGATGTTGGTGGGGAAAAGTTTATTTTCTAGTCAGTTTCTGGTTGTCAGTAGTAGTCTGGACTCATGACTCTGGTTGAGTTGGCAATCTGTTTCTGCTACATGATGCTGTGCTCTCTTGGTAGGGGGTTGGGCGAAATTAAATGATTGTAATCGTAGCACAATTTTTTAGTTTCTGTAAGACTCTTCCCTCCGTAATAACTGTCATCTACCTTTTTTTTATCTTTTCAGCATGGAAAATGTTAAACATATTCAAAAGTAGACCAGATGGTATAATGAACTCCCTGTGTCCATGGCCCAGCTTCAACAATTACCAAGTTATGCTGGTCCTGTTTCAACCATATCCTATCCCTTTCCTCCATATTATTTAGAAGCAAGTTCCATAATTGTATAATTCACTCTACAAATATTTCACTACATATCTCTAAAAATTAAGGACTCTAGAGTAACCACAGTACCAGTATGACCTCAAACCTTAGCAACAATTCTGTGATAGCAAATATCTAGTTGCTGTTCAAATTTCTAATTGTCTCAAATTTAACACTGTTTTATAGTTGTTTTTATTTCATCATAAGCTAAATAAGGTCCAAACAATTGGTTGCTATTTCTCAACTTTAGTTTGAATCTATATGTTCACCCCTCAATTCTCTATTTTTATCTTGAAATTTACTTGTTGAACAAATGGAGTCTTTTATCCCGTAGAGGTTCCCACAGTTGGTTTTTGCTGGTGGTATCCTCATGGTAATGATTAACATGTTCCTCTGTCCTATGTATTTCCTGTAAATTGATAATTGCCTTACTCTTTAATGCATTCTTCTTCCATTGCTTAGAAGTATCAAGAGAGCAAATTGGACCTCATTGTCACCAATGTGCAGTACATTTAAAAGAATTAGCTAGTCACATACATCTTCCATATGGACAAAGCAATATGGATCTAGTCACAAGGTGACTCAGCTCTTCCCACAGCCAAGACAAGAAACAAAGACTTGGTCTGGCTTTCTAACCTGTCCTTTGAGCTATTACATGTACCTGAATAGCCTTCTTTTTTCCTCTAGTCCCAACTCTGTTACTGACTGTATATATAGGTGCCAGATTATTTCTCTTCTTGATTTCTGAATTATTCAAGTTAAGTGATATTTCTGATAATAAAAGAAAATAGCATAGATATATTTAGTTTTGCAAATGGAAATCATAAGGCACATTCCAACATCACTTTGTTAAGAGTCATGTGTTCCTCCTATAATCCTAGTACCTGGAAGGACTTTGCAGAGAACCCTATTTTATGGCTAAGGAGCCTCAATGAACTCATGTGTGGCCAAGTCCCAGCTGGAATCCAGCACTTCTGATCCCTGGTTCAGGGCATCTTCCAGGATGATGAATTGTCTTTTCAGAGTTATTGTCTCAGGGGGATTCTCTGTAAGGGCTCCTCCTATATTTTCCTTTCTACTGAAACAACAACAAAAGTTTCCTTTCTTTCTGAACATACCTGGAAGTAGACAAACATTGACATAAGTCCAGAGTTCCTCCCAGATGTAGTAATTCTCTTCACTTACAGAGATATTTCTTTAAATCCCAAGTTGTCCTTGGGCCATAGAATTGCTTTAACAAGAATATGAAAGTTGTACAGTAGGTTCAACTTAAAAATCTGAGACTTGTTTTTAAAACAAGTTGGGAGAGACAAGACTTCCACTCAAATCTTGAGTCTGGTTTTAAATGAGGGAAGCTTAAGAGTAAGGTATCTGAATCCTGGCGGGAACCCCCAGTAAGGACATAGTTAAAGCTTTGATCATGACCAGAGCATCTCAAAAAAAACAACACAAAACAAAACAAATAGACTCACCTGATCAGATCACCCTGTAGGAATATTCAAACCTGTGGCAGGTGTCTGTTCTTTATGCTACCTGCCTCACCCACCACCTGGGGCTCTTAAAATAGCTCAGAGCACCTGTATTCTTCACATCCCTATGCCACCGTGAGTTCCACTGTAAGGAACTATTAGCAAAAGCGTCTAAAGGGACACCCAGTCATGTCCTCCTCAGCCAACTAACTGTCCCTGAAAGACAGACTTCCCAGACTACTCCAGGATTGATATTTCTCTGCATTTGTCACTTGAATATTTACCCTGATCATTTGGCTTAAATGTTTCTATTCTCATCCTTTTACAAACCCCAGATAATCCCTTCAAAAATATAAATTATTCCCAGGAAGCAACTTCTTGCGAAATTCTAGAATGAAACAAGAGAACAGGAAAGACCACCAGAAAGGCACTTCTGACACAGAGTCTCGGAGCCTGTCAAAAAACTTATGCCAAAGCTATCATTTGCGGTCTTTAACAGATTTTTCAACTTCAGCGGACTTCAGTTGTCTTACCTCTAAACCCTGATGTCAACTTGCCTGCTTGTCCCCTGACAAAGGTTACCTAGCATTCTCAATGTTGGTTGCATATTGGAGTCATCCGGATACTTTTGAAATGTTGATGCCCGGATCTCATCCTCTGAAGATTCTGTTCAGTTATCCTAGGATGTAGCTTGGGCATTGAGCATTTTAAAACCACCCCCCAGATAAAGAAGATGTGGTTTATATATACAATGGAACACGACTTGGCAATGAGAAAGAATGAAATCCGGCCATTTGTAGCAACGTGGATGGAACTGGAGAGTATTCTGCTAAGTGAAATAAGTCAGGCAGAGAAAGACAGATATCATATGTTTTCACTCACATGTGGATCTCAGAAACTTGGCAGCAGTCCATGGGGGAGGGGAAGGGGGGGAAAGCTACAGAGAGGGAAGGAGGCAAACCATAAGAGACTCTTAAATATTGAGAACTGAGGGTTGATGGGGGGTGGGCGGGAGGGGAATGTAGGTGATGGGCATGGAGGAGGGCACCTGCTGGGATGAGCACTGGGTGTTGTACGGAAACCAATTTGACAATAAATTCTATTCAATATAAAAAATAAAAAATAAAATAAATAAATAAAACCACCACCCCCCCCCAGTTATTTTAACATGCAGCCAGAATGAGAACCACTACCACTGTCAGTGTATTTTGGAGAAAGGAGTTTTCATAGTCTCATTCAACTCAATGCTGCAGCTATCGTCTGTGGTCATTCTCAACCTCACTCTAGACCACCACTCCACAGGTGGTCACTCTCTGGAACTCCTGGACCTCTTTCCTCTTCTTCTGGAGTTGCAAAATGAATATAGGGAAGGTTCAGTGTACTGTTACAATCCCGTTCTCTAGTTTTGCATCCTGCCACAATACATGGCTACATGTAGCTCTACTGAAAAGTTAGCCTATCTAAAGGAAATTCTACATACAAATTTTTAAATTTGAAACGGACATTAAATATGACTCCTCCCATGATCATAGAAGGAAACTCAAAAAGCTAAGCCTATAATAAGAGACTATGGATATATCATAATTCCTGGGTTTACTCCACAATGACCTTCTAAGGATGCACCTCTTTTTTCAACCTTTCATAGCTGGAGTTCTGATTCTCCATCCCCTCGGTTTGGGAAACTTATCCTAACTGATGATGTTCTTTACCTAGGAATTAGCCCCTTCCCATCTGCCGGACAATCCCTAGGGCATTGTAATCCCCCCAGAACATGCTTCTAATCATAGTAATTCAACCAGTCTGACCTCACAGGGAGCTTCATCAGGACGACCGAAGGTGGGTCTCAGTTCTCCAAAGCCAATCGTCCTTTCCCCCACTAGAATAGGGGGATGGTTTTTCAGGTTGACCAGTAGGAACCCCCATTATCATCCCACAGATAATGGAGTCTAAATTAAAGGTCAAAACTAGGAGCCCTGCAGGCTGATTCCAGCAGGAAACTGGATTTTTTTTTTAATTGGCACAGGTTTTGAATATTGAAACTTGGATGCCTCTGGATAGTATTAGCTCTTGAGTTTAGCATGATCCTCGTCATTTCTCATCACCTGTCACACCTTAAAAGCTAGTTAATTCTGCAACACTCCCCGCCCCTTCCCTAACACCTCCCCTTGATGCACATGCATATACTAGTCCTTCCTCCTAACTGCTGCAGCATACTCAAAGAAGTTGTGTTTCTATCATGGATATAGCATTTCTCGTTTCAGAGCAAAGCAGTGGCAGTGTTGTGATTTTTCTCCTGCTCTCTCCCACCAATGACTAATAGAACGGCCCTCTACACATGTAGACCACCTACATCGTTCAAATACACACACCCACAAAAGCTTTGAATGTCAAGTTTCTCTCTCTCTCCCTTTTGCTTTTTTTTTGATATTAAATTTAATATTTGGGTATATCCTTTCTTCATCCCAAAGCACACAGCAGCGCAAGTTTTAGCCTATCCAAGAAACCCCTCAGATGCCAAAGGAGAGGGTATTTTTCCTTCAAGTTACACCTGAAATAAACTATCATTTAATGTGTATCTATTATCTTCCAGGCCTATTCATTCATGACCTCATGTAATCCTCTTAATAACTCCATTTCATAAATGTTGCTATTGATGTTTGGAGAGATCCATCAATTTGCCCAAAACCACACAGTTGTTGTTTAAAATGATTAAAGAAGACAATGTAGGTGATACAAACTTAACACTTTGTGAAGTGGGCAGTCTCCGTTCCCAAGGGTCCAGAGGCCTGCAAACTGGGGCAGAAGACAGGAGGCTTGTACAGGACAAAGAGTAAGGAGCAAAGGGGTAAGTACAGAGCCCAGAACTGGCATGGCATTTGGGGGTCGGCTGACTGGATATGCTGTGTTTCTGGTCAAGCAGAGCATTTGCAGGGACACAAAGTTTTATCTGAGTTTTGGTTTGCTTTCGTGGCATCCCAGGCAGGAGAGACTCCCTCTTAGGCCTAGAAATTTATCTCAGTACTCTTAAGTAAAAGATCATCAGTTTAAAACCAACAAAACCCATCCCAGACACCCCACTTTCACCATGAAGTCAAACAGCTTTACTAAGCTACTAAAAGGAGTGAATTCTGGAAATGAAATGAAAATAAGCAAAAGTGATTCTGGAAACTGTGGAGTACTCTGGACAAATGTAACACCATCTTATTATGTCTAGTAGCAGCTTGGTAATCACTTGTCTGCTTCTGATACCCTACAATTAACTACTTATACTTACTAAGGCACCCATCTTCGCAAAACGTGTCCCTTTAGACACTGTAACATCCTGCTTTGTCCAAAGTGTCACAGTTGGTTGCCATTCAGAGAAAGTCATACACAAATGATCTTTGCAAGTGAAAACAGTCATCATCTCTGTCACTATAAATATCATTTATTGAATACTTAATAATTACCAGCCCTGTGCTAAATATGTCGCATATATTATTTCATTTGCTCTTCATGTTAATGCGGAGACAGATCACATTTCCCTCCCCATCTCTTATTTTACAGAGAAGGAAATTGGGGTTTAGGGAGGGTATTTAATTTGTGGAGTTGCACAGGTGGAACAGATCCATCTTACCCCAGAACCTTTCCACTAGAGAGCCTTTGAAGGCCTACACTGACCCAAAGTCATATTATCTGTGTGCCAACCTGCCTTCTTGCCACACCTAGTCCAGAGATGTTCAACTCTGGCTGCAAATCAGAGTTACCTGAGAAGATTTTTAAAATACAGTTGCTAAGTTCTCAGTATTTTGTAAAAGCTCATTGGATGATGCTAATACGGAGCCAAGGTACCAAGGTGATTTCATTTAATGCCATAAAATACAAAATCAGAGCCATCAGATGGGGGAGAGAACGGAACAAAACCTCTATGGCGCAGTGAATACAAAAAGGATTAGTGGCCAGAATATATAAAACCCAGAAATAGTTTTTGCCCCATATGTCCTTTGGGAAGGTGCCAGTTATTAAGTTGGGCCCCATGTTCCCCATGGACCCTTGCTTGCCCGGCTTTGTGATACTAGAGTTGGTCTCTGCAAGCTTCCTTTCTCCTTTGCCAGCCTCTTGACATTAGGCTCTGCCAATAGAGGGTGCTAGAGGGACACTGGGAGGCTGGTGGACCAGCTTCTCTTCCTGCAACTGTTCCTTAAATGTGTCCCACACTGGTGGCCAGTTCCCAGGGTTCCAGAACTTCCTCCAGCCAGTTCCTTCACAGGCAGCCAGTGTGTGCTCCTGCAGCAGCCATGTTCCCACCACAGCGGCTGATTTAGCCTTGCAGGGCTCTCCTCTAACTACAGAGTCATTTCCTTGTGCACTCTTCCCTCGTGCAAGAGGTGGACGTCCTTCTCTGCAGAGTTGTCTTTCAACCTTTCCAGTAAACAATTACTCGGCAAACAATTCTTCAACTGAAAGTTTCCCAATTCCGTTTATTGCTATGGTTTCTGTTTCCTAACTGAACCCCGATGACCACATTGGGTTACCTGAAAAACTTGTTTTAAGCACCAAGCACTCACTCTCTTTCTAGCCCAGCTGCCAGATCACAACATGGGGATGGAGGAAAAGCTTTGCACAGGCTCCCCCGTGAAGGCGAGATAAGCATGTCTGTGTTATACAAATAACAGATGTCATGTTCAGGAAACAGACCTCATGGGTGTGGAACAAATATGGAGCTCCATTTCAATTGATGCCTTTAAGAAAAGACCTCCTGAGCTAGACTTATTTGTTCTATCACAGTTAATGTTGGACTTTAGTTTTGCTTTCATTGCTGTATCACAACGGTAGGAGAATTCAAGTTAATTAATTTGCAAACTGCATATAATTAGGAGACATACGCCCTGACAACTTTATATAATTATATTTACATAACATTAGTTACATAATATATAATTCATAATTAATTTTCTATGTAACTTATTCAATAAGAATATAATTTACATGAGTAGATGCTTACATGTTTTTATCTGTTATATTTATTCTGATGATTGTGGTGGTGGGGGGAGAGATAAGGAAATCGTATTTATTTTGTCTGTGTCTCTGTTGATTAGGGTAAACTTGGCAGATTTTGGTAAGGCTGGTCTGCTCCAAGTTAACAATGATTACAAACATGGTTTTGGGGCTGTGGAGATGATTCCTGGGCAAGTCCTATGTGACGATGATAGGGGAAAGGCAGAGCTTCCTCTGCTTCTACTTATTT
>NW_024412407.1:34488800-34683039 GCF_014898765.1 Herpailurus yagouaroundi
AAATATTTACTGAGTGTCGACTATGTGCTGGACAATGTTCTAGGAGTGAAAGATTCAGGAGCTTGCAAAACAGAAAAGAAGGTCCTGCCCTCAAGGAACTCCTGTGTTCCTGTGTTCCTACTTGCTTGGGTGGAGTCTTGAAAAGTCATACGTGGCCCCAGCAAACCTGGGGATTGACTTCCAGGCAGGATGCTACCTGTGCCCTCTGCATTTGGCCCCAAACAGATGAGCCTTTGAGTCTGGAATGGATGCATTAATTTCAGAGAAGAGGTTCTCTTCCAGAGAGACTCATTTTGAAGAATGCCTCCACAACAGATTGTGAAAACCGTACCTGATTTGAAGTGAGAAATAGATGCATTCATATGTAATCATGTAGAGAACTCTGGGATTGGGAGGTTGATAAGGGTAGAGAGGAGGATAGAAGTAGGTGTCTTGGGAAGAGAAGTGCTTCCATGTAGTTGCCTTTTTGAGTCTCATACCATCCCTGACAAGTAGGGAGGCAGATAGTATTATTATCATGTTACAGATGAGAACACTGTGGGGAAAGTGACCTTCCCAAGGTCATGAAGTGAGTAAAAAGTAGATCCCGGGTTTTCCAAGCCCAGCACTCTCTCCACTGCACCCTGCTACTTTCGTGGTGATTGGCACAGATAATTGCAGACATTTATGGAAAGAAAAATGTAACATAAGGTGACGAGACTGATGTGACAGAAGTGAAGGTAAAATGGAACCAAATATAGAGATAGATGCACAGCCTTCCTTATGACTCTGGTTTACTCACTTTTACGAAACCTTCACGTGAAGAAAACAACTTGGCAGATCCTTTCTAAACATTTACCACCAAGAACTGAATTGGATGAACCCACAAAACTTGACGATTGGCTCTTCATCCATGCCGCCGTGGTGTCACGGTGCTGCTCTCTCATTCACAGATACATCTGAGGAAATTCCAAAGCAAAGGCTGCCTTTTAGCCACACTTCTGAGGGTCTGCGATCTGATTTCCCACAAAGCTGAGCCTGTACCAGAGCCCCTGACTGCAGTGTCGCTCCCTCGCCATCCTGCTAAGTCAAGTACAGATGTTTCCCTTACAGGCAGGAAAACGTACCAGGTTCTTGCTGAGGCACTGCCTTGCTGTAATCTCTGGTATTTCAGGCTCTACACTGGTTCTGAACCATCCTCTAGAGCCTATAGGGTGGCAATCTTCTCTCTCCCACATCATACCACAACTCGCTGCTGTGGCTATCTAACTGGTAAAGAAAAATGGATGAGGAAACCTCTAGGCTGCCACGTGGCCACTGGAGGAATTCACATCACCCTCCCCAAATCCAGCTTTGGCCATGGAGATGCTCCCACGGCGCACTGTCATGGGTGCCAAGCCCTCGGCCCCTAATGCTCAGAAGATGAAGGTCCCTGCTTCACCCACCACCATTGCTCGTGCACCCTGCTATGTCTTCTGTGGGCTCAGAGCCATGGAGCTTTTACCTGCCAGGGTCAACATCAGAGAAGCAGGTTGCAAGGGACGGATTGCAAAAATAGTTGAGAGGAGGGGAGAGGCAGAGGGAACAACTCACTTGGGGAAGAGACCTTCTCAAGAGAGCTTGGAAAAAAGATCGAATGCTTCGCTACACGATTTTGTGAGGATTGGCAGAAGGGAGGGCAGAGTGAAACCAAATATAGACACAGACACACACCCTTCCCTATGATTAAGTCGCCCTTCCCAGTAACGAAACAAAACAAAACAGAAACACAGAAAGCCAAATCTTCCTCTCCTTTTCCACATGAAGGTGAATGTCAGACATGGGTCAAGTTTCTATTTTCAATCCAAACCTTTCTCTCCGTCCTTAATTTGCGTCTTTGATGTGCTCCAGGCTTAGCTTCACCATGAGGAGCCCTGGGAAAGAAGATGACGGCAGTTCTCCAGACTGGCAGGCACCATGACCTCAAGGGAATGTTTTCCATGTTAGTGCAGGCTGTCACCCCTGCGTGACTTCCAGGAGGCCAACCCGGCTCTCCCCGCCAAGTTCTTGCCCTGGGACTGCTGGCCCATAAAAACAGAGAGCCATATCCTAAGCCTGGAGTCCCGTCAACCACGTGGATGCTTCAGGAAAGACCACAATCACCTCTCACACTGGCTTCTGCACCCGCAGCCTGGACCCATGATCCCTTCGATCTGCAGGAGCTTCCTCAGCCACTCTTCAGTGAGATTAGAGCCCTGGTTTTCAGGCTACTGTTAATGTTTCCAGTTTTTTTTTTTTTTTTTTTTGCCACCTCTGTGGTGGAGGGCAAAAATCTCTACTCTCCTGTATCACGTGAGAAAGTAATAGGCACTGTCCCATGAGCCTCCATTGCACAGTGGCTACTGCATTCACGTGGGCCTGGGTCCAGACAGGTGGCATTCAACCCATCACAATCCCCGTTCTGTCCCCAGCTACCCAAAGCCAATAGGTCCAGTTAGCCTTTGCAATCTAGATGCCACAGGTAGCTTTGTGTTTGGATGTTCAAGAAGGGAAAAATAGTAACTTTGCCTTGCTCAGGTCCCTGCAATGCCCCAGTGTCCCAGCGCTTTCCAGCCTGCGTCTCTCAGACCCACTGGGTGCCCCTCCGGTCCTCTCACGAATGTGACCCTTCCCTGATGGAGCCTGGGGGGTGAGGGTGGGCCCGAGCCATCTGCACAGGAACAGAGCAGAGCCGCTGAGGGCCAAGAGCAAAAGGGCAGCTGCACACAAAGGACCAGAAGGGCAGCAGAAGCACCATCCCTGGGGTGAGCGTGATTCCATGGGCTGGAATGCAGCCTTATTCGGAGATATCCCCACCCCACCCCTGCACTTCCTCACGGTATGAATAGCCCAGCAGGACCTTTACTAATGCATCTAATGTAACCTTTTGTGTGGACAGGCCAACTGTTTCCACCACAGTTCCTTTTAAGCCAGGAGTTCAATGCACATAACAAGCATTTTGTCTTCAGATGTGCATGCTGCAGAGTGGGCTGGTGAAAGTCAGCCTCACCGGATTCCAGCAGAAAGGGGAAAAACTGAGGCATTCGTTGGTACAAGGACTTGCCCGAGGCGACCCATGTTCTGCTGCCTAGCATCCCATTTTGTGTAGCTCTGTATCCCAGGTGGTCTGCAACATCATGGGATGGGCGAAACGGGAAAAATTACTTACTTTAGCAGCCTCCTCCTGAGGCTGTCCCTCAAAACGAGGAGGGCAGCTGACTGCAGCTTGCAAACAGGCTCCTTGAAAAAAACGCATCCCCCTTCCCTGTGAGCTCTCACTCCTTAAGCACCTTTCTATTCTCCTGAGCCTCTGGCCCCAAAGCCTGGGTCATCCTTACCTCTTCCCGAGTCCCCACCCAACACGGATCAGTTGCCGAATTCTAGCAAATCTGCTTGTGAACACTGTCTAAATGCACCCCGCGCTGCTCCCCCTTAGTCTGGTCAGGCCCTCTGATCTCCTTGGGACACTGGCAATGGCGTCCTGAAGGATCCTCTCGCCTCAGAGCTCCTCACTCCAATCCCTCCTTCAGACCGACCTGCTAGGCTGACCCCACAATGCCATACAACCCTGGCCATTCCCCACCATAAGCCTGCTATGGCTCCCTACTGCCTATGCATGAAATGGGAGCACTTCCCCTGACATTATGGTCTGGCTTTACTTTCCAGCCTCCTTGTCTAGTGTTCCCTTACACAGTCTGAGCTGAAGCCTATTTGATTTATCCACTATTCCCCAGTCACAGCAGATAAGGTCCCACTTTCAGGCAGATATTCCTATTTAACCCCACCCCCACCCCCACCTCTCCCGTTTAGGAAAAACACTCCTGTGTCTCTCCTCTACTACAACACAAAACACTGCTGTGACCAGAGGTGTGGGTCTCCACTCGTCAAGCAATTTGGTGACACCAGCTGTGGAATACCACAATTCAGTTTCGTTCTGATACAATGTATCTGGAGAGAGCATCAGATCCCGTAGGTTAGGGGCTCAGTCCCACAAGACTGCCCCCGCGTAAGTCAGGAACAGTCAGATGGAGGAGATGTGTGGGGCCAGCTGTGAGGAAGGGCGCCGAGCTCCTCTGCCCTCTCCAGGCACCCCCAGGTGTTCACCAACCCAGAAGCTCTCCAAACACCATTGTCTCAGGCTTTGGGGAGGCTTCATCATGTAGACGTAACTGATTACATTATTGGCCATGGGTGATTAAGTCCATCTCTGGCCCCTCTCCTCTTCCCAGAGATGGAGGTGGGAGGAAGGTGGGTCTGAAAGATCCAGCCCTCCAGTCACAAGGTTGGCTCCCCTGGCAACCAGCCCCCACCCACCCCGTGGTTACTCGGGGGTCTTTCCAAAAGGCACCTCATTTACATCAGTTCAGGTGCGGTAGAAAGGGGCTTGTTATGAATAACAAAAGATACCTTTATCTCTCCCTTAGGAAATTCCAAGAGTTTTAGAAGCTCTGTGAAGGTATGGGGATAAAGACCAAATATGTATTTCTTATTAAAAATCACCATATCATCCCACTTCATCTACCCCCATCAAATGCCACCTTAAAGATGAGCTCTTCCTTGAAGTCTTTTCGTTACTTCAACACATGTGTCCCCTTCTTCTCGTGATGCCCACGTCTCTCACATGCCAATTTTTTCTGCCTGGTCCCAAGATCACAGCTAGATTGGCAGGTTCCAGTGAGAGAGACCGCTGCTAAATGCTTCTTTGCACTCAGAGGCGTGAGCAGGGGCTCAGCGTAGAGTACAAGTTGGAACAATGCTTGCTACATGAAATGGAGAGATTGGGGCAAGAAAATGCAACTCTGCCTTTCTTTATATCTTTATTTCCCTTTCCTTCGTCTCCTTTTCTCCCTTCCAACAAGGATTTGAGCATCCGCTCTAGACCAGGTAAATGCTTGTTACTGACCAGATAGCAGTGATGACACCTGGCCGATTTCCCTTCGCTAGTGGAACTTCACATCTGGGAGATGACCCTTAAACGTGTAAGGGAGAGTTAGGGCACCTGATGGGAATTAATGCTCCGAGGAAAAGTGAAGGAGGAAAAGGAGAGAGTCTGGGGGCAGTGATCAGGGAGACCTCCCTGAGAGGGTACCAGGCACACAGAGAGGGAGTGAGCCCTAAAGCATCCCTGAAGATGGCAGGGTCGTGCCCTGAAGAATGCAGGGAAGAGCATTCTCTGCAGAAGGAATGGCCACAGCAAAGGCTCAGTGGATGGTGTATGTGCAATGTGTTGGGGAAACAACTGGGTGAAGGGGGCATTAAGGAAGAACAGTATATGCAATATTCTCTCTTTCTCCCTTTGACCTTCACTGACTTCTAAGACAGGCTCACCATCATGGCAGACAGAATCAATATGAGCAGTGTCTAGGACTCAGAGGGCTCAAACCCTGGGTCACCCTCCCTGGGTCCCAGTCGTGGAAGGCACACCAGAGTTCTGGCTAAGTAATATAATAAAAGGCCTATTTTCTCTGAAAAAAAAATCCTCATTTACCAGTTAATTGTATTGCTAACATAGCATTTGGATGGCCGCCTGGCTTTCTGTAGTTCCATCATTTCAGCATCCCGGCCCTGTGACCGATTCCCAGGTGCAGAGGATCTGGATGTGAATGGAAATCAGATAGGAACAGAGAAGCCAAAGGGAGTGGCCGGAAATCCTGCGGCCTGGCCTAGCGAGGGGCCGGGAGCTCGCCTGGAAACGCAAGACAGCGTGGAGCAGGAGGTGTGATGGAGGAGGGAGGGCCATGCCGGCAACCCCAGGCCAGTGGGATCCATGCTGCTGGACTTCGATGGTGACACTTGCCAGGTGCTAATTCTTGGGTTCCCGCTTTACAATATGAGGGAAGGTCTCACAGGTAGCCTGGCCTGCCCATGTTTCTTTGACCTTCGACTTGTCTCGATGTGGCTACACTCCCAACTTCTTTCACGCCGGTGATTTGGCTACAAAACCATACATCTCAGCCTAGAAAGTTCTAATGGCACAAAGCTGAGGATCACGTCTTGGGGTCTAGTGTGTGCAAATCAGCACTCTTGGAAATGCTCCCTGGTCTGCAACCAGCCCTGCTTGATATTTAAGGTACGCATGGTCCCTTTGTTTCAAACATTCTTATCCAGACTTTAACAGAGACCACATCTCAGTTTTCCACCTCTCTGCAGCCTCTAGTATCAAGATTTCTCAGCTGGTGGAAAGCAGCCAGGGGCATTTTCACGTTTACCTTCGTAGTAGCAAGAGTCAAACTAAGCACAAAGATGTGACACCACAGACCTGTGGCATGTAATCCTTACCGTGCTGGGGTCAGGGCGTAGCTATTGTTATTTCTGTTCCACAGATGAGAAATTGTTAAGTGAATGACCACGTAATATCCTTCGGGTCTTCGTGTTTATCATTTCTATTATTATTAAATGACTGTATGTTTCAAGGGCTAATTGAGATGAGAAACACAGATATTTTTTGAGCACTTTCTGAGTGCCAAGCCGTGGGTCATGTACTTTCCATTTTCAGGTTTAATGAGGGAGTCACACTGTGAGGTAGGTATTACTATTCCTGGGTTCATCATGGAAGAAACATAAGTTCGGAGATGGCAAGGAACCTTCTTCTTCCCCACAGCTTTGGTGACAGCTGTGAGGTCCATCTGATTCCACAGCTCATGTGCTCCTACAACCCCCACTGCTCCTGAATCGGGAGAAGGAAGAAACCCCACAATGTACCGATCGCTGAAATTCCAAGTTGATATGAAAAACAGCATGTGGGAACTTGGGGCGAATGGTCACCCTAGTAACGGGGCAGCTTCCTGCTGTGTGTGCCAACGGCCCACGGGGGGCTCATTCCAGATGTGGACAAAGCGGCTCAGAATCCAGACACAGAGTGAAAAATAAAGAACCGTAGGAGTTCATGATCAAGGTCATTCGCTCAAAAGGTTGGGTCGTTCAGTTTCCCTTAACTGAGCCTTGGGGTGGTGTGCTGGATTCGATGTGGATGACAGCACATGGCCTTGGAGTTTCCTCCAGATTCTCAGGGCACAAATTATGTCTTTCTGCAACTTGACTTACTCTTTCCCCAGGTACATAAACAAGCCAGGCCTCTCCTGTGCAGAGAAATGCCTTGTCCCATTTCTGGGTCCACTTTTAGCTATAATCTCTCTGAATTCCCACCATAGACAAGTCTCTGGAAAAAGTTGCCATTACCCCACTTACCATAGCTGACACTTATTGAGAGATAACTAGGCACCATTCACTGGGCCCGGTGGTTTATGGTCCTTGCCTCACAACTACCCAATAGATAGGTCCTATCATCATACCCATTCTGTGGACCGATAAACTAAGATTAAATAACTTACCAAGACCACACAAGCAAGAAGTGTCAGAGTGAGGCTTCAGACTCAAGTCATCTGAGAATGCAAGTTTTATGAAAAGAGATTGTCCCCTTTTTCTTATTTACTGAATGTAAATGTATCTAGGACTCAGACAAATGGTCCATACAGAGTGGCTGTTCAATCAGTATTAGCTGAATGCGTGAATCTGTCATTGGAGTCACCGCCTTCATCACCGTGCTATGCTGTCCCCGCTGCCTTTCTCCTGCTGCAATGCTGGGCTGCCCTTTCTTGCCACCTGACCTCTTCCCCACCTCCCTACCCTTGGCCTCATCCCTGAACTTGCTCTGAGAAAGCCAGTGAACACCTTCTAGGATTCCTCCATATTATGTGACTATTGAACGTTCCTTGTTCAAAGTCCCTTTCCTTTGTTGGGTCAGTAATGGCCATCCCTTGAAATTGTCTTCCTGCCATTAGGGCTACTTTCAGGAATTTTCTAAACTATGTTTCTTCTCTGCAGCCCACCTCTTAAATACTGGTAGGTTCTGCCGTTAGCCCCCTTATGTTCACTGCACACACACACACACACACACACACACACACTCATTTACACCTAATGCTTGCATTGCTAACCCAAACCTATAGTTTCCAAATCTATACCTGTGAGCAAACCTATGTTCGAGCTCCAGGGTAACATTTCTGCCTGTCTGTTATGTGCTACACCTGGAGGTCTCTTGGTGGCCTCAAATGTGTCCTCTCTAAAATAGAACTCACTAGTCTGTTCTCTGTACCTGCTCTTCCTCCTGCAGCCTCTATCTTAGCAGATGGCACTACCATCTGCCGGCCGCCCAAAGCAAATCCAGGTGCCACTGCCCACACCGAACTGTCAACCACTCCTGTCCACTTGACTGGCTCGTGGCTCTCAAACCTACCCCTCATCCTCACCCGTCTTCCAAAGTAACCCCATTTCCCCACCATTCCCACACAGCCTCTCTGCTATCTCTTTGAAACACTGCGCTGTGTCATTCAAGAGCCAAACATTCATTAATTTCAGCTCCCTGTCACCTACAAGATAGAGTCTAAACTCCTTGTATAGCACAGACCCTTCACAATCAAGGCCCGTCCACTTTCTCTCCTTGGTGTCCCGTCAACTTCCAGCAAGCTCCGTACGCTCCGTGGAGCTGCGTTTTATTAAAGGTGCCATGATCTTTCCTTCGCACAAGTTTCCTTCTACGTGGGACATTCTCACCTTTCTCTCCATCCTATCCCCCATCTTTCTCATCTCCTCCCTCCCTATCATATCCTTATTACTCGGCAAGAATGAGGTCCAAGGTCCCAACACTGTCTCTCCTGTTGATGTCTTCCTTGATCCCTTTCTGCCTCCTTTTGTCCTCCCACAGTGGCCAGGACATTTTCCTTTTCAGCACTACGACACTGAATTTTAAATCAAAGGCAAGGACCAGACATCTTTGTATGAATAGGGCCCATCATGAAAACTAAGCATAGTACTTAGCTTTCACTTTCAGTGAATCTTTTGCAAATAAATGAATTGGAGAGTCAGTAAATAAGCAAAGGAATGAATGAGGAAGACTGAATTCAGGCTCCAGCTGCCGAGAAGTTGCTTAGTCAGTGTGATACAAATGAGAAAAGATCCTTAGGTAGGAGAACGATTTGGCTCAGAGACTGTTGACTTCTCTGAACTTAATTATATTTCTTTTCCAATTAGAATTGTCTTAACTAATCCTCCAGCAATTCTGTAGCTGGGTTACTCACGAAACTCAGAAGGGAATATATCATTTAACTTATGCTCAACGCTGTGTAATTAAACAGCAGCTTCAGTGCATGTTATTTCTCATGTATGCAGTTATGATACTTTCGTGTTTAAAAAAATGAAACTTGGGCCAGTGGCTGGGGAGAACTGGGGAACTGAGTCATTCATGTATTCCAGCTGAGGAAATGCAGTGAAACACATCGGTGAGGGCACGTTAGGGCACTGTTTTTTAGCTTGTGTGTCTCAACCCAGTAGTAAGTTGTGGAATAAGTTTAGGGAGTTCTGTCTAGCCTTTTTAATGAAATGAAATAAAACAAAGTCAAACCGAAAATACCAAAGAACATTCCACACAGCAAAGATAAGGATTAGTTTGTGTAACTCGTTTCAGGTACATTGTGTGCACATGCATGTGAGTGTGTGCGTGCGTGTGAGTGTGTGTGCATGTATGTCTGTGTGTGCATGTGTGTGCACATTTGTGTAAGTGCATGCGTGTGCGTGTGAGTGTGCACACGTGTGTGTGAGTGTGTGCGTGCATGTAGGTGTGTGTGCATATGAATGTGCATGTGGAAGTGTGTGTACATGTGTCAGAGGTCACACTGTAATGTGGGTCACCATTAGAAAGTCAGAAAACACTGAGTAACAGAGTGAAATTTACTGAATATTACTGATAATGAGCTTTGTTGACAACGCCCTGGGTGACTTTGGACAATTGCTTAACCTCTCTAAAATTTGGTTTTCTCTTCTATAAAAGAGAATAATAGCACTCAGCTCTTAGCATTATCATGAGAATTCAACGTATTAAAAACGCGGAAAGCAAGTACTTGGAATAGTGCTTGTCACAGAGTGAGAAGCATATGAGTTCTAATGATATTATTATTATGGTCTATAAGGAAGAACTAGACTAGGTGTGAACTGTTAACTTCATAAAGAAGAGAGAATGGATCTGCAGAATGCTGGTTCATAGATTCACATGAGCACAAATCCTATGTGAGAAGCAGAAAATGATGCTCTTCGTGTGGTGAGTCATTCATTCAATCAAACAGACATTTATTGAGCATTTACTACACAGTCTCTGTACTTCAGAGATTAGATTCTATATTTGTACTGCTCCTACCAGTAGAGAGGCACGCAGCCAAGCCTGGACCAGAATACCAAGTTGTGAAGGTCTGGTCCTTGCCCTTCAGCACTTAAACTCTAGTTGAGAAGCAAAGACACCAGAACAAATGTCTCACTAGAAGGCGATATACAATAAATACCCTACTGAGGGTCTAAATGGCGCCAGCAGAGAACAAAGAAGGTAACTGCGGGCTGAAGACATCAGGGCGTAGGAAGAGGAGAGCAATAAGAAAGATTCCGTTTGAAAAAGGACTTGAAGAATGAGTACTATTGTTGTTTGTTTGTGTTTGTTTTTATTTTCTTAGATTGATTTTGTTTATGGATAATCTTTTTTTTCTATTTTTTTTTTAATTTTTAAAATTTACATCCAAGTTGGTTAGCATATAGTGCAATAATGATTTCAGGAGTAGAACCCAGGGATTCATCCCCTACATATAACACCCAGTGCTCATCCCAACATGTGTTCTCCTTTATGCCCCTTGCCCTTTTCGCCCATCCCCCTACCCACAGCCCCTCCAGCTACCCTCAGTGTGTTCTCTATACTTAAGAGTCTCTTATGTTTTATCCCCCTCCCTGTTTTTAGATTATTTTGCTTCCCTTTCCTTATCTTCATCTGTTTTGCATCTTAAACTCCACATGCGAGTGAAGTTATATATTTGTCTTTCTCTGACTGACTGATTTCACTTAGCATAATACCTTCTATGTCCATCCATGTTGTTGCAAATGGCAAGATTTCATTCTTTTTTGATTGCCAAGTGTGTGGATATATATCACATCTTCTTTATCCATTCATGGAAAAGTATCCCAGGCCAGGAAAGGACACAATCAAAGGTATGGAGATGACAGATTGAAATGCTAATTTAAAGAAAGAGCCTCAAGTCAACAGGAGGATTATAGGAGGTAAGAATCGAAAGAGGGACAACTGGATTTTCTGCCTTAGACTTTGTTGCCACCAACAGAGCATCTTCTTCAGGATTTCGTTTTCCAGCATCTGAGCACCTCCTCCCATACTTCCTGATGAACTTCTTTTCTGTTGCCATTGAGGCAAGGCTTTGACCTAGAGGAGTCTTCCCGCTGAAACTGCCCCTTCTCCCGCTCTCCATTACTCCCACGCATCTCCATCCAACCTATGCCTGAGCATCATCCCTCATTCCCTCACAAACACCGGTAACTCCTTTGGCCTCTTCTCTCTCCAGGCAACTTGCCAGCCAAAGCCTGAGCCTGGTTAAACCAAATCGTTCGCCTACTCTGTGCCTGCTTCCTGTCCGGCGAGATCTTAAAAACAATGATATATTGTACCATCTCACCTTAAATTCGTGAGCACACATTTCAAAGGGCACTACACATTGATAACGGGCAAACTTACATCACTTCCAATGTATCTCTACTCACACAGCCCCCCCAAAATTACTATTTCATACTTGGTCTTAGGAACCAGATCAAATGATTGTTCTTTCACTTGCTAGTTGTGTTAATTTAATCTCAGTGTGCCTCGGTTTCCTCATCTGTGTAATGAGGTTAACAATGAAGCCACCATCCAGGTTTTTTTTTTTTTTAATTTTTTTTCAACGTTTTTAATTTATTTTTGGGACAGAGAGAGACAGAGCACGAACGGGGGAGGGGCAGAGAGAGAGGGAGACACAGAATCGGAAACAGGCTCCAGGCTCCGAGCCATCAGCCCAGAGCCCGATGCGGGGCTCGAACTCACGGACCGCGAGATCGTGACCTGGCTGAAGTCGGACGCTTAACCGACTGCGCCACCCAGGCGCCCCCATCCAGGCTTTTTAAGGAGAATTAAATGAGGTGATAAGGAAAGCATCTGTGTACCACCTGGCACATATGGAAATAATTGCTAGGATCATGGTTCTCCTCTCTTCTTAAAGACCCTATACCCTTAGGTCTGTCCCTATTAATTCCCTTAATTACTGACCTTCCCTCATACTTGATTTGGACACAAAAGCAATGGGACAGCAACTCTATCTGCCTTCCCCCAAGTCTACCACCCTTCTGACATCACTACCCTTGCCCTTCACCCTCCCTCCCTGTCTTCTCCGGAGCCACCCCTTCTCTTGTGCTCTGGACCCATCTGCTCTAACCTTCAAGGACTCCAGCCCTGCAACTCTGTCCCCTCTCTCCTACATTCATTACTCTTCCCTCTCCACTGAATCACACCGTTCGTACACAGACCTGCTGTAGTAGCACTTAGCTTTGAGATAAAGCACAACTCCCTCTCGAGCACCGTAGCCTCATCAACTACTCTCACTGCTCTTCTGTATAGCAAAACTTCTCGAAAGAGTTTTCAAGGCCACTTTCTCCACTTCCTGATGTCATATTCTTTCTTTAGCCCTCCCCGGTCAGACTTCCAGTCCTACTACTCCGTTGAGATTACATTTGACTCAGTTGCCATGACTCCCATGTTGCCTCTGTGTCTGTTATTTCTCTCCTCGGCGATCCCCACAGTTGATGATTTTCTCCATTTGAAAACGCGTTCTTTTCTTGGCTTCTGTGATACCTCCCTCTCTTGGTATCCCTTTCCTTCTTCACTGGCCACTTCCTCACAGACAGCTATGTCAACTCTTTCTCCTGTGTTCAGTTCGAAATATTAATACGTCCAGACTCTTGGTCCCACGCCCCCTTCTCTGTTCTGTGTACATACTCTTCCTAAGTGACTTCACCCTGTCTCCTGGTATTACCTACTCTGCATATCCACTTTATCGTAAGCTTTATTGCTCGCTATCTTGAATTTTTTCCAAATCTAGATGTCTACGTGAAATCCTTATATTTATTTATTTGGCTCTTTCACTTGGAAGTTTAATAATTATCTTCAACCTAAAATGGTGGAAAGAGAACCTCAGATTACCTACCCCACCCCCTGCTACTGCTTGAAACTTATTTACTTCAACAAATTGCATGCAGTTGCTCATGCCAAAACCAAAACGAAACAAAACAAAACATCTATCAAGTATCTTTGATTTCTCTCTACCCTTCACCACTACATCTAAATCACCCAGTCCTGTCATATCTATCATTAGGAGATATTCTAAGTCAGCCCACCCCCTCCATCTCTACTCTTCCCACCCTAATATAAGCCAATGTCATTCTTGGCATTTTTGCCCTGCCTACAGTGTATTCTCCACAGAGCAGCCAATACAATTTTTAAATACACAAATCAGGTCATGTTACATCTCTTTTAAAAACTCCTCCACTTTTTCTCCATCATAACCACACTTGGAATAACCTATACATTAACTCGGTAGACTGATTTTCAGTTCCCTAACTAACCCGGCCCCTGCCTCTCCCTCCAACCTCATCTGAGAGCACTTGTCCCCCAGCTCTTACACTCTACTGGTGCCAGCCCTTGTTTTGTTTCTCAGGTTTTTCAAGGTCACGGCCACCTTTGTACTTGCTGTTCTCTCTGAAATGCTTTTCCAGCAATTATCACAGAGCTGGCTCCTTCTTGTCCTTCAGGTCCCAGCATAACTGCCACCATTGAGGTCACCAAGTTATTCTATCATTCCGCTTTATTTTAATGCTCTTTATGGCACTTAACTCCAATATATTTTTGTTATGTCTACCCCACTTCTCCTCCCCACTTGAAAGCTAGCTCTGTGTAAGCTCGTCTGTCTATTCACTGCTCACTGTGCCACCAGTGCCTACAACTAGGGCACATTCTAGGGCTTAAGTAAATTTCTTACTGCGTGAGCAATGAGCAATGGCTTTTGAGCTTTGTGATTTAGGTTCCAAGGGGGCCATAGGCAGTTAAAAGGAGTACCATTCTCCCACCCTTCAAGCTCCAGCCTCATCGCCCACAGGTCAAACGCACAGAACCCAGTCCTTGCATCCCATTGTCCAGTCTTCCTTCCTAGACAACTTCGATTGCTTTCTAATGACATTCCCTGCCTTCATTTATTCTCCATACCACCATTCCTGATCCAATCCATTGTACATACACCATCCATCCTCTTAAAATCCTGCTTCTTTCTATTGTCTTCTTAGCCCAAATCTTGTAGGTTTTCCAAGTTTACAGAACAGAGTTCAAAATCCTTAGCCTGTGCCAAAGAACCTTTTGCAATGACTGTGAAAGCAGTCTCTGGATAGAGAAGAAAATACTGAGTGTCTCTAGTCCAGCAGCTGGAATACTTCTGAGATGAGTTATTCTCCCTTCCCTATTCTCCCTTAAAAAATGCAGCTGAAAATTCAATGCCAAATATCCCAAGCATCGTATCTGCTGCCCACCACACCAGAACACCTGAGCAAAGTTCCACAGCAAGCATTACCCGGGTACCTGAGCCGAGGCCAAGAGCACCCTGATAGGATTTAAGAGTTCTGCAAACACACAGTTCTTCCAAAATCAATCTGGAGTATTTTCCAAGGTTCTATGATCACTTCCTCTGAAAAAGGCTTTTGTGACTTTGTGGAGTGGTCTCATATGTCACCTCCCCTCCTCTCTTTCTTTTGATTCAAATCTGTCTGGACCAGTGGGTCTTAACTGCATATTAGAATAAGACCGGCACCTTAAAAAAAAAAAAAAAAAAAAGTGACCAGGCCCTACTGCATTTGAAGTGAATCAGAACCAAGCATCAAGGTTGTACAATCCTGAATCTATGACCCGCTGATTAAGAAATGAAACAGAATGGGCTTGCAGGAAGGAAGCCTTCAGGGAGTCCTGAAACTTTCTAAAACAGCAAGTACCAGAGTTTTAAAAACCACATGAGTGCAGGGAAGGGGTGGCAGAGAGAGATAATGGGCAAAGGACTCAGGCATATTGAGGATTAAGGTAATTTGAATAATAGCTAATATTTGACAGTTAATATATTCGAGGTGGCTCTGCTCAAAGTGCACTAACTTACCTCTGCTGCAATCTTATGAGAAAAGTATTATTACCCCCATCTTATGGATCAAGAATCAGAAGATTGAGTAATTGCCCCCAAATCAGCAAGGTAAATACGGGATCTGAACCCAAAATCCAGAACCCAGTCTTATCTACCACCCATAGCAACAGCAGCAACAACAACAAGCCTACTTACATAGGCTTTATCGTGCACAAGGCACCGTTCTAAGCATTTCACATATATTATAGCACTTAATCTCCACAACAATCGGTGAGCTCTATTATCACATTATCTCCAGTCCATAGGTGAGGCAACTGAGGCACAGGCTGGTAAGTGACTCCACCAAGACCACAGAGCACTCCTCCAGGAGCGGGAGATTGGAACATCCTCTGTTGTCTTCTCAGAGAACCATGCTTCTGCTGGCCTCCTCCTGGAGACAAGGCATGTGCACTCATGGTTTGGCCATTTTCTTTTTTTTAACGTTTTATTTATTTATTTATTTATTTTGAGACAGGGAGAGACAGCATGACAGGGGAGGGTCAGAGAGAGAGAGAGACACAGAATCTGAAACAGGCTCCAGGCTCTGAGCCGTCAGCACAGAGCCCGACGCGGGGCTTGAACTCACGGACCCCGAGATCGTGACCTGAGCCGAAGTCAGCCGCTTAACCGACTGAGCCACCCAGGCGCCCCGGTTTGGCCATTTTCAAGAAAGTGCCTGACAGCTTCTTGGCAGTGCCATGTTTATTATTTAAAAGTTAGCCTAGAAGTCTGTCCATGAAGGCAATGGGAAGCCCGCTGCAGACAGACAACTAATTGGGTGGAGGCAGGGTCCCCTCGTCCCTTCGCAGAGGGTTTCTGCAGTAGGAAATTCCCAACTTGATCTTCTCTATATAAGGAGCTAGGATACATCTACTTCACTTGAAAATATCCTGGGCCCTGGGACGACCGGCTGGCTCAGTCAGCTAAGTGTCCAACTTCGGCTCAGGTCATGATCTTTCAGTCCATGAGTTTGAGCCCCGCGCTGCTGACCGCTCAGAGCCTGGAGCCTGCTTCAGATTCTGTGTCTCCCTCTCTCTCTGCCCCTCCCCTGCTCATTCTCTCTCTGTTTCTCTCTCTCTCAAAAATAAATACGCATTAAAAAAAAATTTTTTTTAAGAGAAAGAAAATATCCTGGGCCCTTAGGAGGCCCCTCCTGCTGCTTCTCCATCCACCCCCATTCTGGGTGGAGGGTCCACGTATGCTTTAGAGCAGCAGGTGGTTCATACTGTTCATCAGGGCTCCTTGACCCTAAACAGCACACCATGCCCTAGACCAGACCTTTTCCCTTCTTCCCTGTCCATGAATATGTACCACCGGAAACTTCTATCCCGAGAAATGCCTCAATGCATGAAGAAAGCTTAATTTGAAAATGTTCTTCCTGTGTCCACCAGGAGCCTGCTTTCTGTTCACCTGTTAAATGCACCCACTACTAAATTATCATTTGGTCTAACGAGCGCATATGCTCTCCTTCCCAGAAGTTAGAATAGTTCCCTGAGGACAATGGCTTTGGGAGGAAAAGGAGGCATTGATGATGGGAATTTCAGCTAACTTGGCCGAGTTGAAAAGTTTGTATGCACTTTGGAGGTAAGAAGGGGCCTTCGCAGGTTTTTAAGCAGAAGAGTAACATGGGACCTACTTTTGAAAATCACTCTGGCAGTGATATGGAGAATAAATTAGAGCGGGGAAAGGAACAGTTGGTTGGAACATGGTGTTACAAAGCCACGGCCTTGGAAATGTTGGCACAGAACATGTGGATTCATCAGCACAAACCATTCTCGCTGCTAAAAAGCCGGTCAAAGAGCACAGCTAACTGATGATGGATTTGTATTAGGAGGACAGCACTTAAAATATGTGTCTACCCTGAGCTGCTCGTATCTTCAGACACCATATTAAGAAAAAGCTTCCATACATCTGTCATTACTGAGTTTGTGGCCTCCTTGGTGCATTAAAGCTTCTATTTCCAGACATGAATGTCCTGGGCAAGCAACTCTATTTCCAAGGTATAAGAACGCTATTTCATCTGTACGTTATGCAGGGCTGAAGGCAGGCAGAACTTTCTTCTTTCACCGCTCCGCCCATGCATTGGTTCTTCTCTCTCTTCGGTGGCTTTATCCATCTCTGGCCCCGGTCCAGGGCACTCCATAGATCAGGAGAAACATCCTTCCTCTCTCTGCCCATCAACCTCCATCATGCGCGCCATCCTCCCCGTGTCAACCTCAGCATTCGTTAAGGGGGCACATCAGGCTGTACTTTGAGCTCTGACCTGGCACAGTGACAGACAAATTCAGGGGCCAATAGCTTGTCCCTTAAGAGGGGCTTTTCTGATCCCTTGGCCGAGTCTTGCCATGGTCTACAGGTCCCATCATCTCTGCTGCCTGCACGTGGTGTTAATCATGCTCAGGGCACAAGAGAGACCCAGGCCCAGGTACCTGGGAACCTGGGTACCGTGTTTCTGCATATTCTTTCCATCTCTTCAGCCAAATAAGGTGGGGAAGTCCTCACTCAAGTCATGCTGCTGTGGCTCCTATGCGTTGGTACAGAAAGCAGGATATGTTACAATCAACAGTTTGGGAAAACAGATTTTTTTTAATGATTCGAAAAAATTGCCAACTCACCATGCAGGCTGCATTCTCCCTTCCACTGCTCTCCCAGGAGCCACAAATCAGTTTTCAAAATTTTCCTTCTGCTGACTGCTAACCTCAAGCAGGGACCCAACTCCCCTCTGTTTCCCTTCCCTCCCTTCCTGTTTTTCTCTCTCTGTTTTTCCTCACAGTGTATCACACCACCTCTTTCCCTTTTTTTCCATACTTCCTGCCCTCTTCTCATCCCCAAACAAAGCAAAAACACTCTGTTTCTTTTCAGAGCAGTCCCGATCTCAGCAAATGGCAATTTTATTTACCCAGGAATCGGAGGCAAAATCCTGGAGGTTATTCTGGATGGCTGGTTCTTGAACTTGAGCTCCACCGGAATCACTTGCAGGATTTGTTAATATATAGGTTGCCTGTTTCCAGCCTCAGTGTTTGTGATGTAATTATTGGCTCAGAAGGCCCCGGGACAGCCGAAGGCCCCAAAAGGTGCCCTTCTAATGAGTTCTTAGGTGATGCCGATGCTGCTGGTCCAGCTATCACTCTTTGAGAACCGCTGCTCCAGAAACTTCCTCTGTCCTGCGTTCCCCTTTCCTTCCATCTGACAAATAACCGGTTGATGGATTACCCATTGCTCTTGGCCTCCAGATTCAGTTATCCCCCTCTGCCACTCCCGTTCTAGTTCCAGCTTTTGCCACTCTTCCTTGAACTATTACAATCGCCTGCAAGCTGGACTCTCTACCTCCACTCTTACCTCTTCCGCACCTACTGCCGGTGAAACGGCCTATCAAAAACACAGTTCAGACCCGTGTCTCCCCTGATTAAAACCTGCAGCGGCCACCGCACTAGCAACAGAAGGGTGATTAGCTTTTTCAGCATGGCATGTGAGCTGGCCCGGCTACCTCTCCATTCGCCGACACTGCTGATAGTAACGAAACGTTAGAATATTGCAAGCGCGTACTCTGAGGTTTTCGTTTCTCTTAGATGCTGTCACTTTTTCGGGACCACTCTTCCCATCGATGCATCTTGACTCTCAGCTCTGGCTTCAGTTGTTCCAGAAACCTTCTTTATAAAACCCCCATGATGACCTCGGTGGCCCCACGCCGCTCTCCCAAGGTTCCCTAGCAAATCTCTACACTATTTCTTAGCACATTTTATTAAAATGTTCTATTTGCATGTCCTCTTGTGGCAGGAAATTTATGGAGTTTGGTCTCTTGCGCTTAGGTCAATGGACCCCTGCTGAGCTGAATTTCTTCCCTCTGATTTTTCTCTCCTCCTCCTGATGGGCCCTGTCCTAACCTCCTACCCCTGCTTCCCTTGACTGGCACAGAAGAGATCAAAGATCTTAGAAGGGCCAATAATGACTAAGTTTCAACTCACCACCAGTGGCCCTTCTCAGTCCCTCTGTGAAGCTGAGTTTTCCTTTCTCACGTATCCTTAGTAAAACAACAGCTCTACTCTGCGCAGAATCAGCCTTTCTCTTCAAAGACCTTGCGGAGCTTTCGAGCTCTGGCTCTAATACTGTAAGTGGAACCCTGTCAGGTGGGACGAGGCCAAAAAAGGGATTAATGTGGCACGTTGAAAGGCCGAAACTCAAATCAAATACATTTCTTTTGCCGTGTTCATGAGTCACCGTGGCTGCAGGAATCTTCAGCTCTGTAGAACTCGGTATTTCTAGGGTTTCATTTTTAAATTTGAATAAAGCCAGACAAGTGCTTCTGACCTCTGAGAGAGTGGGTAGAGATAACAGAGATGAGGGGCAATGTTTGTTCCTGTCTTCTGCTTTAGCCTCCTGGATAAGACATTACATACTCAGGGGAAGAGGCCCGCAACTCCTTAGCCATCTATCTGGTAATAATAGGTAACAACCGTGACGCTAAGAATGTAAACGGGGGAAATTGATGAGATTAAGTGGAGGCTAATTTAATATCTGGGATGAACGTTTCAACATAGGCAAAGTGAATAAATTTTGGAAATTAAACAACCAACAATGCGTCAGTGAATCATTTTATGTACCCAGCATACACGGGGCACATGCTCCCATGAGCCTATGCAAATGCATAAGCCTCGCATATTAAGCAGTAGTCAAGGGGATGAGAAACGCTTTAGGTGTACAAAATATTACTATTTTCATTATTAGTATTCTTGCAAACTTGAACACGCTTTATCGGAATCATTATTTGCTCAGAGAAATTTGCTGAGTTTGGCCATTTGCCACCATCATGAGTTTCTCTGTCAGGCAGCAGCAGCCTCTGAAAGGAAAAGAGTAAATGATGCAGACAACTGGTTGGAAACAAACCCGGTTTATTATCAGAGCTTCTCTGGCCTGACCGCCGAATCTTTTGGCCATTAATAGTCCGAACCACCTGTCCCACACCTTCCATTTCTGAGAAACAGTCGTTGTTTTCTGCACTAGGTTGTCAGAATGTCGGGAGACTAACCAAGGTACTCACGGATTCTTGCCAGCAGCAACTGCCCTGATCTATAAGCATCAGACAGAGGGAAGCTCTGGGTTCTTTGTCCTAACAACTTGCTGAGGGGTGGTTATGGCTGTTGCCTTGAAATGTTGATGGAAACTCACTCAAGGAGTGACACAGTGGCCCGCTTTACTCGTATGGCATAGCCTTCCTCAAGCACTCTCGAGAGAACCGTTAATTGCGTCCTGGGGAATATACTTTACCAACAGGATGATTGGTTCTTGACCACTGTTTTTTGGCCCTTTTAGAATTAACATGTTTCTAAGTTTGTTTTATTTATTTTAGGAGAGACAACGTGCACACGAGCGGGGAAGGGGCAGAGAGAGAGGGAGACAGAGAATCCCAAGCAGGCTGCCAGCACGGAGCCCACTGTGGGGCTCAAGCCCAGCAACCACCCGTGAGATCAAGACCCGAGTCGGATGCTCAACCAACTGAGCCACCCAGGCGCCCCCTTTTGTTTCATTTTCTTTCTTTCTTTCTTTTAATATTATTATTTTTTTAATATAATTTATTGTCAAATTGGCTAACATACAGCGTGCTCTTGGTTTTTTGGGTAGATTCCCATCATTCCTCACTGACACACAACACTCAGTGGTCATCCCAACAAGTGCCCTCCTCAATGCCTATCACCTATCTTCCCCTCTCCCCCACCCAAGCCTGGAGTCCCGTAACTCCTTCTGTTTGTGATAGTCTCCCTTTCTAAATCTAGATTTGCAAATACGAATGAGGAAATGTCCAACCAAGGATTTAGTGCTGTCTGGCTTTTAAGCCATTGATCCAAATCACTAGGGTTTCTGTGGATGTGAAGAGTTTATACCAGCAGCACCCAATCCACTCAGCAAGGGTTTCTAAACAGCAGGGTGTGGGTATTTTTACTAATGAATACATTGCAAATAAAAAGCGTTTGGGCTGACCTACTTGAAATTTGGCAGATGTGACTATCCCAAACTCAGCAAAGAGATATTAAAAAATAATGAATTTAATAAAGAAGTTTTATTTTAATTCAAAAAATTTTTATTGACTTCATTGGTTTTTAATTTGTTTCCTTTTAAAGTTAATTCCATTGAGTTCCGGAAAGGTTCCCATTAGGTTTCTGTGTGCATGGGTATAGATCACCCTCACCAAATTATAGACGCACAGGTCAGGCTACAATTGGGCCGGTAAAAAAACACATGAATCAATGTCATTGTGTTCATGGGAGGAAGGGGCAGAGGAAGATAAGAACACTTTCTTGGAGTAACAGCTGCCTCCCAAAGTCCTACAAAAGGCTACATAGAACACAATAGACCATTCAAGGAAGTATCTTTGACATTTTACTGTTCCACCCCTCCATAATCCCTTCTTCTTCCTTTCTGATTCCTAACACAGGATATATCTCAACAATGATCACGATAACTATAATTTAAGGAGCACTTAGGATTGCTCTTCATTCTATACATTTTATCCCATTGAAGCCATACAATAATCTTATGGATTTTAGCCCCGTTTTCATATAATAAAACCGAGGCACAAAGAAGTTGAGTAACTTGCCCACGATCACATAGCTAGCAAGTAAAGGAGGCCAGACTTGAATCCCGACAGTCTGACCAAAGAGAAATGAACGAAGCGCTACCTTTTTCTAGCCCTGTTGTAGTGATCTCCTCAGACTGACAGGAAAATGGGGACATTTGATCCTCCAGGTGGGACAAGACGGCAGAATTGTTAATGTTCGCAGACTCTGGGGGCCATAATCTGTCTGCCGCTCCATGCTTGGAAAACATAGGAAATATTTTTATGTGGGTGTGGTAGCCAGCCTTCAAGATGGCCCCTAGAGATCCTCATCCCCAGGTACCTACACTCTTGTGGAGTCTTTCTCATCTTATCCCAGGGTTGGTCTGCGTGACCAATGGCAAACGGTAGAAGTATAGCACATCGTTTCCAAGACAGGTTATACAGGAATGTGGCTTCCGTCCTGGTTGCTCTCTTGTATGTACTCTCAGATCGTGGGCGCTGGGTGGAAGCCGGCTACCACGTGATGAGGACAGTCAGAAGACTGGAGTCGCCATAGCGGTGAGGAACTCAGATCTCTAGTCACTAGCTAGCAAGGAGCTGAGATCCTGCCAACTACCATCATAGTGAGCTTTGGAGCAGACTCTCTAGTTCCAGTCAAACCTTGCAAGGGTTGCAGTCTGGCTGATAACTTGATTAGCCAGAACCGCCCAGCTAATCCGCTCTTAGACTCCGGAACGTTAGAAACGTTGTGAGATAATAAATGTTTCCTGGGGCGCCTGGGTGGCTCACTCGGTTAAGCGTCCGACTTCAGCTCAGGTCGTGATCTTGCGGTTTGTGGGTTCGAGCCCCACGTCGGGCTCTGTGCTGACAGCTCAAGCCTGGAGACTGTTTCAGATTCTGTGCCTCCCTCTCTCTCTCTCTGCCCCTCCCCACTCATGCTTTGTCTCTCTCTGTCTCTGAAAAATAAATAAACCTTAAAAAATTAAAAAAAAAATAAATGTTTGTTGTTTTCAGCTGCTAACTTCTGGGATAATTTGTTATGTAGCAGTAGGTAGCTACCATAGCCTCCCTGGCTTATCCACGGTTCACTTATCATGGTTTTAGTCACCAGCAGTCAATGACCATCCCGAGTCTCTTCATAAGGTCAACAGTAGCCTAACGTACATCACGATGCCTATGCCATTCCCCTCACTCTGTCTCATCATCAGGAGAAGGGTGAATGCAGGACAACGAGACACTGCAAGAGAGAGACTGCATTCCCGAAACTTGTCTTGCAGTGTATTGTTATAATTGTTGTTTTATTAGTTATTGTTGTTAATCTCTTACTGTGCCTAGTTTATAAATGAAACTCTATCACAGGTGTGTATGTCTAGGTAAAAACATAGTATATATAGGATTCAGTACTACCTGTGGGTTCAGGCATCCATTAGGGGTCTTGGAGCATATCCCAGTGGATGGGGGTGGGGGCTGGGGCTACTGTAATACAGGAGTCTTGAGGGAGAAGACTACATTAGGCTAGGATAGGAGAGAGGAGGGGGAAGACCCCAGGGTGGGGGCAGACCCCAGGGTGGGGGATGGGGAAAGATGATCTCCACGATCTGAGTGAGGAAATAAGTATTTGATTGCAGAATGCGGCTTTGCTGTTCAGAAGTTTCTATTTGTGTGGGTCTGCAATCAAGAATGAAGGTGGGTGGGGGTGCTCCGTGCAAATCAGCATTGATGGGAAACCGTGAGGCAACATGTGCCCCGTGGGAATGGGGTGTAGGTTTCTCTGAGGAACCTGCTAAGGCACGTGGTGAGCCCTGCAGGTGCCTCTCCGGTTTCTCCCCTTTGCAAAATGCTCCGCGTTGGGGCACGAAGCCCCTCAGCCCATGGGAATAAGCCAGGCTTTGATTAGGGAGGCCTCCCTGCGGTATCTGGAGAAAGCGCCCGTGACTTGCCAGCCTTCCACAGTCCCACAGTTAGAACTGAAACTCTAGTGCATGACGGAGAAGCTGAAGGGTTTCCGGGCCATCCAGAGAAACGGGTCTCGCGTCAAGATCACTCACACCTTGGTTTACCCCAGAGGAAGAGCTTAGTGAGAACCGGCACCGTTGCACCTTGCAGAGGGCCCTGAGCCCAGGTGTATTAGTGTCCTAGGGCTGCTGTAACAAAGTAGCCCAAGGTAGGTGGCTTTAAAACAACAAAACATTTATTGTCTCACAGTTCTGGAGGCCAGAAGTCCAAAATCAAGGTGTTAGCAGGGCCACGCTCCCCACAAAGGCTCTAGGGAAGAATTCTCTCCTAGCTTCTGCTAGTTACCAGCAGCTGTTTTTGGCGTTGTTTGCCTCGTAGACCGTGACCCCAATCTCTGCTGCTGTTTTCACGTGGCATTCTCCTGTGTCTGCATCTCTGTGTCCCGTGTCCCTGTTCTTACGAGGACACCGGTCATGCAGTATTTAGGACCCGCCTTGTCTTAACTTAGTCATATCTGCAAAGACCCTATTGCCAAAGATCACATTCACAGGTTTCACACGGACGTGACTCTGGGCGGGGGGGGGGGGGGAGGACCTCATTCAGCCCAGTACACCAGGTGTGATCCAGTTCTCAAATACGTCTCCTCCGTGCCATCTATTCTGGGTAACTCTGGTCCGTGAGTGTGGTAGTGCTGTCTGACCCCTCCACAGACTCAGCTTCCATTTCTCTGACCTCTGCTTACCTGCTCTCCCCAACTCCTTCCAGAGCCACAGAGTAGCCAGCGGACAAAGCTCTGGTCTGAGACTGGGGAGAATGAGGATCTGGCTCTCGACTCAGCGGCTATGGTGTGGTTTTAACCTCCTGGATTATCTTTTTCTCCCACCTATAAGAGGCCAGGCAACAGCCATCTATGTCCACTATCAAGAAGCGATATATTGGGTACACACAGTCCCTTGAACTCTAATGCCACAGATATGATTGAAGAAGCTGGCAACGTATCATTCAGTATTTGCCTCTTCTTTCCCTTCAACAGATTCATTCGTACTATTGACTTTGGTATCTTAACCTTCCAGATGCCTCTATCTCAGTTTCTAGTGTCCGCTCCTGTTTGGCCAGATCCTGGGAAGCACACCCAAGGCCCCTGGCAGAACTGTGATCCCATCATGACATCGATGTGGTGACAGTAAAGCCTCTAGTACCAGCATGGGTCCCCCCCCCACGGGAAGGCCATGACCTCCATGTCGAGGGAGCACGCAGCCAGCAACTATCTCCCCGTTATTCTAACTCTTGGCTTGTCAGCCTCCCCTTTCCTTCCCGAAAGGCACCGAGCTACGGGCTCCCTCGGCCTCTCTCAGCGTTCCCTGTCATGTTCCTTACCTCACCGCCGTCCTCCCCACAAGGCATGGTGTGTCTAAGCAGAGGGCTGCTGAGGCTGTGTGGGCTTGAAGAAAGCTCATCACGGCCCAGCCACAGAGCGGAGAGCATGCTGGGGATGCTGTGTGGCCCAGCCCGGCTTGTGCAGGCGGCCAAAGCCTGCACAGCCTGCAGGATCCTCCCCGCATGCTTCCCTCTCGGAGGAGCAGGTCCAAACCTGAGCACACAGTTCCAGCCTGGAAGCCTCAGGGAAGCAAGGAGTGTGGCCCGTTCCCTTGGAAGGCCAGGCACCACGGGATTCCCAGTTCTATTATTGGTCTCTGGCAATTCCAGGTAAATCTAAGACGGGAAGACAGTACACCAGGCAAACCCCTGTACCTCTTTCCTTCTCATGCTTCTGAAACCTCAGGCCCATCGCCCAGAGCCTGCAGGAAGAACCCCACTTCTTACTCTGATGAGACGGGAGCTCTGGGAAGGGCAAGACTGAACTTTAAGTCCCGTCTATGAATTGAAAAGTGTTTTGAGACCCAATTTTAGAGGGGGCCCAAAATCTACCTAAAGAACTTGGATCTTCTCGGAGGACGAGGGACAATTTCTGTTCTGGGTCCAGTAGAGGGTCTGGGAAGCTTACACTCTTCATTGCACACGGTCCACACCGAAGCAGTTTCTCCATGAAACACAGGCTTGGAGGGCTGGGGCCAGCTTGCAGGAGGCATGAACAGTGCCGTAAGGGGTGTGCCGGGACCGCCTGCTCGTGGCTCTCAGTCTCACAGCCGTGAAGTCAGTCCAAGCTAAAATGTCAGGCTTTTCTGTAGCCACACAAGGAGAGGATTTTACTCAGTTTTTGAGACAGAGAGAGAGAGAGAGAAGAAACGTTTAAGAAGAAAAATGACGATTGTGTAGAGACCAGGTTGTTGGGCAGAGGAGGAAGCAGAGCTCAGCAGGAGGGACCAAGATGCAGAAATTCATCCTCAGCACGTGCCGTAAGTTGCAAAGACTCCGTCACCAACTGCACAAGCTGCAGGTCTCGTCCCTGGAGGCGGGTCGTGCTTGGAAGCTAGGGTGAGGCAGCCGGGAAAGACCCCAGCAAGCAGGTCACCACAGCTCTGGGACAGGTGGGCTCCAACAGACAGACCAAAAAGGGCTTAGCAAGCTCACGTGGTGGCTGACAAGAGACCCGACACCTTTACAGCACAGGGACTGGGAAGGGAGGCAGAGTCCACACTTGCCCTTCAGGTGTCAGGACTCATGGAGAAGACTCACTGAGCTACGAGACTGGCCAGGGGCAACCCAGGCTGAGTCCCCTTCCAGTGTGACAGGCTTAAAGGGGTTTGTAGACACCACACACCCCTCTCAGCTTTGCTTTCCTTACTGCAGACTCTGCATCTATGGCAGAGTATAGATTTGACTTGTTCACTCGTCATTCTGCCTCCACACACACCGTACTGGAAAATCCATCAAAGCAGCCCCAGTGTCTATAGCAGCACTATCAACAGTGGCCAAATTGTGGAAAGAGCCCAAATGTTCATCAACTGATGAACGGGTAGAGACGTGGTATATGTATGTAGGTAGGTACACATAGATGCAATGAGATACTACTCAGCGATGAAAAATAATGAAATCTCGCCGTCTGCAACAACATGGATGGGATTGAGGGGAATTACGCTAAGTGAAATAAGACGGTTAGAAAAAGATACATACCATATGTTTTCACTCATTTGTAGAGTATGAGGAACTTGACAGAAGACAATAGGGGAAGGGAAGGAAAAATAAGTTGCATACAGAGAGGGAGGCAAGCCATAAAAGACTCTTAAATACAGAGAACAAACTGTATGCAGAGCACTGATGGGGATGGGGGATTGGGGGAGGACGGGAAAAATGGGAGATTAGCATTGAGGAGGGCACTTGTTGGGATGAGGACTGGGTATTGTAAGTCAGTGATGAATCATGGGGCTCTACCTCCTCCCGAAGCCAAGACTGCACTGTATACACCGTATGTTAGCTAACTGGACAATAAATTATTTAAAAAAAAAAAAAAAAAAAAAGCAGGGTTTTGATGCATTTTGTTCCAGTGCCCAGCACAGAGTGGGTACTCAATAAATACATTCGGAATGTATGATTAAATAAATGAATAAAAGATACCTATAACTGGAAAACACTAGAAATCACATTTTTCAGCAAAACATAGTTAAGTATCGGATGCTCTTCGATTGCTTTACTAACTCACTAGTATTTGGTGACAAGGATAAGAGCGCTTTAAATACAGAAAAAAAAAAAAAAAAAAGCCAGAAAAGCAGATTGTAACTTTGTTTTCCAGCGCTCAAAGTAACTAAATTCAACGTTTCCCCTGAAAGGTGAAGAGTCATTCTGTTTCACAGACCACCGCTTCTAGGAACGCAAGGAATTTGACGCACTGTCTCTGCTTCCAAGGATTCATAGCTGGGAAGTTTTCTTTCTATGTTAAACAAGATAGACAAGCTTGATCATTAGCACTGGAATCCAAAGATCCACAGCGAATTGGTTCTAAGACAGGTTTGTTTGTTTGTTTGTTTCTCCATACTCTACAATATCTGAAACTATGTTGCATCTTATCAACAAACTCAGGGGTATGTGGGGCCAGCAGTGCCTATGACCTCATTATCATTCTCTGTGCCCTTGCTAAGTCCCTCTTGGCTATTTGCATCACTGCTATTTCACTGGTTATAGTTACTCTGTTTACCCAGAGTACACTGTGATTTGGCTTTGAAAAAAAAATTTTTTATGTATGCACAGAAAGGTACAGAGACAGGACAGAGCACAAATTTGATAATATTAAAGCAAATGTTTGATACTGGCAGAATGACAATTCTTGATTTTCTTGCAACGCAACACCACGTGCTTTACAAGACATAAGGAAGGAAGGTGCCAGTAATAGACGAAGTTCTGTTATATTGATTCATTGGTGTGTGCCCCCAGATCGACATACACCAAACAGGAGGTGCCATTTTCAAAATCAGCAGAAGGGTTTTAGCAACTTAGAAGAAAATCCCAGAAGAAAGTCTTGTAAGAAATTCTGCATCCCAACTATCCTGATGGTGCAAGAACTGTCTTTGTGTGGAAAAACATAGATGTTGATAACTCTGAGTTGAAGACAAAAATCAAATTCTCAGTGTGTAACAGGTTTAGGAATTCCCTCACCAAATTATTTGGCTTACATTTTTCTTTTTGATGTATATTAAATATATATGTAAATGTGTATTCATGCACATCAGTAATGTAAAAAAAGCCTTCTAATTATGTTTAAATAGGCTAAAAGAGCTTTTTTTTAAAAAAGTATTAAATAAAAATTAAAAGTACGAATGCATTTGTCAGCATTTTTTCTAGTACATAAAATCACATTATATCTTAAATCTTATGATACACTAGATCCGATATAATATGGCATATCATATTTTGGACTCTCACCATCCTCATTTTGTCTGAATTAATTATTCAATAACATTTTTAGATTCTTAAACAATATCCACACTTTGTTCATGCATTTAAATTTTACAAACAAAAGAGTTTAGCAAAATTGTCACAGAACTGTGGTCAACTGCTTCAGCACGAATCTGGAGGATTTCTATGGTGACCTGTTGTAAAACTGGCTTTTATGTGGCGGTCATAACGAAATCCCAGGAGTTTAACACTTGAGTGACTGAAACATCATATATTAATGGGGGAAAAAAATCATAGCCACGAGAGAGTATTACCACACATTTCAAACATCAAAGAAATGGCCTCCAGTTTCCGTGTTGTCCACAGCACGTCAGCACTGAATTCTTAGCTACTTAGAAAAACCTACCGAATTTCTTTCTCAGAAAACCAGCATTTTATTACTGGGAGGCAAACTTGGTGTCAGCTGGGATAATTCGATTCCTCACTATGTACTTTACCTGGCATGGTGCCTGGCACTTAAAAAGCAGTCCATAAATATTTTTGAATGAGTGAATAAAAGTCACCCCTGCTCAGGCTATAGGGGATTACACACCAATCCTCCGTTCTTAGAGACACAGTGTGGGATAGAGAAAAGAGCATGGATTTTGGAAGAAGGATGGACTTGCCTTCTGGCCACTTGTTAAGAGTAATAGAGCATACTTACTGGGCTATTGAAGAGATAAATTGATATAATACCTATACTGCACTTAGGGTGAGTGAAGGATGTGTAGAATATACTAACAAATATTTTATTATTATTATTATTGAATGTGGTAAGTATTGTTTTAGAAATACAGTGTAGGTAAAATGGGCTAATTACAGAACACTAATTACGGTAGACCTACAAGTGATGATGGAGTTCTTTATATATTGTTAGGGCTTAAAGACTGAAAAGGGTGAGCTTGCAGGGTACAAAGATGGGCAACTAGAAAAAGATGGTCATGTGCCCAGTGACACACTGATTAAAGGTATAGGTAATGCTTAAGACTTGCACTGTCCAATATGGTAGCCACAGCGACATAGGAACTTGAAGTTTTAATTAATTAAAATTAAATACAACTCAAAGTTCAGATTCTCAGCTACACTAGCCCAAGTGTTAGTGACCACATGAGGCTAGGTGCCAGCATATTAGACAGCACAGCTATAGAACATTCTATCATTGCAGAAATTTCCACTGGCAGCATTGCTTTAGACTATAGTCTCTAAAAAGTCTTGCTATCCATGGGAATTGTTACCAACCACAAAAATGCCTGTGGAATTTCTTGGTTCCTACCATCTTTCGGTAACCTGTTCTGGTGTCTGAGAAATACTGTCAGTAGACAATATGATGAGGTGGAAAGAGCACTATTTGGGAAGATCTGTGTCTTAGGTCTGCCTTGAACAACAGCTGAGCAACTTGCTTAAGCAAGTCACTCTACTTCCTCCTTCCTCAGTTTTTGCACCTTTAAATGAGTTGACCTGGATATTCAAGCCACGGACAACCCTTAAGCTTGGGAACTCCAGTCAACAGATGTTAGCTCCACGCCATCCACCATTTTGTATCTCTGCACAGCTCCAGCATCGTAAAAGAGAGCAATCATGTTGAACGATGTTGTCATGAACCGAATGAACTTTTGTGCTTCCCCCCCACACACCCTTAACTTCACAAGAGATCCTAACCCTCAGTGTGATGGATTAGGACGTGGGCCTTTGGGAGGTGATTAGCCAAGAGGGTAAAACCCTACTGAATGGGCTTACCGACCTTATAGAAGAGACCCCAGAGAGCTCCCTCATCCCCTTCCACATGTGAAGACACAGCAACAAAATAGCAGTCTGTGAACCAGGAAGTAGTCTCTCCCCAGACACCAAATCTGTCAGCACCTTGATCTTGGGCTTCCCAGCCTCCAAAACGGTGAGAAATAAATGTTTGTTGTTTAAACCGCCCAGTCGATAGTAGTCTGATACAGCAACTTGAATAGACTGGGACAACTATGAACAACAAACTGACTTTGTTCTGTCATGATGTACTCCAGCAAGCTTCAAAATCTCTCTGTCATCTTCTTTCCTAGCGTGGCCCCACATATTTTGTGCGCATCTGTCTTTGTACTACACTGTCATTCTCACTCTCTGTAGATTAAGAGTTCCTTTAAGGTGTGCTCCTGGTTTTTTCATCACTATTTCTTGAGCACCTGGTGTAGAGAGAGAACTCAGAATGTTAGTGGCTGTCTGATGGATCCACTTCTGACCTTCTTTTATGTCCTGGTGATTCAAGTACCCCCTAGTGGGTAGCAGAGGTTAAGCCTCTTGCCCAAGGTAAGTGGAGGATCTGGAATCCAGGACCAGGGTAAGCTGACTTCAAGGTCCATCCTCTTTTCATTGCCCCACACTGCTTTGTCAAAGTCCCTGTGCTGTTGTGACTTTAATTTCTGTTCCCCTCCTGGTCGTGGATTCTAAATACTTCAGTCCCGGTGTTTTCTGTTTGTTTGCTTGTATGTTTGTTTGTTTGCTTGCTTGCTTGCTTGGTCTGGCCTCTTGAATTCCTTAGACTCTGGCTATCACGTTCTATATTTATATCTCTAATGCCTTTTAAGCCCTAAGTCCAGCCTGACCCCCAACATAACCACTGACACAAACACATGTAAAATCTCAGTGATTTGACTAAGAATATAGTAGTTATTCACATGTCCCTGCCTGTATCTTCCTCTCTCCTTCTTTCTGCAACTTTGAAAATTTATTGACAAGGCCAAAGAAAGGTCAAAATTTTTTAAGAACTCAAAGATGACTCAAGGTATTGTTTCAACATCTCTTAATATCCTGTTTACCAAAAAAAAAAAAAAAAGTTCTCCCTGAGACATGAGAGCATGAGCAGCTCTAAGAAATGAAAATGGAAGGAAGTAGACGGTGGGAGAAGGGATCCAACCCACTGCTTCCCTGTTTTCTTTGCCATTTCTAGGCCATTTGAGCTTGTGTAATGTCTGCTTTCACCACGTTGAAATCTAGGTGTCTCTAAACACTCCACTATTTGCACACTTGTCATGGTATGTATATTGGGGGAGGGGGCGGTAGAGTCCAGCCCTTTCCAAAACTCAGGAAGAACAGAGTTTGGCTACCTTAAGAAAAACATTTCTTAGGAAACCAAAACCGTAATCAGAAAATGGTATTTTGTAAATGAACATAAATGTATACTTTCTAAAACTGGGTAGTATTTTTGTCTGTTTGTGTCAATTAACTTCTGAAAACACATAGCTGGATTGGCCTTGACTGTGGGATCCTTGGTTTTGTGGGATTTATTTGGGGCCAGTTGGTAAAAATAATCAAACTGGTGGTGGATCCAGGCTGGCCCAGCTTCCAGACCAGGTGAGCCCCTCCTGTTTCTCTCTGCCTCTCTTCACCATCTCAGGAACATGCTCCCCCTGGATCTTGAACTGGCGCCTGATCTTCTAGTTGGGAAAGGCCCTTCCCAATTCAAGCTGTAACTACCAAGATTCCATCCCAATGGCACCAAAGTTACAAATGCTCCCTCATGGGCACCACCTTTTCCCATCTGCAGCTCTCCAGACGGCTGTCTGATGTGTATCTCCCGGCCAGGTGCCATCAGGCTGAAGATTCCCCCGGCTGACCATTCAAGCTGCCCTTGTTTAGGGTCACCAGTCGTTCCAGGCTTCCCTCTTCTTAGCCTCTCCTGCCCACTTTTTCCTTTGTCTTAATCCTAACACATGACTACAAGGCTTCAGTGGCCAGTGCTATGTTCCTTTGAGAAACTTTCTTCAATACAGCAGGTTCCTCGGAACCTACGAATTACCAATTCTTTTTTCAAAGACCTTTTTTGGTTCTTTAAATAGGTTTCTCTTTGATTGCCTTAGGGTTTCCTTGAGTTTTTAACTTCTTTGAAAGGTAGAGATGCCTAACCTACATGGGCCTAAAGCCTAATCAGGCCTCCCTGGGAACCAGCCTCTCTCTGATGGCTCACCCAGAGGTAGTCTTGCAAGATCTCCCACCAAAGAAGGAGGCTCACCAGGAAAATGCACGGTTGCTCTACAGGTGGCTTTTCCAGTCACTTTCTGAACTGTGGTCATTTAAACAGAACTCCATGGTCCTCCCCTGAAGATTAATATTTAATTCATGAATTATTTATTCAGCAGCCACACAGCTTGGTATTGCAGAGAACTGCAAAAATAAATGATACTTTTATCTTCCCTAATGTGGCTTATCATCTAATGGGGACGTGAGATGTATACACAAATAACTGCATTGTGCAATAGAAAGGAGTAAATACTATATATTAAATACAATTTGCTGAGAGATCCCAGGAGGAAGAGAGAGTACTTACCCACTTTTGGGAATTAGATAAGTCTTACCATTTGAGCCTGCGCTTAAAGAGTGATACCATGTCAAGAAAATGCCATCAGAACCAAAACACCCTGGAAAGGTAACATGCCAAGCCAAGACATGAGAATCTGAAGGCAACGGTGAATCTTCCCATTGGGCTGGGACATGGCTGTGGTGGAGAAGTTAGGAAAGGAGACTGAAAACCAAACTCACGGTTTCTTCAAAGCCAGAAATTTACGTTTCATACCTGTGGAAAATGGTAAAGTGCTGATCGCTTCTGATGAAGGAATAATCAAGCCTGTGATTTCAGATCATCGTGCCAAGAGTTTACAAAGAGAATTAGAGGAGGAAGAGACTGGATGCATTAGTCGGCTTAAGCTAAATAACAAAACGAACACAGAGAACTCAACATCTCGGTGGCTTAAACAAATGTTTCTTTCTCATCTCTAGACACATCCGCATCACATTGGCGAGGACCCTGCTGCACCACATCCTCATCAGGGACCCCACTGGCAAAAGGCTCCGCTGTCTGGAGTGATAGAATTCTCCACAATAGGAGGGAGAGCGGGAGATTCTGTTTACGTCTGCTCCTATCTCTGTTCCTATTTCACTAGCCAGGGAAAGTTCTGTGTTCACACCTTACTTCAAGGGCACATTGAGTGCAGGGGAGCGTGACACTAGTGAACAGTGGTAATGTCTACCACCCTTGGAATGGGGACGTAAGTCAGGAGACTGTCACTGCTGTCCAGGATGGAAGTGACGAGGACCTCGGATGGTGGCAGAGGAAACGAAAAAGAAGAGAAGACCTTCCGAATCAACAGAGACAGTAGGCAGGATTTGGGTATGTATAGCCAAAGAGGAAGAGTCCTGAAAGCTGGTGTTTTTTGAATGCTTCGGCTGCAAAGTTCTGGACAAAGAACAGGAATGTGGGAGAACTGCCCTAGGATCCCCTGTATTTCTCAACAGCACCAAGAAAATAGAAAGCCTCCTCGTTGGAAACGTATCTATCTTATGTATTCACCATAAGCCGACGGATCTGTCAACAATTTCACTGGAGAGCTAAACAATATAATTTGGGGAGGCTGAAGGTCAAAATCAGGAATATGTTTGCCAAGTGAGAAGAGGATACTTTTCCCAGAAATAATCGTGTATCTCCAGCTCTTGAGTGTCTTTAATAGAGGGATGTGATAGCTACTACATGGATTTAATATTCTTGAATGTACATTTGAAGTAATAAATAGTGTCTGATACTTTGGAACTGGATACCCATGCTTTCCACCCATAATAAAGGTCACTGTTTTTTTCACCTTTATTTATCTTACCTTTATTTTTCCCTGTATTTATTTTGTTGCCAACTCAAGAAATGCTGAAAATTTCATTGATATCTTTATTTTGGCTTTACATTTCATGTCAGAGATTATGCTATTCTTACAACTAATTCTTGGCATCAGCCCGGGATAAATGACTCATATGTTTTGATGTGCTGAGGTTTTTTTTTTAATACCTTTTCTATATTAAATGTGAAATTTGAGTGCTGCTCAGGGCTTTCTGGCTCAGAGTCTGGTAAGCAACAACAATAAAAAGATGTCAAAGCCTCTTCTGTTAATAAGCCACCCTGGCAATATTTTCCACGATAACCCCTATCTAACTCTCAGTGAGTAGTCAAGGGAATCACCCTTTTCCTTTTGTTTCTCTGGGATTTCTGAACCAAATCTGAATTTCTAAGCTACACAGGAGCAATGAAGTCAATGATGCTGTTTGCTGAGAAAACATCACTGAATATATTACTAGTCGCCTTCTGTGGAACATTCTTTGACTGCTATGATTTCGGTCGTGACCCTTAATTCCAGGTTGGTCCTGTCTAGGGGTGACACCAGGAAGTGGAACCAAAGAGACAAACTGTGTTCTCAGGAAAATGGGAGCCACCACTCTTGCCACCCACCTTTCCAGACTTAGCAAGTAGGACATTTGCCTCATTGTGTAGGTAAATGGCCTATATCTTCCTCCCTCAGCTTATGCCATGAGGGAGTCTCCCTTAAACGCCCCCATTCCAACTGGAAGCGCTTGTGGGAAGTTGCTCAGTTGCACAATCGGGTTGTGTGTGGGCCGTGGGCCGTGGGCCGTGGCCTTTTCTAGGACTTCACCTGCACACGACTGCCAGTAAAAATCAAAGACAGGGCCTACCTTTAATTGTCCTTTCTCGGGGACTGCTTTTTCCCTAGAGACAGACTTTGCTGAGGCGTTTTTGAGCTGAGTCCAGCAGACCCAGAAAATATGGCGAATGAGAGAGCCAGATTTTCTGGCAGGAAAAAGGAAACCAGCTTTCTTGCTCAATGAGGGGCCTATCACAAATGAAGTCCAAATGCATCGTGCCACAGCTGAGAAAATGCTAAGCAAGTTGGAACCCACGGTTAACTTTCCAGACCATCGATAGAGATAGAAGTATGTCACAGTGCCCTCCGCCTTTGTCATCAGGGCACAGAGATCCTTCAGCTCAGACTATGAGGTGGGCAGGGACTCAAGGAAGCAGGAGGTAAGGAACAAGGGCACATTAAAGAAGAGAAAGGCATGTTGTCAGTTTATAAATGCCACTGCTATCACCAAGGCAAAAGAGGCAGAACTGTCCCTGCTCCCAACCACTACCTTTCTCATCTGCCATTTTGTCACTTCAGAGCCCTCTTCTGGCCTGTCCTTAATGTTCATCGGTACCTAATTGTTACCGATGTAGAAATACTGGGGTTTAGGGATGAGCATTCAGGATGATGTGCTCATCACTTCCCAGCCTTTGGGCTAAGATCAAGTGCAGGATGATGTATCCAGGGTCCTGCACCACTCTGGGAGAAGTCTTAGCTGCAGACCTACCAGCCTACCGATTGGTGACACAGAAGAAATGAACCAAACACGACACAGCATGATTCGCCGGTTGCAAGTCATTTGACCTCTTTGTGGCACTAGCTGCCTATAAGTACAATCACTCTTAGATGCTATATCTCTGTTGAATTATTTTGACTCCCTGGTGGCCCTGGCTCATCATTTGGGCGTTGGTCTGGCAACGCTGAGGAGTAAGCTAAACCTATTCTTCTATGTATGAGGTCATACGTGTATGAGCTGTAGAGGCCTGTAGCAGTCCCCAGAAGGTGCCTTTCTCAAAATACCTCCTTCACATCTTAACCCCATTAGGGAAACCTCTTCCCTTTAAAATTCAAAATTATTGAACTTCAAAGTCATCAATTACTTGCAACTCCTTCTGAATAACTTTAATGCAATTAGTTCCCTACTAGGTAGGAGACTATTATCTACTGAGTCGCCAGGTTTTGCCTGGTAGGACCGGCCTGGGAGCGTTGCTCAGATTGGGGCTCGCGGATATTTACAGAGCAACAAGACAGCACGGGTACCGGGACTGAACAGGGGAGGGGGGAGAATAAGGCAATTATCAGAGACAGACTTTGCCTACTTTTCAGTTTCATTTAAGTTCTGATATTTATACTGGATTGTAAGCCCCTTATTTTGTTTGCTTGTTTGTTTCATAGCTCCTACTGGTATTGTTTGGTCTCCTGGGAAGACGTGGCTGTTGCTTCCTGAAAATGCTACCACCGGCTATGAATTATAGGAATTTTTCCTGCAAGCTTCCTATAGGGCACTTTGTCATATGAGATGCCATGCCCGGGTGGCTACAGCATATCTCAGCAAAACATCATAACTTTGCAATTAATTATGATCAAAGGACGGTAAATCTGGCTGAAGTCTCTCAGTTATTCCAAGTCTTTGTCTAGAATGTTTTATATGCTGCCATCAAACGACTATCAAAAGACTTTCCCAACGTTGGCTTCATGGATATGCCAGGCATACCGAGCCATTTGTACTATACTGTTGGGACCCATGGTGGTGTGTCATAACCTTGGGTGGAAGGAAATATTTCTGAGGTTCTTGTTTCTTGGCATCGACTTCCCTTGTCTCATTCCTGGGCTTTTTGTCACCGAAGTGTTAACTCAAGTGGCGCTGAGGTGGGTGCTCCTAATTTTCCCACTTTTTAGACGAGGAAATAGAGGGATAAGGAAGTCAAATAATTTACGTAAGTTCATGCAGCTAGAAAATCGCCAAGCCAAAATTTTAATTGGACAGATTAACTCCTGGGACCATTTTCTTAACTATGCCGCAGCCTGATCTCCTAGAATGCCAGATTTGACCTTGTTGGTGTCAAAGTCCTTTGTCCCAGGTAATCTAAAGATCTAAAATGTCTGCCCCGGTGCTCTCCAACCTGACTGTTGGTTGGAATTATTCTATATTTACTTTTTCTCAGCCATCGGCCAAAATGCTTTCAATTTTTGTAGATTCCTGATGTATTAAGATTACTTTTTCTGGTTTCTTAAAAATGAAATTTTCTACTCACCAGCAGAGACAGAGATGCACATTCCCTCCTCAACATTTATGCAAACAAGGTACAGCAGTGTATTTTTTAAAAGATAATCTTGGGAGATATCTTAAAATCGGTTTAGAGCTCTATTCCTACGGCACTGACACCTGTCTCCATCTATGTTAATGACATTCCAGAGCTGATAAAAAAAAATTGGATAACAACCGTGAAATCATTTTTGAAAAGCTAAAAGGGACATGCCAGTGAATGATGGTCTTGTTATTTATATTGCTGCTATTACAAGGGACTTTTTTATTTGGGAGAGTTTTACATATGTAATTTCAAAATGATCTTTTTTGTTTCAAAACTGGCAGCCCATGTTATATATGGTAACTCTGTTGACCAGAGTACTGAATTAGCATAATGCATTTAACTGGTAATACTGAATAACAGTTTTTAAATAACTTGCCAATCTCTTTCATAACTGATGACTACCCAGATTAATGGTATTCTGAACGCAGTTTTATAAAACTATGTAACTTTCTTTCTAGTTTCTATCAAATTCATGTATATTTCTAGGAATACCTATACATACAAATAGACCTATAAGACTAATGTCACTTGATTTTCTTTTTTTTTTTTTAATTTTTTTTCAACGTTTTTATTTATTTTTGGGACAGAGAGAGACAGAGCATGAACGGGGGAGGGGCAGAGAGAGAGGGAGACACAGAATCGGAAACAGGCTCCAGGCTCCGAGCCATCAGCCCAGAGCCTGACGCGGGGCTCGAACTCAGGACCGCGAGATCGTGACCTGGCTGAAGTCGGACGCTTAACCGACTGCGCCACCCAGGCGCCCCATTGATTTTCTGCACAGGGTCGAGGCCTCCAGTACTGGCCACAGGGTGTGTGTGAAAGAGAGGTTGAAACCAACCTTTGGGGTCAGGCAGGTGGTTCTGTTCTGACTCCTCCACTTACTGTTTGACTTTGGCATATTTTAAGTTTATTTATTTATTTATTTATTTTGAGAGAGAGAGAGAGAGAGAGAGAGAGAGAGAGAATGAGAAGGCCTGAGCTGGGGAGTGGGAAAAAGAGAGGGAGAGCGAGAATCCCAAGCCGGGTCCTGACTGTTGCGACATAGGGCTCAAACTCCCAAATTGTGAGATCATGACCTAAGCCACAATCAAGAAAGAGTTGGACACTTACCCGACTGAGCCACCCAGGTGCCCCGACATTGCCATATTTTGAACCACTCTGAGCCTTGGTTCCCTCATTTGCAGTGGAGTGCCCATCCCATAAAGTTTTTGTAGAGTCAAATGACACAAAACTTGAAGCACTTAACCCAGTGCCTGGCATGTATGTAAATACCCCAGTGTGAGATATTATTATTTTAGGAATATTAAGAAGGAATATTTTCCTTTTGGCCACACACTTGTGTTTGATTGCTTGGCTAGCATTTTATTCGGTACGCTGAAGAATGTAAATTATATTGAAATGGCATGTCCTCATGTTTACTCTGTAGCCTTGCAAGCAAAGTTCCCCCACCTTTCTATTTTGAAAAATCCCAAGCCTACAAAACAATGGAAAGCCTGACAATGGAGACCCATCTCTGTTTTGCTCAGTTGTTAACTCTGAGTTGCTCAGAGTTGCCCAGTTGTTGCAACTCTGAGTTGCAACTGAGTTGCTCAGTTGCCCAGCTGTTAACGTTTTACAATGCATGATTGCTTTCTCCCCATCCCCATCCTCTCTCTGTCTGTCCCCCACCAAACTATTTGAGAGTAAATTGAAGGTATCATGATTAAAATTTACCCTCAAATATTTTCACAACTATCCCCTAAAAGCAACCATGTTAGTTCTCAAGAAAGTTAAGGGACGCATGGCTGGCTCAGTCAGTGGAGAATGCGACTCGATCTCAGAGAGGTGACTTCAAGCCACATATTGGGTGTGGAGCCTATTTAAAAAAAAAAAAAAAGTAGTACTAATACAAGAATACCTTCTAATCTATAGTTCATATTCAATTCTTCTATTCTCCCATGTTTTATATAGCTTTTTTTCTTTTATTTGATCCAGAATATCTAATCAAATTCATACATTGTATTTACTTGATGTATCTCTATAACCTCTTTTAGTTAAGGTTAGTCCTCTGCCTTTTAAGAAAATCTTTCATCACGTGGCATTTTAAAGAGTTCAAGTCAATTATTTCATAGAGTGTCCCCAAATTTAGGTTTATATGATAATTTCCTCATGATTAGATTAAATGTTTTCTCCAAGAATACTACAAAGGTGATGTTGTGACCTCTTAGTACATCAAGTCAGGAGACAGAGAACGTCAGCTTGCCCCTTTATTGGTGATGCTGAATAGGTTCAGTTGGTTGAGGAGGTGCCTTCTGGATTTCCCCATTGAAGGTGCCACGTGTTTATATTTGTCATTAATATATAATCTGTAGAGCAATACTTTGAGACTCTGTGAATATCCTATTCCACTAACATTCACCCAGTGTTTTTATTATCCATTGATGATACCTGCATAACTTACTTAGGTGATTATAAAATGGCTACATTATAATTCTATCATTCTTTCTATATCTATTAGGTGGCATTCTTCTATTAGAAGAGACCACCTCCCTTTTTTTGAGGCAGTATTTTGGACTCAAGGATTCTTTGTTTTATTAAGTATATTATTATACTCTGCCACTATCATTCTTCTTGACGCTCTAATGTTATCAAACTTTGGCCATCGTGACCACCTTTAAGTCGCCTCCTCTGTACTTTTAACACAATGCCATCAGGTTTTGAGCAATTCCTTGCTTTCTGGGACAAGATGTTCCAGAACCTGAACTTCCCATGCCCCAGAACTGCAGTCAGCTGGTCATTACTTCATGCTGCCCTTGTTCCTTTTAATGATGAGTGTTTAGTTTTACACGTATTCAAGACTAATGAGTAAAAATGTATACACATGTATATGCCACTGGTTAACCTAATGCCACTTTTAATCTAGTGAAAAGAAGGCATTTTTGAAGCGGCCACATTTTGGTGAGTTGGACTTCACACTGGAGATCCTTCTGACGTTTGCTTGGATGGCTTTTTTTTTTTTTTTTTTTTTTTTTTTGCTTAGTGGAGTGTATCTGAGGAGATGTGGAACACACAGTGGGGTCTTTTTGACTGATCCGATATAATAATTTGACCCATTACCTGGTGAGTTTTGCCTCAATGCTAATCAAAACCATAAATGGAGCCACAGACAGCCATATATATATACATATATATATGTATATGTACATATATATGTATGTATATATATATATATATGCTGTGTTATGTGTGTGTATAGGTATGTAATACATACATTCTTAAATCACATATTTTATCCATTGAATATGGAGACTAAGAATCCTTCCAGGAACTCTCAGGGTTTTTTTTTAATTCCAATTAATATTCAAGTCTTAGGGCCAAGAGAAGGAGAAGTAGAGCTAGGGGGTCTTTCTGTCTTGGCACATCCAGACTGTAGCCCAGAGCTACTTTCAGAGTTCAAGTGTATTCATCTACTCTGCTCTCAACCTTGCCAGCTCAGCTAAATGTCTTGCTTTCAGTCACCTCCCAGATATTTGCTTTGGGCATCTTCTTTTGGGTTCTTAATGCTCGCTTGATTTCCCTGCAGTAGGCAACTGGCATCCAGCCCATGCTTAATCTTAGAGGACAGTTGGGGGTAAATGTTCTCCTACTTGGTCCAGTCGTGAAGCGTTTTCTCTCTTCTCTCCTTGAGGCCAGCAGTGCATCTCCTCCATTGCACACCTCTCACAGGACCCGCATCACTGTCTGTCGCTATGATTCTCAGCTAACATTTTTCTCTGCACGTATAACTAAAAAAATTTTATCTTTGGGGGTTATTTGGTTAAGGTTATTCAGTAGGTTGAGACTGAAATCATGAGCTCTTGAGCCTCTAGTATGTGTTTAAGCTGATTATAAAATTTATATGCAGCAGTGAACTCCAGCAGCCTGAATCACCTTGGTCATTTCCAAAACATTATACCTGCTATTTCTATCATCTATTCTTTGAACTTGTGTGGCCTTTTGTTTATAGTGATGCTAGATTACATTAACTTTAAAATTAAGTCTCTTCCTACCTCATCCATCTATAGTCCACCCAATTCTTGTTTTTATTTAGAATTTCACCAGATGAATTTGTAGAGACTCAAAATAGCTACCACCCAGACTCCAACAATCCCACTGAACACTTGTAAGTCTGTCTCAAGATTGAAGGCTGCCCGTGTGCCTTGTATTAGGCCTCTTCTCAGAAATCAGGGGAAGATTCACTGTGTTTCCATGAGTTTTTTTTTTTTTTTCTGCTTTTATCTGTCTGTGGGCACACAGCCCTCTCTCTTCACCTTCGTCATTGCACCAATCATTGAGGCATCTTGGGATTCTTCATCTCACAAAAAAAGCCAGGATGCTTTAGGAAACCCCCAAGCACCTCACCTGCCCCAGCTGCCTCCTGAGGGTTGAGAATTAAACTGCTCAGGTGGAGTTAATAGAAATGACATTGTTGTGATCCTTGAATTACAGGCTGTGGACTCTTTCCCTGCGAATCCGGATGTGTTACTGGGAGCACAGCGTGCCTTTGTAAGGTACTGATTTAACAATGTGCAGGTCCTGTGGCATTTGTACCTACTCCCCCAAAGCAAAGTCTCGACTAAATTTGGCCCGAATTACGAGGGAGATCCACTGTGGACAGCCTACCCGCACGGCCAAGAAAGGCACGCACACACGTTATTAGCGCAAAATCTTCCTAAAATGAGCTGTGTCTGGATCTGGCTACTACAAAGAACAACCCAGGAAACATGTCCCGAGGGGCTATTGGCACAGCACCATGCGAATGAGAACCAGTGTGATGTATGAGAGAGGGCAGGGTTGGTGAATGGCAGAGTGCCGCTTCTAGACTCGTATGTGTGCACAATTCAGAACGAACATCATCGAGAGGAGAACGCGTCCGGAAGGAGGGGCCCACGTTCGGGATTGTTTGGAGATTGCCCTCGCTGTAGTGGTGAGTGGCATGGGAGGGTGGCCCCTGGTCCTAGGCATGATGCCCGACACAGGGAAGGAAGAAATGATAGCAGAGTGCCTCAAACTATGATAAAAGAGTGTGTTGTAGCCCAGTGAGTGGTCAGCTTTGCTCAGTGATGCTATGGAGGCAGCCTAGAGGGTGAGGTGGTAACAATGCCGTGCTAAACTATTTCGCATCCTCTACCACCTGTATAGTGTGCGGGATACTTGGTTTGTTGATAAAAAGAAGTCACGCTTGCCTTCATATAGAAAAAAGGCCATTAGAGGGACGCCTGGGCGGCTCAGTCGGTCAAGCATCGACTCTGGGTTTCAGCTCAGGTCATGATTCCAGGGCTGTGGGAAGGAGCCCCATGTGGGCTCTGTGCTGAGTGTGGAGCCTGCTTAAGATTCTCTCTTTCTGCCCCTCTGCCCTTGTGCTCTCTCGAGCGCACTCTCGCTGTCTCTCTCTCCAAAAAAAAAAAAAAAAAAAAGCAATCCCATAGAATTGCTTTCTGATGAAAGGATGATTAAGTTTTCTTAATTAAAGCATAAGAACTTTACACGTATTATAAATAAAATGGAACCAAAATGCACATATGTCAGCGGTTAAGTGTGAATCCTTCCCGTGCACGGTGTAGTCTGGTTCTTTTGATGGAACTCCTCCCTGGTAATTGGGCTCTCTTCAATTTCTAAGAAGACAAATTAGGCTGTGGCACTGGCAGTGGGCTCCAAGGCGGCCGTGAAAGCCTTGATGAGACAAGGCACTTTGTAGCCCTGGGTTTGTGGTATATCCTTCCCATATTAAGCGGCACGTCCTGTGTTTCATAGCAGGTAATGTGTCTCTCCTGAATACGATCGCTCTACCTTCTGTGACACACTTCCATGATTATATACATAACATTTACAATGACAAATACGCTGATAAAAACCCCTTTTGGCTGATGAGAGTAAAGAGCAAGCACACTATAATTATGACATAAAGCGAGATTATGAAAATTTCATAATGTTGGCTGGAATCCATTTGCAGATACGACGACGTGCCTGTGTCTCCTCAACCATTTCAAAGTAACCTTTCATGTTCCGAGTCGCACCCAAGGAGATCAAGCCTGCTCCCCTTGAACAGCATGCTAGGGGTGGGGTTCCAGCCAGCCCCCGCCCCTGCAGGCCACCTTGTTAGGTGCTCAGAGGACTGGGAACCGAGGCCCCAGCTTGGCTCTTGCCATGCAGAGTAGTCAGCTGATCCACCTACTAGGAATTCAGCTTTGTGTGCCCATAAACCAGACTGCACCCTCCGAGAGGGCAAGGGAAACACCTGTCTGGGTCATATCTGTAATTTGCTACAATGTCGACACATAATTATTAACCGAATGCAAATAAACGAAGATTGATCTGGAAGACCATAGTAAGGGGCTGTGCTGAGTGGATGATAGAACGTGAGTCTGGACACTTCTTTTTTTTTTTTTTTTTAAGTTTTATTTATTTTTTTCTTTTGAGAGAGAGAGCATGCAGGAGCAAGGGAGGGGCAGAAAGAGATGGAGAGAGACAGAATCCCAAGCAGGCTCCACACTGTCAGCGTAGGGCCAGACATGGGCCTCAAACTCGTGAACCGCAAGATCATGGCCTGAGCTGAGATCAAGAGTCAGACACTCAACCAACTGAGCCACCCAGGCACCCCGAGCCTGGAAACCTCTGCCTCCCATTCACACATACGGCTCCCACTCCTGGGCCCTAGAAGGGGGCCAAGTCTACGTCCAGGAAGCTTGGGCCTTCAAGGCTGACAGTCAGTAAATCTCCCTGACATTTTAGCTGATGACCAGGCATAAAGTCTAAGCTGTCCACGGGATTCTGGAAAGTTCAAAGGATTGGGTGTATTTTTGGTTCTGGGACTTCTGGTGGTGTGACCATAATGTGAGAATGATTCTCAGATCACACCATGGGGGTCTCCACCGTTCTGCCTTCTAATGCTAGCCTGAACCTCTGACCTCCTCGAGCTTCAGTTCTTTCTGCTTCTTTTTCCCTAAATTATGCTCTTCTGAGGACTTCCCTCAACAGTTGTTTTTTCCTTCCTTCCTCCCTCCCTTCCTTTCTTTCTTTCAAGCTTACTTATTTGTTTTGAGAGAAAGAGAGCCACCGTGCACGTGGGGGAGGGGCAGAGAGAGAGAATCCCAAGCAGTCTCTGTGCTGTCAGCGCAGAGCCCAACGTGGGGCTCGAACCCACAAACCGTGAGATTATGACCTGAGCCAAAGTCAAGAGTCAGACACTCACCAACTGAGCCACCCAGACCCACCAACGTTCTTTATTTTTTAAGTCAACTTTTTATTGAATTATAACATACTTACAGAAGAGTATACAGGTCATGAGTCAAGCTCAATGAATTTTCACAAAGAGGCCCCACCGGAATACCGAACACTTGGATCCAGAAACAGAGCTCACCAGCACCATGGAAGCCCCACTCCAACCCCACTTGGTAACCACTATCCTGACTTGTAATAGCTTAGGTTGAGTTTGCCTATGTTAACATTGTATAAGTAGAACTGTATACTGTGTGTTCTTTTGTGCCTGGCTTCTTTTGCTAAATAGCACATTGGAGATGCATTCATTTGTTGTGAAGGGCAGAAGTTTGGGTAATATTCCATTATATGAACATAACAACATAACAATATTTATCCATTCTACTGTGTATGGATGTTTGGATTTGTTTCTAGTTTGGGAATGCTACAAACTTTCTTACACATGTCTCCTGGTACCCGTAGGGTTATATTTTGTTGGGTATATCTCTAAGAGTGGATTGCTGGGTTCTAAAGTAGATCGCGTTTCACTTTAGGAGACACTAGTAAACAGTTTTACAAGCGGTCACATAAATGCACACTACCACCCGCAGTCTTTGAAAGTTCAATGGCGCCACATACTCACAAGACTTTTCATCTTAGTGGTTCTGGGGGTATATGGTGGGATTTTATTGTGGTTTTGAGCTGCATTCCCCTGATGATTGTTGAGGCAACGCTCCTTTGTAAATGATTAACGGGCCATTTGGACATCCTTGAAAAATACTCTTCGTGTCTTTTACCCATTTTTTTCTGGGTTAATAGTTGTCTTTTTTATTATTGATTTTTAGGGGTCTTTGGTAGATCTTGGATATAGAAAAGACACAAAAATATATTGTAAATACGTTCTCACATTGTGTTTTGCATTTTTTCTTTCTCTTAAGAGTATTTCTGATAAACAGGTCTTACTTTTTATGAATTCTAATGTATGCTACTCCCCCTTTACGATTTGTGCTTTTCATTTTCCATCTGATAACTATCTGCTTATGCAGATATTTTCCCATGTTTTCTTCTAGATGTTTTATAGTTTTGCCTCTCATGTTTAGATCTATCATCCATCTGTTTTTGATTTTTGTGTATGGTGAAAAGTAGGATAAAACTCATTTTCCCCATTTAGATACCCAATCAAGCTACCACCACCTACTTCAAGGATTCTCTTCTCCCCAGCTGTCATAAGCCATGCGACCTCATATATGTGGTCTCTTTCTGGACTCTATTCTGTTCTGTTTGTATATTTGTTGATCTTTGTGTCCATACCACATTGTCTTAATTACTAGTACTTTATAATAAGCCTCAATGTGCAGTGGTATGAGAGCTCCAGCTTTGTTCTTCAAGAATGTCTTGCTTTCCTCATCCTTTTGCATAGCTATATACATTTTAGAATCAGCTTTCCAGTTTACACACACACACACACACACACACACACACACACACCCCTGCTAGAATTTTTACTATGATTATGTTGAATCTATAGATCAATTTAGATGGAATTTATTTTTAAGTTTATTTATTTTGAGAGAGAGAGAGCATGAGCACAAGCAGGGTAGGGGCAGAGAGGAGAGACAGAATCCCAAGCAGCCTCCACACCATCAGTGCAGAGCCCAATGTGGGGGTCAAACTCATGGACCATGAGGTCATGACCTGAGCCGAGATCAAGAGTTGGACGCTTAACCGACTGCACCACCCAGGTGCCCCCAATTTAGGGAGAATTTGAATCTTTACAACATTTCAGTACATTAACCTGGCATATATTCCTTCATGTGTTGGGTCTCTTAATTTGCCTCAGTAATGTTTTATGGTCTGCAGCATAGTGGAATTGCACAACTTTGTATGAGGCATTGAGGTATTTCACGTTTTTGATGCTTTAACACTGTAACTGTTAAATACATTTCCGTTTAAAAATGTGTTGCAAACATATAAAATACAACGATGTTGTATTGATCCTGAGTTCAGCCTTCTTGGGAGTTTAACTCATTAATGCAAATAGTTTATCTATAGACTTTTTGGATTTTCTATGTAAGTTATTATGCCATCTGTAATTAATGATAGCTTTATTTCTTCCTTTCAACCCTTATACCTTATTTTCTTGTCTTATTGTCTGGCTGGGACCTGTGGTACAGTGTTGACCATACGCAGGAAGAGTGAGTCATTGTGTAATGACCAGGATCAGGGAGCATTGGCAAAGTTGTCAGCCACCTGAGTTAAAGCAGGGCCTCCCCTCTCCCCAGGTCAAGAAATCTGAGCTTTGATAAGCTTTGAAACTGGGCAAGGGAGTTGAGGAAGGCGGGGAGGGTAGTGAGTGAGGTTGAGTGAGAAGGGGAGAAGGGGAGAAGGGGAGAATTTGCAGTGACATAAATGGAACACAGGGAAGACCTGCTGTGCCCATACTGGTAGTACAGCCGACGTAAGGTGAGTGTCTATGCGTGGGGGGCTGCTGCATCAGGAGAGGAGACGGAGTCTTGTCAGTGGGAAATAAGGATGTGCTGGCCTCCATGAGGCCCTGTAATCCCCCCAAGACAGGGAGAATGTGGCTGACTCAACAGAATCACCACATCTTGGACTTGGGGAGCATCTCATTCAATCTTCTACCCAAGGCATGAGTTGCTGAGACTATCTTGAAAAACTTGGGGCTGGCAGATAACCGTGATCACCCCCACATCCAATAGCATCTCTGTTACCATCCCACCAGCCCTTCCACAGCCTTTTCACAGCTTCAGAGTTCCCTGCCCTCACCCCTAACCGGGCCAGGCGTGGTTCTCTTGGCTGCCACTCTTCTGGGTTAAATTTGGACCTGCCATTTACAGAGCTCTAAGTGAGCATGCCCCAAGTGAGCTGCCCTTCATGAGCGCCCAGCAGTGTCTGAGCCCGGACCCCAGGGCTGCCTCCTGCTGCTGTGCCCTGTTGGGAAAGCCCCTTCCCCTCTGTGCGACTTAGCAACTTTATTTATTTTTTTAACGTTTATTCATTTTTGAAAGACAGAGACAGAGCATGAGCAGGGGACGGGCAGGGAGAGAGGGAGAGACGGAATCTGAAGCGGGCTCCAGGCCCTGAGCTGTCACCACAGAGCCCGACGTGGGGCTCGACTCACCAACCGCGAGATCACGACCTGAGCCAAAGTCTGAGGTGTAACCGGCTGAGACACCCAGGCACCCCTGCGACTCAGCGAGTTTAGATGATGTGTATCCCTGGGCACTCTTATCTCCGGCTTCAGTGAGACCTGGTGGGACCCCTCCTGCTGGCAGAGTGGGTGGTGAAGACCTAATCTAAAGCAGGAAGAAACCTTGGATACTGACAGGGCAACGCATGCCCTGTTCCCACTCCTCTGTCATTACCTCCTTAGATAAATCACAATGTATCCAAGCCTGCTGTATGCCCACATTGGCTTTTGCAAATCCTTCTCCTTTTTCCTGTCAAATCCGGTGACTGGTTTACAGTGTGAGACCCTCCCACCCTGCCTCCCCTTTCACGTCCTTGTCTCTCTGATTTCTTACTGTACTTACTCCCCAGGAGGCTTGTACACGAATCTGGTGCCCATTTGGACTCACACTCTGGACATGAGGAAAGGCCACGTCCCGGGATCTGGTCTGTAGCAGGCTCTGTCGCGTGGCTATTATGTGGCACCGGCTCCCGCTCACCCCTCTTCCCCCAGAGCTCACCGTGGGAGCCAGAGCTGGGGCCTGCGCAGCCCCTGTGGCGGGAAGCCTAAGGCACACGCTGCCAGCAGGATTCTTACATTCCCTGTAAGTGAGAATTTTTCCTCTTGAAAGAAAAAGAGATTGAATGGGAATGACAGATCACAGGTTCTCTCTCTCCTTTTGTGTTTGTCTCTCTCTCTCACCTCTCCCAGCCCTTTCTACGGCTGCTTTCAATTTCTCATCCCTGAAGGGGGAAAAAAAACCCCAGCAATCCACAAGGCTGCAGAGAACAAGCAGTTACTCCCAGAAAAGGAAGGAGGTGCAGTGAGGGTTTGCATGAACGGAACCGGGGGAAGTGGGGGGAGGGCTGGGCTGCAGCGGCCGGGCCGGGGAGGAGGCAGGAGCCATCCTCCTCCCGTACCGCCATGCCTCTGGCCAGTCCTCCCCATGCCTTCATATGCATTCCCCACATCGCCACCAGGGCTGGGACACGAGCTGCGCATAATTAATTTTTATTGAAAGAGGGGTTTTTTTTGTCTGCAGACATTATGTTCTGCTTTTGCCATGACTATAAAGTCTCCAGTACAATTTTGGATTTAATTATAGCCCTATTTCGAGGGAATAAAAAAAAAAACCCTATGTCAGAGGCACAGATAATTGGTGATGCCAGGTGGAACTGAGACATGGGTTCTGGGGACCAGAGCGGTGCTTCCGGCTGATTCAGATCTCATGAACCATTCAGCTGGGCTTTGGTTGGGTGCAAGCCTCCCTCTACCCCAGCTCCAGAATTAACTTTACCCTGCCCGGAGGGGTAGATGTGGAAGGATGCGACTTTGCATTGTGCTGCAGACCAGCCCCTTAACTCTGTCCCCAACTCCTGCTGCCCCCCAGCGTCTTGGTGACTTGAAACCAGGTTGGGATTTTTCACAGTGGCATTAACGTTACATTCCTTAGGTCTGTTCGGACATTCCTCTGACTTTCATGATTAGGCCTGTTTGGAAACCCCGCATGAGGCTTTGCTCCTGTGGGTGTGACTGATGCTTCTGAATAAGAGTCACCAGGAAGCAGGAGACGTCAGCAGGAACTGACTGTGTCGTAAGACTGGCTGTGGACAGCTGGCACAGGAACCTGACCTCTCATGGACACAGCGAGAGAGGGCTGTGGCGGAAAGATGGGCAGGGAAGAGGGGATATTTAATTCATCCCAGAGAGCCTGGGTCAGCAAGAGAGGCACACAGGACCCAGGGTGACACAGGGGACAGTCTGGGGAGAAGGTACACAGGTCCAGATGTTTGAATGTTTCCTTGACCATCCCAGGTGGCCCGGCAAGGGATTTAGAGATGTGAACCAGAGGTGGATGTGTCTAAGAGAAATTCTCTTAGATAGAGGAGTTCGGTATTTACGAGTACTCCTGATAGACATTTTTGCTAAAAATTTCACAACATATGTCCTTCTTTTGCAGTAAGGCCTGAAATTATTAGCCAATATTTGAAACTATATTGGGGGAGGGAGACAAAAGCTAAAGGCAACAGAAGGAGAGGGGAAAACACACTAGACAAAGGGGGACCAGAGATAGGTGATTGCTGAGGAATCAGGGAGAGACTCCTCCGTGGACTAAGTCAAGACAGAGAGAAATAAACGAGATAACTGCAGTGGTGAGAGGAAGAGGCAGTTTACTGAGACTCCAAGAGAGGCAGAGACAGAAAAAAAAAAAAAAAGAGGACAGTTGATACTAAAGTGTTCCCAGATGCAGTCACATTTGCTTCCTCTCCTTGGTCTTCGTCATCCTCCTCCCGTCTCAGTCCCACAGTGTGCGCCCTGTAAGCTGCCCTGGGGGCATCAATCGCAGGCATCCGTTGTGTTCTATGTGAATAGCGCCTCCTGGAGGTGAACGCTGTGATCGTTCTGCCTCCTGCCCTGCTGATGCCCTGTAGAGAGAGCAACCTGCTCCCGCCCCGGGGGGCGGGGACCTGAGCGGTGGCCAAGACGGTTAAAGGAAGGGTCCCAGACAGGCCGCCTCAGGACAGCACTGTCCCACTGCGGTGACACGTGTTCTCCACTTGCGGAAAACACCAGATTCACGTGCATGGGCATACAGCGCTTCAGTGACCAGGGGCGAACGTGGTTTTATGCTGCAGCACTTAGTGAACAATGTTAGGCAATTTTAAGTATTTCATGTGTATTCTGCCTTCTCAGTGAATGTGTAAGCTATTCCAGGATTGGGCTCTATCACATAAAGTCTCTTCAGTTATGGTATTTTATTCATGTGGTTAAGAAACCTTGAGTTCAGAAAGTGTATCGAATGAGCAATTGTTTCAATGGGAAAGACAGGTTAAAGACTAGAGAAATTTGGCCTTTTAATAAAAGAGTTCTTTCCAGCAGGAATTTTGAAAGTAAATCCTTTCTGATAGCTGTAAGTTGGTAGCTATAAAACCCAAATATCGCTGAGTAAATCCAACTTCTGATTATATAGCGCTTCTTCTAAAGAGACAAGGCCAGCCTTTTCCTTCATTCAGACACATGATCCCTAACACAGTCTTACACCGTGACCATCTGTGTTTCTCCCATGACACTTTGCAGAGCCAGCCTTACGGCGGGCTCAGCAGGTATTGCTGTATGGGATATAGTTTCTAGAATCCAGGAAATGGGCCTTTTGGCCCTAAAAATAAGCTTTCCCCACCTGCACCCAGCCTCGGAGAGGTCTTTAAATTTCTTCTGGACAACCTGCCATGGTCCTTAGTTTGGGATAGAGTTTAAAAAAATAAAAATACCTGGCATGGACCCAGATTGGGACTAAAGAGCAAACAAACAATAATGCCCTCAGAGTAGGAAGGTGAACTTAAAAGCAAGCCACCCGGTCTGCACCCATGGAGAGATCCGCCTGGGCTCCTCGCTCATTTTCCAGTGCAACGCATCTCCTCCCCCTCCCCCAGGTCAATTCATACAGAAAACTCGGCTTTGTATTCAAGTATCACCCTCCCATGGTAGATTCAAGGGTCTCTCCTCTGGGCTCCCGTTGCTCCCGATGCATCCTGCTGCCACCACCCTGTCCGCACCGCATTGACCGAATTCTCCACGGTATGGCTCCCCCGGTATAACCTGAGCGGCACGCAGGCAAGAGCTGAGCGTTCTTCAGCTACGTTTCCTGGCTCTGAGCGCGGTGCCCGGTACCCCGTGGGCGCTTAATAAATACTTCCTTTGAGCTGAGAACGAGGGTGGACTTGAGAACCAGATGCGGCTCTGACTGAATGCCTCTGAATTGCCAGCTTTGTGACTTCGGGCAAACAGTGGAACTCTGAGCCTCATCAGCAAAAAACAGGCATAATCAAACCTCGGCGGCTGGGAGGATTTCACGACATAATGAAGATACTTCAGTTAGCACAGGTGTTCCCTGGCTGTCCGTAAAGGGAAACCTATGGTGAGAGCTTCAGATGAATCATCAGCCCCGCAAGTATGTGTGCTATTTACACGCCGCCTCGGAGAACATCTCTCCGTGTACATTTGGGAGAGGGGTGGAAGGGACAGAGGAGTTGACTGTGGGTCACAATCAGGAGTGAGAATCAGATGCAGCTGGGGGGGAAGTCTCAACCCTGCCGGATATAAACTGCCTTCCAACCTCCTTTTCTCTTTCCTTCGGTAACATTGTGGGTTGGGCTTCATCATTCTCAGGTTTAAAAAAAAATCACTGGTGCTTTAAACTTGGATCTTAAACTTGATTTAAATCTCATAGCCTCCACTCTTCCCAGGAGGTGCAGGGTGAGGTGAGGTAAGGGATGCTATAGGCTGAATGTTTGTGTGCCCCCCCCCCCCCGCCCCGCAACAATTCAGTCCTTAAATCCTAACACCTAAAGCGGTGGGGCTCTCAGGAGGTGGTTGGGTCATGAGGGCGGAGCCCTCACAAACGGCATTGGGACCCTCACAGAAGAGACCCCAGAGACCTCCCTTGTTTGCTTCAGCTCTGTGGGGACACAGCAAAAAGATGGGGGGGCAATGACAGAGGGAGGTTGAGAGACGCCACCCTGGTACCTTGCACTTTTCATCAGCAGTTTGGGAGTGGAGAGAGGCACTGTCTAAACTAGGCACATGCCTGTTCCACCTCTGTCTTCAAGGTCTAGCTCCCCCAGGCTGTGGTGGGCCAGGCTCTCAGAAAGCAGAGAGTAGTGCCAAATATGGTGTTGTAACTGACAAGCTGGTGACAGAAGCGGGCCCGGTGTTGACCGGAAATGCCCGTGCTGAAGCTGTGAGTGTGACTTCCAGGACGAGAAGGGCTTTGGTGTATGTAAGGGAGGGCGGGGGGGGGGGGGGGGGTGCGTGCCAGACCGGAAGTAGCATGTGCAAAGGCACAGAGGCACAGAAAGGCTGCTCTGCTCCGAGGCAGACGCACTCTTGGGAATGGCCAAAGAGGTACTGGGACGATGGGCTGGCAAAGTAGGCAAAGGTCAGATCAGGAAAAAGCCCTCTCTTCCCTGGCCAAATAAGCTGGGTTTTATCCAGTGATAAAACCCCATATTGGGGAAATCTCCCAGGTAGATGTTGGAGGACAGAGCAAAGGGGACGAGATTGGAGGGCAGGAGACCAAGTCACCTGGCCCAGCTGATGGACTCAGCGCTGGTGCCCTTTCGAGCATCGCCTCCCCTGCTGCTCTCTGCCAGACCCCTTCCAGCAAAGATCCCACCTACTCGTTCCAGGTCACTTCCCCACCCCCGCACCCTGGGCCTCCTTTCCATAGCTGCCCAAATGCAGGTGGGCTGGGAAAATTGTCAGACTCACTGCTTGAGGCAGCACTTCCCCTGCCAGCAGGGGAAAGGAGACCTTCCTTTTATGGAAGGCCTGGGATTCTTCCTTGACAACAGCTCCTAGGTCCTTGCTTAGTAACAGAAGATTCCCCCTCCCACTTTTCAAGTGCTCCCAACAGTGGCGCCCACGCGGGCCCCACGGCTCTCAGCCTGCCGATGGCACCCCCTACTGAGGCTGCAGAAGGGAGTCTCAGCAAGGGCCCCTTGAACACTCCCTGAGACACACACACACACACACACACACACACACACACAGAGGAAAAACGACTCTGCCAGTGGAGAGAAATGCCAGGGACTTCATGGACCCGATGCGATGACAGTCAGTGGCCCAGTGGCACTGAGGCCACACCAAACTAGGGAATTCTAGATTCCTACTCTGCCTCATACTTATTTGGTGAGTTTGGCTGATTATTTAACCTCTCTGAGCCTCAGTTCTCCTAACTGTAAAATAGGAACACTCCCTACCTTTTGGGGTTATTTTAAGAATTAGAGATAGGGGCACCTGGGTGGCTCAGGCATTTGGGCATCTCACTCTGTTTCGGCTAGCTTCTCTAGCCCATTAGGATATTATGATCTCATGGTTCATCAGTTCAAGCCCTACATCAGGCTCTGTGCTGACAGTGCCCACTGCTTGGGATTTTCTCCCTCTCTCTCTGCCCCTTCCTTGCTTGTGTTCTCTCTCTCTCTCTCAAAATAAATAAATAAACTTAAAAAAAGAATTAGAGAGAACGTCTGTAATGTGCCTTACTTGCATAGAGTTATGAGATCGGGTGAGTAACTATTAATGCCATTATCATTCCTGCCCATATCAGCATTTGAAGCCTCCCAAGAGACTCCCTCCCTCCCCGCCTAAGATATCACTGTTGAAACCCTGCTAAATTCAGAGCCCTGTCACAAATACTATAGGAGATAAGATATAGAGGACAATAACCCCATCCTTGAATTGTTTACAAGAGATGTCAGAATGGAATGTTTTGCTTAGAGCTAGATTTTAATAGTAGGTTTCATTTATCCTCCCTTAATAGATCTTCTCAGACTCGGGTTTTAGGGCTGTATTCCCCTAAGGGGAAAGGAAAGAAAAGAATGATTGTTCAGCTTAACCCTAAGCCAGAAATTCTTAATATAAAATGCTTTGGTGATTTAATTTTAAAACTATGGGTCCATGTGCATCCAAATGCAAATATGAGAGCTGAAGAAAGGTTGAAGTTTTTGTAAAGGGCCATCAGGTGATGTGGCAGGAAGATAACCCCCCTCCTTAGCACTAAGAGAACAATTACTAAACACAGGATTTGGGGCAAAGCATTTGACTTCTCTGCCAATGGCCATTATCATCTTCTCTCAAATCATGGAAGAGTCATTGAATCCAATAAAAATAATAGCCATAAATATTTCACGAAAGAAAACATTAAATCTTTAGCAAAAGATGATTGAGAAGTTGGACATAAGCCATAACTTTAAATGGGTGGAGGTTGGAGGGCAGGTATGTGAGATGAGGGAAGTATTTCAGACTGTAGAACTTGGCAAGTGGTCTCTTTTCCTGACCACCCCCCCACACCCCCAACAAAGATCTCTCCTCCTGACACCCAAGTTGACCCACTCTGAGGGCCTGTAAAGAGAGAAGGAAGACAGAAGATATGGGTTCTTTCCTCTCAAATGAAGAGGTCCAACCCACTATACTCAGGGACTGGCTCTGCCCACTTCCCTTCCCCCAACCCAACAGCCACCATTGTCCTTCTTCCTAGTAACTGACATCCTCAATAAGACCATCTGGACATGACTTGGTGGGCTACTGACTGGCATCCTCTTCTCCATCATCAACTTGAACATGAAGGGCCTTCCAGAGGGGGTGGTCATTGCATTTGGGTTTCACATTGAAAGCTCTTAGCTTGGAATCTTAGCTTCTCTAGCCCATTAGGATATTATGACACTAATTAGAAAATTGAGTATCTGCCTGTTTGCTAAGTACTCTACATATATTACCTCACTCAATCTCCACAATAGTCCCATGGGAGAAGTTCTGTTATTATCCTCATTGAACTGATGAGGAAAACTGAGGTGTCAAGATTGAGTGACCTCCCTGAAGTCCCACAGCAACTGTAAGACCTCACACCAAAAACCGTGCTCTTAACCACCCTCTTGTGACTATGAAGTTAGAATCAAGTATGGAAGTCCTGCTACCTGAAGGACACCTTGAGTTCATTAGGGGATTCGGGCTGTTCTCTGGAAAGGTGAAATCAGAGGAAAAAGGACACTGAGCCTTCCTTCGTGTTTCCCGTATGAGTGAGGAAACTGGAATTGAAAAAGGAGCAAAGACTTGATGGGCACCCTAGTAGGAGGAACACTAGAATGAACTAGCAAATACTCTTCCATTGCCAGCTTGCCAGGAGGCCTTGTGCAGGACAAGCCATCTGGGCCTCAGACTCGTCCTTTGAAAAATGAGGATCTTAGAAATGATGCTGTCTCATTTCCCTTTGGATTCTGCTGGAAAATGATGTGATTTAGGTGTCACGCCATTCTCAAGAAACCCTGGAGGCCCCTCCTCCTGGAGGACGATCTTAATAATCTCCTCTTCACCTCTTTGGACTTTGACCCCAAACCACAGAAGAAGAGGGACAGTTGTCATTAACCATAAGAAGAGGGACAGAGAGGATGAGGAAAAGGAAGAAGGACATCTAGAAGACCCCCCCCTCCTTTCTGGTCGTTTTTTTTTTTTCTTTAACTTCTCCTTCTGGCAGCCAAATAACACATCTTGTCTCAGAGAGGCTTTCATGGCGTATAATTTAAGGCCTATAAATAGATGACTGTTATTAACAAACACATACACACACATTTTTCTCTCTATTCAGACATCAGCAGAAATATTGCAGCTAGGGAACATAAGCTATTCAAAATGGGAGGCACCTTTTTCTCTCCTCCACCAGCTGGATGGCTGCACCTGTCTCTTCCTCCGCCTTTTGCTCTCAACTCCTATTCTTCTAGGTTTTATTCGCATCTCTGTCCCCCTTACGCTGCTAAGCCCCACCCTCTGTGTTCTTACTGTGAGCTTTCTGTAATGCTTGACTCTCCTCTAATCCTTATGCCTTCGTCTTTTCCTCATTAATTATCAGTCTCCTCGCCCCTTTCCAAAGACAGCTTAAAACCTTATTAGTCTTTCCTAAAATTCTATTTGACACAGGACACACACTACATTAGTAGAAAGAACTAGAACATAAGGGTTTACAGAGATTCACATCAAAAAGAAGCAACCTCAAGAAACAAAACAGATAATGAAATCCGCTGCTATTACAGGAAAATTAAAATGCTGGCCAGATCCGGTAGGGTAATAGAAGATGATGGGTTCATTGATGGTTAATATATTAAAATACACAAGTACATGGCATAATACAGATTCCAAAGAGCTTTTAAGTACATTATTTCAGTTGATCCTCAAACCAATAAACTAGAGGGCAGAGAGGACGTGGAGAGCAAACCAGTTGATTCTCTTCCTTAAGATGCCCCAGCCAGAAATGGAGAACACAGAGCCAACACCCAGTTCTGTGTGACCCTCAGGAGGTAGTCAGGCAATGATCATCTTCGTGTCCAACACAATGACTTATAACTGACTCTTTACTTGCCTTTCCTCTCCCTTCTTCTGAAAATTCCTTGGTTGTATCTCCAGTGCTAGGGAAATGCCTGACACAGGAAAGTGGGGTAATAAACGCGTTGTCAGTGGATGAATACCCGAATGAAGGAAAAGATGGAAATATGAAAGCATCTTTCCTCAAAGGTCAATGTTAAACTAAGCGGAAACAACAAGAAGTTTGACTTGGGACGTCTCAAATCACCTCCCACCATGCCGTTTGCTTAGTGACCACCCCCTGCAGCAGCAGGGTCAGGATCCACGTGCCCCATTCAACCACCACAGCCCAGTCCTTTGATAAATTCTGTCCCGTCCGTCCAGACAGTCTCTGCTCGCTCGTATCCCAGCGCGAACACCAGCTGCATTCTGCCTTGTGTTATTATCAGCCGCTCACCGCCCCAACTTTCCTCCTATCACATGCTTTAAGCTCCTTAAGTAACCACGTTTTATTTAATTCCCTCACTCATTAATTAAAGGAGAACTAAAATGAATTAAAGATCTGCCGTGTGCCAGACATTATCATAACCCTAAGAGGTTTGTACTTTACCTCATGGATGAGGAAACTGAGGCTCCAAGAACTTAGGTAATTCATCAGAATTACACGTAACAGGAGGTTCATACATGTTTCTTTAATGAAGGAAGGAGAGGTGGTGCAGGCGGTAAGTGATTGCTCTGGGATTCAAAGCCAAGCCTTTCTGATTCCATAGCCCAACAACATGAATGACTTATGAAATCAATGAATTGAAAAATCAACCCCCGGTCTCCAGGCGTATGTAATCATCATCATAATTCTGTGAACCTGCTTTAATCTTTTCTTCCAGAGAGCATAAGGACTAATATGCACACTGCTTACCCCCGCTGCAATTTTATTTACACACAGGGGGGACCTGTTATTAGTTCCATTTTTCACGCTAAGGCCTGAAGCTGTTTCCTGTGTGACCCATGGTTACCAAGTGAGTGAGGATAGCTCTGGGGTAAGAGGCTGGTTCACCAACCGGATGTATATACCCCGTCCTTTCACTAGGCCAGCAAATAAAGCTTCTTTTATTTGCTTTTTAAAATATCCCAGTTTCGTGTCTCCAAAAGGAGACTCAGGAACTGAAATGAAGGCTGTCAGCACTCTCCTCTCTCAGAGGCTCGCCCATCAGCTGGCACACTCTATTAGTCAACGCTTCTGCACACTGCGCCTTGTGATCTAGAAGCATTCTGGAGTTCTGTAAAGTCCTAAATGAGCCTTCTGAGCAGGCAAAGAGAGATTAAATTATTTTCCCTCTTGGTTTGGTATGAACTATGCTCTCACTCTCAGCCCCCTGAGCTTCCTGTGTGTTTTCCTTCGTGGCCAGGTAAGTCCGGCAGGTCCTTTAAAGCCCAGGGGATACCTCACCTCTTCCAGAAAATCCTCTCTGACCACAACTACCTCCTAATTGCTGTTTTTCTCTGAATCCCAGTTTCCTTCATGATCAAGCCTTCTTAATTGTTTCACGTGCTTTGGGTTGTTTATCAACCAGATTTTCAACATCTTTGAGACACCAGCTTAAATGCTAGAAACATAGTAAGCGAACTGCAAGTAAGTTTCAGTCCCTTGAAAACTGGAAATACACAAATGCTATTTACAATAACATCTATTAGTGGGTGAGGCCAAGCCCCTATTAATCTAAATTAACCAGAGAGAACTCTCCATTACTCAAACTTCACAGACAGCAGACTTTTTTGGGTTTCTGCCAAGCGGGCCAATGGCTCTTTGAAAGCATGCATTAGGAACAAGAGGTGAGGCGTAAGGAGGACCTTGATCTCACATGAGGAGCACGTGAGCCCTGGTGAGACACTTGTGTCCGTGGCTGCTACCCAGCCCCGCACAGCTTCCAAAGCCAGGAAGAAGCGGGGCCTGAGGCTGACTCGAGCTGCAACTATATTCAGTGTCCTGGGCAGCGCGCTGTCTGAATCCTATCCCAGCAAATCGATGCCTTGTGCCAAGCGAGGCAGGAACCTCGCCACCTCCCCTCTCCCCACCGCCTGCCCCATGCCTGACATCTGGGCCACTGCCCTTCATCAGCGCTGCTCCCTGCCCTGGAAAAGGAGCTGTCCCTTGGACAGTGGGTTCCCACAGACGAGGTTACAAACTCTGGTGAGCACCGGGCAAGGGGGCGTGTTTGGAGGCGGGGACTCTCAAGGCTGGGGCATTTTTCGTGGGCAGACTCTTCCGCTCTTCCCCTCTTGCTCAGATTTTGTTGGACACCAGTGGCCGATCGTCACACATTTACAAGCCTAAGCGGGCCTCTTGGGTTTTCGAATTTTAATGTAGGAAATTATGTATTAGCTAAAAATAACATTTTAATCAAACGTCCTCTAGAACCGAACCGCAGCGGGGCTGTGATACTACAAAAGACACGACAGGGAAGTCAATCAAGATCTAGAATTCAAGGTCAGTTAGAACCTCCAGGGTTCCGATTCTCAAAGTTGTAGGGGCTCTTGTCACTCCGCGTCTTATAACAAGACTGACCATCAGATCGAAGCAGAAACTTCTTCGGAACCACTGTTTAGGGTAACAAAAGCTTTCCTTGGGAACTGTCATTTTCACTCCTGGCTTTCATGTGGGGGTGAAATTATGTATGTAAAATTAACCACCAAGGCCAGGCACAGTTTAGCAAATTTATAGATAATCTGTATTTCTGTTCTCAAGTGAAAGCGTCTTATTTTTATTGTTCTTTTCTTCTCTCTGCCTGTAAATGTGCATAATTCAATAGGTAACTGCTGAGCCTAGAAAAGTGAGCAATTGTGCCTCTATTTCCTCTTCTTTTTTTTTTTTCATAGCTAATGTTTAAAAATACTCTTTTGAAATGCTAAGAGACTGAAATATTTATGTAAACAGACTATTAGGTTGAGAACCTAAGTGTCAAACAACAGAAAACCGATGTAGCGATTTGCTATTTGGTAGACAGAATATAGAGCTACCTGGCAGGAGACAACAAAATAAAAAATAAACACTGCCTGACAATAGGCCTACCAAGCAGGTCCTGCAAAAGGGCAGAGTAACAACACACTGAGACAAGCTGATTTTTCATTGGAAACCCCTTTCAGACGGTAATCTCATTTCATGCCATATCACTGAGATGGGCAGAGGTTATGACCCCCATTTTACAGGTGAGACGATTGAATCTCAGAGAGGTTCAACAGCTTGCCTAAAGCCACACAGCTATGTGGTGATTGAACCGATGCCAATCAGTGCTATTTTCAGGGTACCATGCTGCATGTAGAAGGCATTCCATACCTCCAATCATCCTTTGCTTCTAGATAAACCTAGTGGAATATCTGTTGCCAGTTTTTTTTTTTTTTGAACAGTTTTACTTAGATGTAATTAACATACCGTACAATTCATGCAGTTAAAGTGCACAATTTAATGATTTTTAGTTGTGCAATCATCACCATAATCAATTTTAGATTTTCATCACCCTGCGAAGAATCCTGTAGCCGTTAGCTGTCACTCCCCATTTCCCCCACCCCCATCACAAACCCCTTCTCTCCACCAGCCCCAGGCAACTGCTAATCTACTTTATGTTTCTATGGATTGTCTATTTCGGACATTGTATAGAAATGGAATCATGTAGTTTGTGGCCTTTTATATCTGGCTTCTTTCACTTAGCATCATGTTTTCAAAGTTCATCTCTGTGTAGCATGTATAAGTACTTTGTTCCCTTTTACTGTGGAAAAATATTCCGTTGTAAAAATTTACCACAATTTGTTTATTCATTCATCACTTGAACATTTGGGCTGTTTCCACCTTTTGGCCGATTATGAATAATGCTGCTACAGACATTTGTGTACAAGCTTTTGGGTCTTCTTTTCTCCTGGGTACTTCTTTCCTTTTTTGTGTGTTTTCTTTTCTCTTGGCTATATAGCGAGAAGTAGAAATACTAGGTCATAAGGCGACTCCGTGTTTAACATTTCGAGGACGTATCAAACTGTTCTCCAAAGCGGCTGTACCATTTTACTGTCCCACCAGCAATGTATGAGAGTTCCAGTTCGTCCACAACAATCCTCAGCAACACTTTTGTATTACCTGTGCTTCTTATAATGGCCATTCTTGTGGGTATGATAGAGTATCAGACATTTGTTGTTTTGCTTCTTTTGTTGTTGTTGTTTATTGAAATGTAATTGACACACATTTCCTATTAGCTTCAGGTTTACATTATAGTGATTTGGTGTTTTTATGCATTACAAAGTGATCCCCACAGTAAGTTTAGTTATCATCTGTCACTATAAAAAGTTATTACAATATTCTTGGCTATATTCCCCGTTCTATACTTGTTGTCCCATGACTTATTTCTTTTCTCACTGGAAATTTGTACCTCTTAATCTCCCTCACCTATTTCATTCATCCCCCAACACTTTGCCACTGTGGTAACCAACAGTTTATATTTCCTGTATCTATGAATCCGTTTCTGTTTTGTTTGTTCATTTGTTTTATTTTTTAGGTTCCAGATATAAGTGAAGTCATATGACCTTTGTCTCTGACTTATCTCACTCAGCATTATAAGGTCCATCCATGTTGTCACAAATGGCAAGATCTCGTTCTTTTTCGTGGCTGAGTAATATTCCATTGCGTATATAGATCACTTCTCTTTGCATTCCTCCATCTGTGGACACTTAGGTTGTCTCTGTATCTTGGCTTTGTAAATTATGCTGCAATGAACATAAGAGTGCACATATGTCTTCAGATTAATGTTTTCATTTTCTTCAGGTAAACACACCCAGGAGTGGAATTGCTGGATCACATGGTATTTTTATTTTTAATGTGTGTATGTGTGTGTGTGTGGTGTGCGCACGCACGCATGCGTGTGTGTGTGTGTGTGTGAAACCTCCATACTGTTTTCCGTAGTGACTGCACCAGCTTTCCTTCCCACCAACAATGCACGAGGGTTCCTTTTCTCTATATCCTCATCAACACTTGACATTTTTTGTCTTTTTGGTGATAGTCATTCTGGCAGATGTGAGGTGACATCTCATTATGGTTTTGATTTGCATTTCCCTGATGATTAGCGATGGTAAGCATCTTTTCTTTCTTCCTTTTTTTTTTTTCAGCTATAGAATTTAGTGATTCAATACTACCATACAACACCCAGTGCTCATCCCAACAGGTGTGCTCCTTAGTGCCCATCACCTATTTCACCCATCTCTCCACCCACCTCCCCTCTGGGAACCATCAGTTTGTTTCTTGGTTCAGACCAAGAGTCTGTCTGTTGGTTTTCCTCTATTTTTTTTTTGCTCCCTATGTTCATTTGTTTTGTTTCTTAAATTCCACATATGAAATCATAGGGTATTTGTCTTTCTCTGACTGACTGACTTCACTTAGCATAATACTCTCGCGCTCCATCCATGTCATTGCAAATGGCAGGATGTGATTCTGTTTTATGCTTGAGTAATATTCCACTGTGTGTGTGTGTGTGTGTGTATACATAGATATATAAACATACATATATATACATATCACATCTTCTTTATCCGTGCGTCAGTGAATGCACATTTGAGCTCTTTCCATAATTTGGCCATTGTTTTTTGGGGCTTTTGGGGGGGTTTGGGTTTTCTTTAAATATAATTTATTGTCAAGTTAGCTAATATACAGTGCCTTATGTTCGTCCATCCTCCAATAAATCCCAGAATACAGGTCAGCAGCCCATGACCAGAGATGCGTTGCTGATGCCATGAAGGACATGGTGTTGATCATAGGCAAGACTATCAGGTAAACCCCTTATCAGGGCTCCTCTCCCCCTCAAACCAAATGAGATCTTTGTGAAAAAGTTTGTAAATGGCCAAACGCTACATAAGCATAAAGTATTATTGTCACCTTCAAATTTTGTGAGCCCCCACAGAAGTACTTTTTAATCTTACTCTTCCACATCCTGCCCTCCATATTCACCAGCCCAGCCCCTATTTTGCATATAGTAGGCTCTCAGTAAAAACGTATTGATGTTACTATTGATTTTTACACCTTAAGGATATCCCTTCTAGGAATACTTTCTAAAAGCTGAAAAGATTGTACCTAACCCATAACTGCAGCAGGCTAGGAATGGATGGGGTTCCTGCAGTAAACCTTTTAAGATCAACTCTACCTATGTGCTCCAGAGCACTCGAGACATGCAGAGCCATTTGCTTTTTCTAGAATGCAGCTGCTGTTTCTTGCTTGCCCACGCATTCTCCCTTCACTACTCCACGTTTGCCTGGCAATTGTCCTCCGAAACAGACCTCAGGCATCACCTTCTGGAAAGGTGTCTCTACCCAAGACCCACCTAACTCCTAACTGCATTTCCACGCTTAGACGAGCTAGCACGCCGCTGTAATCAGTGATCTGCATCTCCTCTATGGGTGGTAAACTCTTCGAAGCTCACAATTTATCGGGCTTTGTCTCCCAGCACCTGACCCAGTGCCTGGCACATTAGTGGTGCTCAGTCGATGTTAAATGACTGGTGCCAAGAGCTTTTGCAAGAGAGGCTGGAATGAGGAATGGAAATGCCAATTCAAGTCATTGTCTCCCAAAGTCTTACTTCAGCTCCCGAATGGATAGTCCTGGAGTACTTCTGTGCATTCCTTACCAGGAAGTTTAGCCAGGCCATTCAACAGCTTTGGTGGGTCAGGTGTCTTCCACAGCTACCAGCAAATGGAACTCACCATCCAGTGGTGATAATTTCATCTCCCCCCACCGCTTATTTTTAAAAAGTCATGGGGCGCCTGGGTGGCGCAGTCGGTTGGGCGTCCGACTTCAGCCAGGTCACGATCTCGCCGTCCGTGGGTTCGAGCCCCGCGTCAGGCTCTGGGCTGATGGCTCAGAGCCTGGAGCCTGTTTCCGATTCTGTGTCTCCCTCTCCCTCTGCCCCTCCCCCATTCATGCTCTGTCTCTCTCTGTCCCAAAAATAAATAAACGTTGAAAAAAAAATAAATAAAGTCATGATGTACGAGTACACACGCAGAAAAGTACGTAAACCACACGTGTATGTTTAACAAGTAAATGAATAAAAATAAAAAGAACGCCCAAATATCCACCAGCCAGGACAAAAAGAACACTGTCAGCATCACAGAAGATCCCATGGGCCTCTTCCTGATGACAACTTTGCCCTTTCTCCCTACAGATGACCACTGTGCTTTCATGACCATATTTCCTTGCCTTTTTCTAGGGTTTTACCACTCATGTATGCATAACTGTAAACAATAAAATTTTGCTTCCCATTTTTGAAGTTTATATAAATGGGACTATTCTATGCCTATTCTTTCATCTGACATTGGGTTGGTGGGATTCATCCACGTACCTGCACGTGTTGGAGTACTGTCATTGCTGTGTAATGTTCCATTCCGTGAATAAACTACAAAGTAATTCATTCATCTGTTCTTTCGTCCATGGGTATTTACGTCATATCAAAGTGGTAGGTGCCACAAACAGTGCTGTTATAAATATGCCTGTGTTTCTTGGTGCATCTGAACAAATTTGGTAGGGTATATACCTAGGGATTCTATTTCTGGGTATTTATATTTCTTGGTAATATGTTAAATAATGCATAACTGATTTCTAGGTGGGTGCACTGACGCTCTGATCAGCAGTCAGGAAAGTTCCCAATGTTCTATTATCTCGTGCCTGTCAGATTTGAAGAGCTTTTGTCCATCTAGTGAGTATGGAAGGAATCCCATCCTGATCCTATTTGATTTCACTGAAAATTTACCTTATATCTAAGTGGCAATCATACTTCCTTTTGGTGAAGTGTCTGTTTTAAGACTTTTGCCCATTCTTCCTATGGGTTCTCTGCCTCTTATGGGTGATTTGGGGGGTTTCTTTCAATATGTTGAGTACCAATCTGTTGTTTGCTGTGTGTGTTGCAGTGTGGTTTATACTTTTTCTTTTTTATGTTGCCATTTGTTGAAGAGAATGTCTTGATTTTAATGTAGAGAAAATTTACAAACGTTTTCCTTTGTACTTCATGTTTTTTGTGCGGCTTATTTAGGAGATCCTCGCCCCAAGATCACAACAGTATCTTTCCTTATCGATTTTCCTTCTCCCCTCCACCTCTCAACCCAGGGAAACCAACTTTTATAGTAAGGTATGAGGTATAAAATCCAACTTTATTTTTTCCATGTGGATACCTCATTGCCCCAGCAATTTGCTGAAAAATCCTTGCTTTCCCCACGGATCTTGATGTTCGGGAAAGCCAGTGAGTTCTACTTTTTCAAGAGTGTCTGGGATATTCTTATGAACTCTTTGCGTATCGATCTGAATTTTAAAATCAGCCTGCTAAGTTAAAATCACAACACCAACAACAGAAGTTTATGAAGTTTTACTTGGGTTTGCATTAAATTTATAACCTTTTGAGAACAAGTGACATCTTTCAAAAAACTGACTAATCTGATTCATAAACTTGGTGCTCTCTCTCCACTTAAGTTCATTTTCTTTTTTAATGTCTCTCAATAACATTTTATAATTTTCTTGGTAGACATCTTAGACAAAAATATTTTGTTAGCGTTATTCCCAAGGATATCATCTTGCTTTATGTGATTGTAGATGGTAGCTCTTTTATTTCATTTGCAATTTGTCGCTTGATTATATGAGTTAAATTTATTGCTTAAGTATTGAATATGAGTACTATAACCATGTCAAACCCTCATAATAATTATAGTGATCTATCTATGAGTTCCTTTGGATTTTCTATGTGTAATTATACCATCTGTGAATAGTGACAGTTATTTTCCTCAACTTTTTAATTCTTATACCTTTTATTTCTTTGTATTGTATTAATGAGCTGGCAAGCAATTCCAGGTCAAGGTTAAAAAGAAGAAGCCCAAGTGGGAATTCTTTTTTTGTTTCAAATTTCCAAATGAGAATGATCAAAGTTTCAACATTTAGTGCGATGTTTGCAATAAAATTGTAGCAGATCGCCTTTGTAAAATTAAGGAAATTTCATTCTATTTTCATAAGAGTTTCATTATGAATGGATGTTGACTTTTACCAAATACTTTCTCTGCATCTCTGTGATATGCCATTTTTCCCACTTTTTCTTTTAATGTGATGAATTACATGAATCACTTTTCCAAAGTTACACTAATCTTGCATTCCTAAGATAAACCCAAATTAGTCATGGTGTATTTTTTATGCATGTTGCTGGATGCAGTTTACTAATTGCAGTTTATGTTTTGCATTTACATTCATGAGTGAGACTGGGCTCTAATTTTCCTTTCTCATTTTGTCTTAGTTGAGTGTTAGAATCAAGATTACGGGTAGTGTCATAAAGCATAATGAAAGATTTGCCCCATTGACTCAATTATCTGAAGGAATGGGTATAAATTGGAAATGTTTCTCCCATGAACATTTATAGAACTTTTTGGTAAAACTATCTGGGCTTAGAGAGTTCTGGAAAAGAAGGTTTTGTTTTACTGGTTAGAGAAAAATTCAAAATTCTTATTTCTTCATGAGAAGGGTTTTGTATATTATATATATTTTTCCAAGAATGTATACATTTTGTATTTATCTTCAAACATATTGGCATTAAGTTGTTCATCTAGCCTATTATTATCTTCTCAATGTGTGCAGTAACAGTAGTAATATATACTTTTTCATTCCTGGTATTATTTGTGAATTTCTTCTCTTTTTTTTTAATCAATTGCACCAGAAGTTGTCAATTTTATTCATATTTTTGAAGAACTATTGGTTTTGTTTGTTTTCTTGATTATATTTCTATTTGGTATAATAATTTTCTATTCCATCAATTTCTTTCTTGTTTTCTTTCTTGCATTTTCTTTGTTTTTGTATTGCTTTGTTTCATCTAGTTCCTGAAATTAGAATTTCTAGCCTTTCTTTTTTTTTCTAATTCATCCTTTTGAGGCTATAAATTTCCCTCAATATAATGTTTTAACTGCATCTCTTGGTGTTCTGTAACTAACTTGTGAAGAAAGAAAGAAAGAAAGAAAGAAAGAAAGAAAGAAAGAAAGAAAACTACAAGAAAGAAAAGGAAAAGGGAGGGGAAGGGAGGGAAAGGAGAGGGGAGGGGAGGGAGAGGGGAGGGGAGGGAGAGGGGAGGGGAGGGGAGGGGAGTAGTGGAGAGGGGAGGAAGAAAAAAGGAAAAATCCTGATATGTAGCATGCCAGGTCCATGTATCTGTGTTGTAAGTACTCCACCATGACTGATTTCAAGCTACTAGTGAGTTAACAACCAGCTATTTCTAGAATTTTTAGAAATTTCTTGAATATTTAACAATTGGCTCCAGCTCCAGCATGCTACTGGCTGTATGTCTCAGATTTTAAATAGCATTTTCACAATTGTTTAGTTCAAAATATGTTCTGATTAACACTAAACTTTCTTTTTGGCTATACTTCTTTGATTATTTAGAAGTGTCTAAATTTCTTTTTTTTTTTTTTCAACGTTTATTTATTTTTGGGACAGAGAGAGACAGAGCATGAACGGGGGAGGGGCAGAGAGAGAGGGAGACACAGAATCGGAAACAGGCTCCAGGCTCTGAGCCATCAGCCCAGAGCCCGGCGCGGGGCTCAAACTCACGGACCGCAAGATCGTGACCTGGCTGAAGTCGGACGCTTAACCGACTGCGCCACCCAGGCGCCCCAAAGTGTCTAAATTTCTAATCAAATGAGAATATTCTAGTTAACTTTTGTTTTTTTATTTCTATCTTAATTGTATTTTTATTAGAGGTCATGTTTAATATGATTTCAATTCAATAAAATGTATTGAGATTGAATCAACATCCAGAAATAGTTGATTCTTATAAATATTATATGTGTGCCTGAAAGGAATATGTTTTCTGTAATAGTTTAATGCAATGCTCTATATCCAATCATTAGGTCAACTTTTTACCTGGTTTAAATTTATCATTATGAGTTTTTCTGTAAGATGAATCTATGACTGAAAGAGGTGTATTAAAATCTCCCATTCTGTCTTATTTTTTCCTTCATATACTTCTGTTGATTTTAAGTTTATATATTCTGAAGCTTTATTTTTTAGGTTTTTTACATATTTTAAATTATAATATTTTTGTTAATTAAAACATGTCATTTGTGAAATTATACTCTTTATCTCTAAAAATGTTTAGTCTATTTTGCTTCATAGTTCATGAAGCCTTCCAAGATAACTGTCAATTAGTATTTTCCTGCTATATTTTTCCCATCCTTTTATCTTTCACTTTTTGGTATCCTTATGTTTTAGACATGTCTCTCAAAAATAATATATACAGGAATATATATCATATATAATCTAGCCAGAAAATCTTTGAGCTTTGTTGTTGTTGCTGTTTGCTAGAGCCCTTAACCCATTTAAATTTGTGTAAGTTCTAATATTTTGGGGTTAAAAATCTGCCATGTTATTTTGTGCTTGTATTTGCCCTACTAATATGTTTCTTTTTCTTTCCTTTATTGCTTTCCTTTGAATTTATTTATTTTTATTTGTTAGGGAGTTATACACTCTATTTCTATTCTACTATTTACTCGAAGAAATACACTATACAGGGGCACCTGGGTGGCTCAGTCGGTTAAGCATCAGACTTCGGCTCAGGTCATGATCTCGCGGTTTGTGGGTTCGAGCCCAGCGTCAGGCTCTGTGCCGACAGCTCAGAGCCCGGAGCCTGTGACTCCCTCTCTCTCCCTCTCTTCCCCACTTGCTCTCTGTCTCTGTCTAAATAAATAAATAAATGTTAATTTTTTTAAATAAAAAACACAATATACATAATTTATATAATGTTTAAAATTAACCAATACTCATGTCTATTACAGATAGTATAAAGACCCTAGAACACTTAATTTTATTTTCTCCCACCAACTTATATGGTTTTTTTGGTGGATGTTTTCTTTTTTTTTTTTTTTTAATTTTTTTTAATGTTTATTTATTTTTGAGACAGAGAGAGACAGAGCATGAACGGGGGAGGGGCAGAGAGAGAGGGAGACACAGAATCCGAAACAGGCTCCGGGCTCCGAGCTGTCAGCACAGAGCCCGATGCGGGGCTCGAACCCACGGACCGTGAGATCATGACCCGGGCTGAAGTCGGACGCTCAACCAACTGAGCCACCCAGGTGCCCCTTTTTGGTGGATGTTTTCATTCTTTTTTTTTTTTCTTTTCAATTTGATCAGACTTACGTTACTATTGTTTCAACAATCAAGTATACTTATAATGGAATGCATATTCATAATTTAGTCCTTCCTTTCTTCCTTTGAGAAGAAGACCTGCCTGAAGGCAGATGTGTGTCATAAAGACTGGAAACCCGGAACGGATGGTGAGACAAGCCTCACGGTGAACACCAGGCGCTTGCTCTGATTGATGCAGCCAGATTCATGGGGCCATCTGAGAGCTGATGGTCAAGGCAGAGCTCTGGTCAGAGTTAGGAGAGAAGACAGAAGCCAGGAAGTCTAACTAATGAGAGGAGCCAAATTTTAGGCGAGCAGTTGGGAACCAGGGACTGGGGCAAGCAAGGGACAGGGAGGACCCAGCAAGTTGTCCTGAGCACAGGTATAAGGCATCACAATCTACAAATTGAGGCAACTCCCAGTACAATCAGGGAGCAACTTACTTGCCATCTGCTGAGGGGGGCATGAGCCCACTGATGTGGCCAATAAGTAACGTCAGAGACCTGGAGGCTGAAGAGAAATAGGGGTCAACAACAAGAGCAGATCCTATTGTATCTGTCGACACTTTCTGTTCAAAGTACTGATCTCCAGAGCATAGCACAATACCCAGCACTTCATAGGCACTCAGTAAATGCCTGTTGATTTATTTGCTACCTCTTATTAAATAAATGGGACTATGCCAGCCTTTAGAATGATAAAAACATGGATTGTACCTGTTTCCTAACCTCAGGGCACTTATATTTAGGGGTTGAGATCAACATTTAACTACAATATAAAGCAGGATGGCATCATGCTAAGCAGAGCTTAAAGTGCCAGGGTGGAGCCATGAGCTCTGCATGAGATTATGAAGGAAGGCTTCAGGTAGGACGAGGCAGGCTTGTTGTCACTGTCATGTCCTTGTCATTGTCATGACGATAACAGCGTCAGGGGCCTCACTAATATTCCGAACCTGTGCTTCCTGAGATACTAGCACCGGAGGTCAGGGTGGGACTTGCTCAGGGGTGGCCGGGACTTGCACAGGGGAAAGTCTGGCAAACAAGAGAGAGAGACTCCTTCTCTTCCCCTCTTTCCCCCCACCAGCCACCTGGGAGCACGGTTGTCTCTGCTTCTTATTACTTTCCTTCCCATCCTGTGATACTTGTCATATTCTATCTTGTATTCCAGAGAAACACATCCTGGGCCATTCGAAGCTTGTGAGACTGGGAAACGAACCAAGGCAGATTCGTAAGGATCCCCAAAGCCCTTGATGACAAACATCACTGGGACTCAGCACTAGGTGGAGGGCCAGCGGTGGCCTTTACCACTTCCTCTCCCAGCCTAGACCCTAGTGAGTTTTCACTGCAGCAAAGAAAGCAAGTGATGGGCGTACTGTGTAGCTTCCACACTCTATGCAGGAAGCCTCCAGGTCTGCTCCGACACTCAGCTTTGTCAGAATCCCATGTTAGCACCAGAGAAGTCTCTAGAAGGGGAAGCAACACAGAGACGCTGTCTGGGATTCTCTCACCTACAGCTTCCTGCCTATCAACAGCATCCCAGGACCCCAGACTGAGCACACGTAAAGCACAGCAGCACAGGCAGGAGCCCTCAGATTATTAGTGGGGTCCCATGTTCTATCAAGCAGCAAAAGATAACCTTTACCTGTGTCACTTCACAACCTGCCACCTTGTCCACAAGACTTTCCCTGTGATAGTTCCTTTCTTCATACTGCTTTTGAACCTCTATTTAACACCTTTCCATCCCACCTTAGAGTTTCATATAGTTGATGTGTTGTCACCCACGAAGACTAGAAGAGTCTCGCGCGTAAAATCATGTCACATCTATAACATCACAGAGCTTAGTATAGTGCCACTCATCAAGTAATAGTCAAATTGCAGGTCAGCCAACAAATAGTTACGGTCGAGTGTTAAATGCCAGGAGCGTGATACACTCAGAGACGTTCCATGGGAAGTAGTTTCCTCCCAGGGTTTGACTAATGCGCTCGTTTCCTGGGGCTGCCCTAACAAAGTATGATAAACTGGGTGACTTAAAAGGCACAAACGTATTGTCCCACAGCTCTGGAGGCCGGAAGTCCAAATCACTTGTGTTGGCTCCTTCTGAGGCCGTGAGGCAGAATCGGTTCCAGTCCTCTGTCCCAGCTTCCGGGAGTCTCCGGCATTCACGGGCTTCCAGATGGTGTTCCACCTATGTTTTCATTTGGCTCCATGATTAAGGTAATGTAATGAATATAAATGCATCTGAATAGTGTGGCTGTGTGCATGAAATGTTTTTATGTATCAATTCCCCGTGTGGAATTCACTTTATCTCTCTGGTTCTGCCATTTGCCATGTTGTGTGTGTTTCGAGCGGTTGTAGTTGGCATGACGGTGCCATCTTGGTGTGTTCAGTACCTCCTCCGGTTTTGCAGAGGTGAGGCACTGCCTGATGTGATAGGGTGCCCTTTGTGACAGGTTGGTGGGGCCTTTGATCAAGAAGAGAGAAGTCAGCACAGATGGGCTCTCGGAAAAAGAGATTGAAGTCTCAGCCATCAACTCCTCCTAAAACATTATGTAAACTCATTTTCCATTCTGCAAGCATGGTCTTCTGCCCTGGATTGACAACTCCTGGGAGAGCGGCCTCTGCAGTCTGCTCAAGGCTAAGAGGAGAGTTTGTCACATGTCACCTTCACTCAGGCACCACATAATCCTTTAGCTTGCCCCAGCTGTGACCCAGCTGCCACTTTTGAGAAGGGCCACATGGCCATGTGCAAACAACGGATGCTTTGCAGATGTTTTTGGCATCAGCGATGGTGCTGATGGAAGCGCTGGTGATGCTGGTAGAACATTCTGGAGGTGATGGTCATAGTAATGGTGACAGCGATGGTAGGAAATGTAGTATCTTAATCTATAGCTTTAGTGAGTGTCACAGGAGCCTGAAGTCTGGTGACAGGTGGAGTCAGGCTGTAGAACTTCTAATGTCCCTTCTAACGTCTGGCCCAGGACGCTTCCTATAGTAGATTCTAAGTCGAGATCTGACAATTGGACAGATATTCAATATGATCATTTCCTATCAACCTCACAGCTCCCTGCTTAGGAATTGAATCCTCACTCCGCAACTTATTAGCTCTGTGACCCCACAGAATTTATAGGAACAGATTTTGGCACTCTACCTGGACAGAGTAAGCTGTCAATTTATGAGCTCTGTTCATAGAATTATTATCCTCACTTGGAATTTAGTAAAAAAAAAAGAAACACCTGATGTCTCTATAGGCTAGTCATAGAGACGGAGAACCTCTTTGGCCACTTCAAACAGCAGCACGCAATGGGTGAACTGCAAAGGCCCTGACATTCCGCAGTCAGCACCTTTCTGTTTCTGCCCCTACGCAATGCTAACGGTGGGGTTGCAATGAAGGTGGCAAGTTTATAAATGACCGGCATGCCAATATGTGACTCAGCAATGAAGAAAGAACTGGAATTGTTGGTATTGATTCATTAAATCAAACTTCATTAGCTGTGACTAATGTCTCTAAGCCCTCTGTCTTCGGGAAGGAAGGACCAAGCACCTGACCTCAGATGCCACCTTCACCTCCCTATTGGGGCACTTTTCAGAGACGGGAGGCACGAAGTTGTAGATGAGGTCAGTGCCTCATCTACAAACGAGATTCTCTGCTAACGTGGGCTGGATTGCCTTTCCAATGTTTCTTGTCTATTTCTTTTTCCTGACTGCGGATTGCTCCTTCATACTCTCTCCCCATTCCCTCAGTGAGGTGTTAGACTGATTCATCTCATTTCTTCCTGAATGAGAAGAGGAACAATTTTAAGGAAAAGTTCAGGTCCATTTAAAATTCCTTATAAAGGCATCTCGGAGCTTGCAAGAGAGTGGTAGCAGCCTTTCAAGTAGCTGGCTCAGAGGAGAAACACTGCCCATCCTTGGTGTTAAGTCAGAAATTACTCATCAAGGTTGAAAATCTTCTATCCCTTGTATACACACGCACGCACGCATGCACACAACAGGCCTTCAGATTTAACAAACATTTTTAAACCAGCTCTTGAGGACGAGGTGACAGTTTAGGTAAAGAGACAGGTGCACAGGAGAGAACTGTGCCCTAGGCAGGGTGATCAGTACTCTGCTGGAGGTACAACGGTTTGCTGTGAGAACCCGAATGAGGCCAGCTGGGACGCTTGGAAAAGTCAGCTGCAGCCCATTTTAATCAGGGCTTTGTTTTTCCCAGCTTTGTTAGTAGCTGATTGTCTCAATTTTGTTGGGATCTGAATCAGCTGTTAGCATTGTGGAACTAACTAGACCAGCTATGCCTCTACATTCTTCTTAATAATAGCTCACATTTATTTCGTGCAGCTTTCCCACACAGCCTCTACATGCATTATTTCATTTTATCCTCCCACTATCCCTGTGAACTTGCTCTGGCAGAAAGTACGGATGGCCCAGTGCTGAGCTCAATGCTGCCACCCAGTAGAAACTCACCGGGTTTTGTTGAATGGGGTTGGCTGGCCAGCTGGATGAAGGAAATTACCTATTTAGGTTAAGTGACTCTCCCAAAATGCCACGGGTCTTTAATACCAGAACTGGACCAGAATGTCCACTCTGTCACCATGTGCCACATAGTCAGGGATCAGCCAGTCCCAAGGTGGGACTAGCCCTCTGCCCTGAACTATTTGACCTTACTGCAGTTGGCATATTTTTCATAGGGCCACCATGATTATTTTCAGTTTCCATACTGATTGTCAGGTTTCGGGATAACAAAGAAACATTTTCTTTTGGTTATCAGTATCATCACCATAGTTAGCAAAATTCATTTGGTAAGAGTATATGGCAGAAAGGCATAGGACATTTGCATTGATCAAAATCACCTTTTTGCACTTCCATTCTTTGACCATACGGACTTCCCACTACTAAGGGCCCTAAACTTCAAGTGAAATGGGTTATATATTCTTTATGTTAATTATATTTATGCCCACATTTTTATTCAAAAGACAATATAGCCACAACCTTAAAGACATGGGAAAAATCACTTAAAGTCTGACGGCATTAATACCAGCTTCATCTTCCCATATCAGCTTCCCAGGTTTGTTGTCGAGCAACGTGATAGTTAAGATGCTAGTTTTGGACTCTTTTTTAAGCTTTTTTAATCAGTTACCAGTCTATTATATTTTCCATATAGCTCCATTCACATTATAACTACCATTTTAATAACTGCATAATATCCCACCATAGTGATGCACCACGATTTACTGAACCTTGTACCTCATTGTTAGGCATTAAGTTATTTCCAGTTATTTGTTATTATGATAACACTGCAGTGAAGATATTTTAATTACAGACCACAGTGTTTCGCTTTGATGCCCATGACTCACCAGGATGCCCAGATAGGAAGCTTGATTTGTAAAATTCAACAATGTTCATTGTATAGAAACCTGTGCTTGATGTTGTGTTGTGGATACTAGAATATTGCAAGACACAATTCTCTCCTTCAGGAAACTTACAGCTTTGCTGGGAATGGGGTAAATGAGCATGGGGCCATGGAAGCTATAGAGGAAGGTGCAGTAAAATACCCTCATACAGCATAGACACAAAAGGCCCTGAGCTCTTCGAAAATGTGAAAGTCAAGGGAGGTGATTGGAAGGTAGAGAGGATGAAGCGCGGTGTCTGCTTTCTTGCTGTTCTTACCTCCCCTGGGGCCTGGGTGCCTGCCCTCGCCCATGCCCACTACTTACCCAGTCCCAAGAAATTAGTGATGGGGAATAGGTGAGTCCCAAACTGTCAGGGGGAGGGATGAGCTGAGGGAGTCAGAGGAGAAAGACAGCTCATAGAATTGGGTCTCAGACCTAGAATTGCACTAAACAGGACAGGAAACACCCTCGGGGCCAAGGCATGGGCAAGATGCTCCGGGGGGAAACAGGCATCCGTGTTGGCCTCACCCCTTCTACAAGGTAGAAACTGTCCGGAAGCATATTAATCCTATTGAACAGCATGATAATGCTTCATCTGGATACCATTTAGCGAACATTTCTTAGATAGCCACAGGGCTTCTGCATTCTGGGAGCTGTGCTAGGCTTTTAGGTACACATCTGAACAAAATGTGGCTATTTTAAAAAATCTTATAATCCGTTTAAGGAGACAGACTTACCAACAACTGTCTATCTACAAGATAGAGCACAATGAAATCAGTGCTAAAACTAGAGTGGCGCATTTGACTGGGGCAGTTGACAAAAGAGTCTGAACAGATGTGGTATTTGAGTAGGGCTTTGGCGGCAGAGGATTTCAACGGACCGAGAATGGAGCAGATGGTAGGTACGAGGGCAGCCGGTTTAGGCAAAGACCCAGGGGCACGAACAAGCAGGCCGTGCTTGAGTAGCTGAGAGCTGTATGTTGTGAGGGTACTAGAAGCTATTCCCAGAGATGTGGTGGATGCTAAATTAAGAAAAGTAGGTGGGGCCAGGTCAGAGATTATCAATCAATGCCAAGGGACGTGAATCTGAGCTTGGCATCGAAGTTCCCCCACCCCTTGGGAGCCCTGGACTTAGAGGGGACTCGCTTCCAGCATCCCATTTGCCCACAAGCTGGGATTCTCGCTGGGACCCTACCAGGATCTGGAGTGTCCCAGAGCAATTGCAGCCTCCAGCTCTGACCACACAGCCACTGCCCCTTGCCCTCGTGCACAAGCCCGGATGGAGCACCTGCCCAAGCTGTGTTTTGCACCCAAACTCCTAGTTCCGAGCCAGTCTTGCCTTTGTGACCCCGCAGTGGTGCAGACCCCTAGATGACTGAGCCTACCTTGTCTCCAGGAGGAGGTAGAGTAAACCCTGAATAATCTAGGTTACCAAGGAACGGAGCTGGGAGCTGTCATGTGGCTCGGAAAGAGCGCGATCCCAGGAATGCAAAGTCAGGAGGCCTCTTAAGGAACCTAGCCAGGGGCCCTTTGTATTGACTCTCCAATCCACGTGGCATTGAGCATTCTGCACAGGACAGAAAGAGCATGGGTAGCGAAAAAGCCAGAATCTTTTTGACAATCAGGAGCAAAGAACAGAAAAGGACCATTTTCCGGTTCTAAAATCTAAGACTTAGAGGCCTCATTTTACGTGGTGCATCTGTGAGATATTAGTTCACTCAACTAAATTTAACTGAGTAATTAATATTGAACATAATTAATATTGAATTGTATTGAACGTTCTTTCAGATGCAGAGGTGAAGCTGACACAGAGCCTTCTCTCAGGAACATATAGTTTTCGTTAGAAAATGAGACATAGCCTTCAGAGAATGCAGGTGACGTGCTATAAACTCTGAGAGGAGGAATTGATTTCTTCCAGCTTGGAGAGAGAAAGAGGTGGGGCAGGAGGAGGCTTCAGGAAGAAGGTGATATTTGAATCAGGGGAAAGGAAGCGTTGAGGCAAGGGTGGAATCTGGGCAGGTGTAGATGGGGGCAGGGGGAGCATTCTAGGCGATAGAGACAGAAAGGTTAACAGCCCAGAGGTGGGAAGGAGGCAGAACTGGTAAGCTGCTTGAGATCAGAAATGTTGCCTTTCATTTCTGTGTCCTCAGTGCCTTGCGCAGTGGTTCAATAAATAGCTATTAAATAAATGAATGAGTGAGTGAATAAAGAGAAAGTAGTTTGATTTAGTTGAAGCATAGGGAGCACGAAAGGAGTAATGAGAAATCATGTTGCAAAGGCCACATCTTGAATGAATGTGGACTGTATTCTGCGGGGAATAGAGAAGCCACTGAATGGTTTTTAACAGGGGTAGGGCATGATGAAAGCTCTGTTGCAGGCAGATTGACCTGATATGTAAGACTGATCTGAGTGAGGCAGAGAGACCATTCAGCCGGTTACTGCTGCAGTCCAGGCAAGAGGTAATAAGCATCTGAATTAGGGCAACAGCATTGGGAACAGAGGAGGGGACAGGTGTGAGAGGTAACAGGAAGGCAGAATTGACAACAGCCAAGCTGTTGGGGGCAGGGGAGGGGGAAAGGGAAGCAAAGATAACAGGGAGATTTTGAGCCTGGGTGGCAGGGAGGATGGTGATGCATTAACAAAAATAGACAACACAGGAGGGGATGCGGGGTTAAGAGGGCAGATGACGAGTTCTGTTCTGCACACGCTGAGATGTGAAGACGCTTTCTTTTCTACCTGTAACATGAATCAACTCTTTACTGGGAAAATACATGAGAGTCGTGAATGGGCTCCCCAGGCAAGCGGCAGCATCGGCCCATATTTAGGGACTGGGTCAAGACCCAAGTCATTACCTGAATGCTGATTTTGCCAACAGAATCTAATGGTGCTTTACACAGAGAAATTTTGGGGGGAAAAATCATTCTGTATTAATAATGATTTGAGATAAAAACCTGCCAGCGTTCTTCCTTTCCCTCATTATTAATGAATTAGGAGATACTCAGACCTAATAAAAAAGCACATAAAAGGCTTGTAAGCATCCTTCAGATCTTCCCTACCAGTCAGTCACTTTCATTTTATAAAGCCAGAATTTCCAGTTTTTAAATATTGCATAGGAGCAGCATTTGACTGTGGTTTTAACACTCTATTTCGACAACAGAAGAAGAATGAAGGAGCACTCCCTATGGACTGGTACCATACCAGGAACTGCAAAGATAGTGTTGGAAAGAGGAAGCCACAGTCTAGTGAAAGGGGTAAACCAATAAAAACAATGAGCACGTACAGCATAGGATGTGCCAGAATAGAAATGTAAGTAGGCAAGAAATTTGAGAGTTATTTATTCTATCTTCAGAGAAGGAAGTAGAGAAGACTTTGTAGACGAGGTGACACTAGACAATGGATTTGGAGGACTATTGTGGAACAATGATGGGAAATTGTTCCACATAAAGATAGGAGATGAAGAAAATGGAGACAATTGTTTGTAGAGGTTGAGTGGAAAGAAGGAGAGAGACAAAAAAGAGAATCGGAGGCCACGTCAAGAAGGGCCATTACAGGGGCGCCTGGGTGGCGCAGTCGGTTGAGCGTCCGACTTCAGCCAGGTCACGATCTCGCGGTTCGTGAGTTCAAGCCCCGCGTTGGGCTCTGTGCTGACAGCTCAGAGCCTGGAGCCTGTTTCCGATTCTGTGTCTCCCTCTCTCTCTGCCCCTCCCCCGTTCATGCTCTGTCTCTCTCTGTCCCAAAAATAAATAAACGTTGAAAAAAAAAATTAAAAAAAAATAAAAATAAAAACAAAAAATCTTTGGGTGAAGCCATCCAGGTATCGCTGTCCAGTAGATATATACATCCGCTAGATGTATATATGTCTGACACATAGGAGCAAATTTAGAGCTGAACATTAAGCATGGAATTAAAACCACAGGATTCATACCATTCTTCAGCAAAACGTGAAGAGTGAGAAGAGAGAAGCCTCAAGGACAGAATCTGGGAATAGTCAACCTACAGGAGATGACACGGATACAAGGAAAAAGACTGAGAAAGACGGGCTAGTGAGTTAAAGGAAGAACAAGGAGACTGTGACTCAAGGAGCCAAAAAGGAGACAGTGTCAGCTAGAAGGGAGTGGTGGGCAAATCCAAACAGCACAGAGAAGCGTAGTAAGAGAGGACTGTTATTGTATGTTGTCATCAGGAAGAGACCAAATGGGGACTGGATGAGGAGAGAGAGTTATGAAGAAGAAAGAAACTGTAAGTCTAGACTAAATTGTCTGGAAGTTAGGGTAAGAAGGGAAGGAAAGACCGAGGTAGGGACAAGGGTGGGATCCTTCATTTACTAGAGGCACTATGGGGTGGCTAGTGTTCTCTCAGCTCTGCAAAGTCCACTAGATTAATGAGTAGTATGTATTCCCTCTCTCTTAGTTCCTTCCATCCTATTGCAACCTCTCCTAAAACACATAGACATGCATTTATTATTTACCTCCTACCGTGTGTCAGCTACTGTACTAAGGTTCTAGATGTTGGGGAAAGTATGATAAATAAGATACAGCCTTTATCCATAAACAAACAATTGAAAGGCAATGGGATAAATGCTATAAAATCTCTCTATATATAGTCAGTGGTGACTTGAGCTGGCTCATACTAGCTCATTCCCACCTCTGCATTCCGTGACGTTAAGTTGGTAGCTTGAAACCAGCTATTGTGGAAGTATTTACACAATAGGAATTGCCATTTACACAAATGGCAATCATTATTTTTTTCTTCCAGAGAGACAGTTGTTAAACATTCACCAGCGAGTCACCGGATATGGCAAAAGTGAATGAAATGGCAGAATAATGGGCTGGGGGAAAGCCCACTTCCTGGGGAATGGGAAGGGTCTTGACAAATGGACAGGAATTTGGTGGCAAAGAAAAAGGGGAGGAGTCTGTAACTGGTGGAAACAGCCTGAGATACAGGGGTGGGGAAGCGTCAACTCTAGCGGAGACATTAAGTGGTGAAGTGCGAAGGGCTAAGGGAAATCCTGAGCCTGAAAAGAATGGGCTTTGGGGTGCCCGAGTGGCTCAGTCGGTTCTGCGTCCAACTCTTGCTCTCAGCTCAGGCCCAAGATCTCATGGTTTGTGAGTTCAAGCCCTGTGTTGGGATCTGTGCTGACAGCACAGAGCCTAGTTGGAATTCTCTCTCTCTCCCTCTTTTTCTGCCCTTCCTCCACTCATGCCTGCACACTCTGTCTCTCTCTCAAAATAAATAAATACTTAAAGAAAAAAAGAAGAATGGGTTTTCCCAGATCATATTGCTTCTTATATGTCCAGCTAAAGATTTTGAAGAAGGGAGCCACTGAAGGATTTTAGGCATAGCAGTTACACAATCATTAAATATTGTAGAATGATCTTTCTGAAGGAATGGGCAAAGATTACTAGTAACTCACCAAACTCTGTTCTTCTCTTCTTCAAAGTAAATAAACTTTAGTCTTGTCCCATGGTCATGTAGCTAGCCAGAGAGTATATTCCCCTTTCAACGATATATGGTTTTGTGGCTTAGTAGGCTAATGAGATAGATGTAAATAAAAGTTATGCATAAGTCTTCCAGGTCATTTCCAAGTTCAAAGACAAGGAGTTTATCTTCCTTTGAACTGGTACTCAGATTAGACTGTGTTCAGCTTCAACCATGCAAATGGAAACAACGTCCCGGGGGATGGCAAAGAAGCAGGATGGAAGCAACTACATTTCCTGAAGTGACCCTCTTTACCTGTACTTCTTACCTTCAGATATTCTCATACAGAGAAGTAATTATTTTAAGCCACTGAATTTAGACTTCCATTCTGATGGTGTAACAGTTACTAGACTTTCTCTCTCATTATAAAAATACCATCAACTGTAAAATACGTGAAGTGACTTTTTTCTCAGGCATTGAAAAATAGGATGTACAAGACCATTGAGAAAAGGAAAATACACATAGGGCAGTGCATGGTATCTTATGATCCAGCATTAGAAGCCACATGGCGTTTTTTGGTTTTGCTGTCACACCGGTCTGTCTAGGTTCAAGTAGTGAAGACATAGACTCTATCTCTAGATAGAGAAGAGGGGAAGTTCCAGAAAAGGATGTGGGACTGAAGATATTCTCGTGGCCACATTTGGGAAATGCAATCTGTCATACCTACCCTGTGATCCAGAAATCCTACTCTAAGGTATCTACCCAAGAAAAAATAAATGTCCACAAAAATACTTGTATATGAATATTCATAGCAGCATTATTTATAATATTTGCATTTGATCCAAATGTCCCTTGGCGGGAACATAGAGAAACAAATTGAAGTATATTCCTATAATGGAATACAATTCAGCAAGAAAAAGGAATGGATTATGGACACACACAATAATCTGAATGATTTTCACAGATATTATTCTAAGCAAAATAATGAAAGAGTATTTCTATATTATTCCATTTTTATTAAGTTCTAGAATAGGCAAAACTAATCTTTGATGAAAAAACAGATCAGAAAAAAATGATGGCTAATGGGAGACGGCAGTATTGACTAGGAAAGAGCCTAAGAGAATTCTGGGGTGATAGATATATCTCTTGATAGAGGTGTAGGATATCTATAGGTATAGACATAAGCATTTGACAACACTTAATGAATTGTACACTTAAGATCTACACATTTTCGGGGCGCCTGGGTGGCGCAGTCGGTTAAGCGTCCGACTTCAGCCAGGTCACGATCTCGTGGTCCGTGAGTTCGAGCCCCGCGTCGGGCTCTGGGCTGACGGCTCAGAGCCTGGAGCCTGTTTCCGATTCTGTGTCTCCCTCTCTCTCTGCCCCTCCCCCGTTCATGCTCTGTCTCTCTCTGTCCCAAAAATAAATAAACGTTGAAAAAAAAAATTTTTTTTAAAAGATCTACACATTTTCACTGTTTACATGTTTTACCTGAAAAAAAATCATAAACAGATGTTAAACTCAACTTAGTAAACTTAGTTTTAGCAGTTGCACATATTAGGAATTCTGGAGTTATTTTCTGTTTACTCTAGGCTTGGAAAAAATGAGTAAATATATCGGAGATCATGAGAGTCAGGCTTCTTACTCTTGGAGAAAAGAATCAGACATACAAAAAAAGGAGAAAGAATATGTCCTATAGCACATGTAATTTTACTATACATGTATATATCAATCTATCTGTCATATACATGCATATATTTTAGTTCTGTCTCTTGAGAAAGCCTGGAAACAATGACAGGACCACTAAGTGTATACAGAACCCAGATACTGGCTTCTAAATACTATTCACCATTAAAAGGAACAAGTGTCCCTTAGAGAAAAGGCTCAAAGGACAAGATGAACCTGACACATCGTGTTGTGTAAGAAAGAAAATTGTCAAAGAATGGTGGAGAGACATCAAAAGGACACAGGAGTCAGCTAAAAGGGACTCCCACTTGCTAAATCAGGGCAATTTGAGCATCGAATGATTGTAATTGACTATAACCTATTGAATAAAATAAGAATCTATAAGTTTTTACAGATATAAATAGATTATTATTAAACAGCCCCAATGAGTAAACATGAAAGGAATGAAGGAGCTAGAAAACCATCAATGGATGTTAAAACCACTGGGTGAAAATTTGACGAAAGACATGATAGTTCCCATATTCTCAAATTATTTCCCCATAAATTACTTACTAGTTACAAGAGAAGAAACAATAACTTCACAGAAATGAAAACTGGTAGATGCCACCTTAATCAAATAATCAAAGTTAATATCACTAGTATTGGGACGAACTGACATCACAGACCTGCCAAAGCGATATTCCTACCAAAATTGCCAAGCCTGAATTTACTTACAAGGAAACATCAGACAAATCCAGACTGTGTCACATTCCACGAAATAACTAGCCTGTACTCTGAAAAACTGCCAAGGTCAAGCAAGACAAAGGAAAGCAGGGGAACTATTTCAGATTAAAGAAAAAAAAGAAAAAAAACTAAAGAGGCATGACAAACTGAATGCAATGTATAATCCCGGGCTACACCTTAGACCAAAGGAAACAAATCTTACAAAAAACGTTATTGGGAGGATTGATAGCACTTAAATATGGACTGTGGGTTAAATGTAACTATTATATCAATGTTAAATTTCCAAATTTTGATTATTCTACTATAGTTATGTAAAAGAATGTTCTTTTTCTTAGGAAATATGGAAAGGCACAATGAAGTATTTAGTTGTAGAAGGTCATGATGCCTCAACTTACTCTGGAATGGTTTACAGATGAAAAGCACACACATGTAAGGAATGAGAGAGAGAGAAAAAAATAGAAACAATTGATTAGTTTGGGTACGGGACATACGAGAATTATTCAAGGGTTACAACTTTTCTGGAAAGCTTGAAATTATATGTAAATAAAATAAGTCTAAATCAAGACCAGGAAGAAAAAAAAAGTGATAACTTTTAGAGAGGTGTAATGGGGATGGAACAGACTATGGAAAAGAATTGAAATGATTGGGTTACTTGTAAGTTTCTAATGGAGAAACTAGATGAATAGTGTTGTTACAAATGAAAGCGTTCACATGGCGGACGGGAAGTGTCTGGGCGGGTAGTGAGATAATGAGATCATTTGTAGGCAGTATTGAGTTTCGTTGCTAGAGGGTCATCTGGTTTGAACTATGCAGCAGGCAGATGGTGTACTGGTCTGGGGCTCCTTCGTACAACGATCCTACGTGGCTCAATAATCCCTGAAGTTGGGAAGAAGAGAGAGCCTCAAATAGCATGCTCGCTTTAGTCCATTTACTCTAGCCTGACTCGGACATTCCAGGGCACGTGCCTAGACTGTAACTCCAGTGATCACTTTTTGAAATCAGGAGGGCTTTGAGGAAGACAAGGACTTGACGATTGATGGGGCAAGAGGGGGTGCTTGTTGGTACAACAGGTCCACCATGGAGTTCATTTCCTCATGAGGGACTAGTACGGGCTGTCGCGACACAGCTACTTCTGGGAGACCTCTCCTCTTCTTCATCTCTCATGTCTCATCTGACCCCCTCCCCAACCTCCACTCAGGAGGAAAAACTAGACCTAAAAGCCCAAGGTCCTTCAGACAGACAAATAGATTCTGACCAACGTGATAGAACATTTGCTTGGATCCCACGAACTTTAAAAAAATATATATATATCACAGAGCCTTACTCATCTGGTTTAATATCATTGTGTATGCCCAGTTCCTTCTCGGTGGACCACCCCTTGGCTGGCTGTGGAATTCATCTCAGCAGGGTCTTGCTGACATGCATTGCCTCTGATTCGGCATTTTGGAGGCTTTTTACCGGATGCCAAACACACCAGGCTACTTTCTGGTCAGGTCCAGAACTCGACAATACTACAAGGCTCCAAATCCGTTCTAGCTGCTTTTGAAAAATATTATGAAATATCTCAGATGTGCAAAAATTATACGAAGAAGAAGACTATGAGGTTGTGTCTGTTAGTTTTACGTTACCCATGAGACACTCAGCAGTTGAAAAGGACACTCCTTAGTGAGCTCACAGTTCTGTGGGACAGCAGTCTAGGCACCGCGTGGCTGGGTGCTCTGCTCAGGGTCCCACGCTGAAATCAAAGCATCGGCACACTCGTCACTGTTCATCTCCTCTGTGCCTCAGGGTCCTTCTCCTGGACCAGGCTCATTCAGATTGTTAACAGAATTCCGCTCCTCGCAGTTGTAGGACAGAGGACCCCATTTCCGTGCTGGCTGTCAACTGCGACCACCCTCAGCCAACAGAGGCCACTCTCAGCTTGTTGCCACCTGGCCCCCTCCATCTTCAATCCAGCAACAAAGACTTCCTGTCACGTCAAATCCCTTCCTTGCTTCAAATCTTTCACACCAGGATGAGTTCAGCTGATTACCTCAGGCCCATTTAGCATAATCTTATTTTAAGGCCTATCTTAAAGTCAACTGATTTGGGACCTTAATTACATTTACAAAATCCCTTCTCAGCGGAACTGCAATTAGTGTTTGATTGAATATCTGGGAAAAGGTACATGTACACCAGGTGGCGAGAATCTTCAGGACCCTCTTAGAATTCTGCCTACCACACCGTGAATCCACCGCTCAGTTTGAGAAAGAACCTATTCTAATAAATGGACGCCCCTATGTACCCCTCCACTCCCCACCATACTGAATGTAGTGTTTTCCATTCCTCTGCACTTTTTCTTTACATATGTAGGTATCCCTGATCAATACAGAGTCATTGTTTTACATGGTTTTAACCCAACGCATTCTCCTGCAGCTCTCTGTTTTACTGCATTCATGAAATGCATCCGTGTTGATCTGCATAATGTCCGCCCATTTATTTTCACTGACGTAAAATATTTCATTGTATGACTATATCATGATTTATTCATTCTCCTACTAACAAACATACAGATTATATTACCATCTTTGTGATTAACAGATGCTGCTGCTACAAGCATTGCTCCACGGGTTTCCTATACGTATGCAAATGTATACCCAGGAGAACAGTGGCTGGGACATAGGGTTATGCATGCACACCTTTGACTTATCCAGACATGACCAAATTGTTCTCCCAAGTGGGTACACCAGTTGGCACACTCATTCCAGCTGCTGGTTACTAGTGATACAAATGACCAACTTACGGTGCATTCTTTATGCAATGTGTAATAATCTCTGCACACATAGTATCATATTTTGTAATCATGAACTTATGAACTAAGTATCATTATTATACCCACTTTACCAATGAGAAAACTGAGACTCAGAAAGGATAAGTATCTTTCCTAAAGTCACATCGTTAGTAACAGAACCAGGATTTCAGTCCATCGACCTAAATCCACAGAATTTGCTCTTAATCACTACACAACACTGACTCCCTTTCCCCCAGGGAAAATGAGACAAGCTGCAGGAAGGGAGGGAGAGACAGGGTAGAAATGAGACTCAGATGTGTGGCCTCCACCCCCATCACCACCACTTCCCTTCTCATCCAGACATTCTTGGGACTCCATCTACTGGAAGATGAGGCATAAAATCTTATCATGTAGGAAAAGTTCAAATATGACATCATGCTTTTTCATAGGACTATAGACCCATGTTATGCTCTAGGAAGCATACTGTTCTAAGGTCAAGCCGATCTTCATTTGAATCACATTCCACCATTAGCCAGGTGATTTTTGACCAAGTCTATTAACTTTTCGAGTCCTCACTTTGTGCATCTATACAAGGGATAATGATAACAGCTGCTGAACAACATCTCGCACTGAGCCTGGAACGTGGAGGCACTCAGTAAATGCAGAATTGAATCCCTGAGAGTAGGAGGTTTCAAAACCTCAGAAGTTCTATTCCGTCTTTGAGATCTGGAGAAGCTAGGCATCAAGGGTGCGGTGACCCATTCACAGTAGTAGAAATGGTCCCGCACTGTCAGCAGGTCTGGTGGAGGGAAGGGGCGGCAAACAGGGGTGGCAGCAGTTATATAACTATGGGGGTGTGATGAGTCACATGGCACACAGGGACATGGGGACTCTCCACGAGGGAGGGGAATACAATATGCTGTAAGCCCCCATCTATGGCCCACATGGCTCCTGCATGCAGAAACCAGATCCTCAGGCACACAGAGATAAGGCGATGCCAAGGCAATGCATGTGGTTGGGCCTGATCTTAAAGGGAGAGACTGAAGGACAGTAAGGGCCCAAAGGTAAAAGCATTGACATTTACTTTAGCTGAGGTCAGAGATAGGCTAATAATGTCCATGGGGCAGTCAGGCAGGATTCACTTTTCTAGGGCAGCTTCTCAAAGATACCATTCACACAGGCACACACACGCAAGTGTGTCTGTTTAGTCTACAAACGACCTCTTCTTAAAAGGGGTGCTAGATGGGGGCTGAATTGGGCTAACTTCAGTGCACCCAGCTCTGCACTTGGTGCCACGTTAAAAAGCGAGATGAGCCAGAACTGTCCCTGGTTCTCAGGGAGGCTGGCTCCTGCTCTGTTCCAGTGCCCTCCATGAGGGCACTCTACAGCTGTGTGCTCCAGGTTTCTATTCCTCCAGGACTCCTCTCCCTCCCGGAAGGGTGTTGTCTCAGGAATGAAGTCTCTGAGCCTGTAAGATAAATGATCTACTATCTTGGTCCCGGCTAAAATGTGGTCTCCTCGCTAAGGAATGCTGCTAACACAGAGAGAACTTCGGGTAAGCAAGGGAGATGCGGTTGGTGAGGTGATCTCTTGGCACAACTCTCTCCTGCTGGGGAATAAGCAGGGGGATGATTTTTGTACATCACAGTTCTGAAAGAGAAAGAAACTGTGGAGACATGAAGGCGTTGGCTCTGAGAAGGCCCAGCACCTAACAGTATCATTAGCCCTGATCTCAAGGTACGTTTTAGCTGAAGGTAGCCTCATCTGGAAAAAGTTCCTCATCTAGGAGGAGCCAAAATGAGAAGGGAGGCTCCAAATGCCTATGCCCCAGTGAGGGAATGATTACTAAGAAGATGCATCAGTGCCAAAGCCAGAAGTCCAACAGTGAGGAGGGACTGGGTCAGTCAGATGCCCATGTTGTAGGGAATAATGGACAAGGCAGACATCTTACTTTGCAATGGAATGATCTTGAAGGCCAGCAGGCAAGCCTTAAGGAACCTGAGCCATTAAAGATGTTGAAAACAAGAGGAAGGGAAGGGGGGAAGGGGAAGAGAGGAGGGGATCCTGCTTCTCACACGCAAGCCCCAGGATCCGGAATCTTTAAGGGAGGAAGTATTGCCTGTTCACATGATCATTTCTGGATAAGAATGGAGAAATAGGGCTGGTTGTTCCCAGACTTCAAGTACTAGAACTTTCCCCACTGGGGTTGTGCTAGATAAACAATGGTAGCAGGGCCATCTAGGTGCAGGATGGTGCCCCCAACACCAGTCTGGGGGAAAATAGTTCTATTGATGATAATAAGCTACCTTGGGGATTAAGCCCCTAACTGAAGAGGCAGATGGCCCTGGTTCCAAACTGTTTCTTTGTGGCTGTGTCACAGTCTGGCTGGGGGTGAGTCATTTCCCGGAGCATTTTGGTTTCCCATCTGCAAAATGCCCTGACAGTCCCAAACCTGGGCAAGGGGGAGGGGAGGGAGAAGGAAGAGTCCAGAAGGAGTGAATATAACTTCAGATTCAGCTTGGCTTCGAGAAGGAAGCAAGGCACTGCTTTCCTTTGGTTGAGAAGGACGCTTGCTTCTATGTTGGGTGACACATATTTCCCCAGTTCCACCTAAGCTTAATTTTTCTCCAGGGCTGAGGGCTATAAAAGGTCTGGCCTTTGGAAGGGTAGCAGAGTTTAGAAAAGCATTCCCTCATACTAGCCTCCCAGGGCATGACTCAAATATATGCCTCAACAAAACGGAAAATTAGCATATGTTAATAACCTTTAGGGTCTCTGCCAAAGAGTCAAAACTATAAAAATATTGGTAATGTTTATTAAATTCTTTCTGATTATAAAAGTGATATGTGCACATTTCAAAAACATTAAATGTTCAAAACCCATAAAGAGGGTAATAAAAATTACCCATAAACAATGGTCAATATTTTGGTTTCAATCTCTCTATATGTAAATAAGATAATGGGAATGCATTATGTGAATCCAATTTTACATCTTACTTTTTATACTTTATACTGTGAGCATTTTCCAGGGTCATTAAATATGCTTCAGAAACATGATTTGTAATAGTTTCATAAAATTCCTTCCTATGAGTACAATATAATTTATTTAACCTTCACCCATTTGGGGACATTTATGCATGCTGTTTCCTATTTTTCTCTCTTATAAATAATGGTATAACTTAAGTATTTTATACGAATTTACGATTATTTCATAGGAATAGATTCCTAGAAGTGAAATTCCTGAGTCAAAGTTAGCAGACTTTCAATGGCAAATAGCAGAAAACAAAACTCAAATCGGCTTAAAAATAAAGCCATTTTGTTGTCACATGTTAATTAGAATTCCAGAAGCAGACCAATTTCAGGTTGACTGATCCAGTGATTCGGAGATGTAGTCAGGGATACATTTTTTTCCTCTCTCATCTGTCAACCACAAAGCCAACTCTGTCCTCGGCTGACTTCCCTCATGGTTATAGGATGGCTACCAGCCACAGTTAAGGCTACAGATGTTCTCACTTACATCTAGTGGGAGAGAGTACATTTCTGTCCCTGCATTTCAAGCCAGGGTTTTGCAATCCACCCTGCTTGGAATATAGGCCCTAAGCCTGTCCACAAACCAGTGACCGTGGACCAGGAGTTCGGATGCTCTGATTGGGTTAAGTCCACCAGAGCCTATCCATGATGGGAGGGAGACAGGGAAGTGGTCAGTTTCCCTGGAACATATGGGTCCTTGGAGAAAAATGAATGATCAAATAATAACCTTAACAGTAGGAAGAGTAGAAAGGCAAAAATGGGGGCTGGATTAGCACCAACAGACATTTTTTAAGGGGCTTGGCATGAATTTTCAAATTATTTTCCATAAGGGTTATACCAATGTAAAATCAGCAGTATATTAGAAGGTCTGTCTAACCATACCCTCACCAGCACCGATTATTGTATCTTAAAATATTTTAAAACTACTTCATTCCAATTTGATAGGCCCAAATAATTATTGCATCCCTATGTAAATTTATATGATTGCTTATTATTACGTGCCTGTGGCCACTTAAGATTTCAAAACCTTAAAAGTTAAATTCTGATTATAAACATTCCAAAGAACTCCAAGCTTAAGGCTGACCTACCCCATCCCTAAACATTGAGTAACAAAGATTGTAACATCTGGGTGCTGTCTCTACCAGTGGAGGCGAGGTTTATTCTCTAGCTCCTAATGTTCCCTCAGTGAGCACCTGGGTGCTCATATTATCTGCTATGCTTCTAGGAAAACAATTCTCCCCTCATTCCAGCCCCAGTTCCTAGCTTGCCTTCTAACGCCCCATTAGGATTGGAACTCTGATATTCTCCTCCAACTAGGAGGGGTATCTGGCTAAACCCCAGCACCACATTTCAGTCACAGTGCTTTGGCTGAAGCGGGAAAGAAGCGCGCTTCTACCAAGGTCCTGGATTGCTGTGCCCTGAGAACCAAAACTGTGCCCTCTCCTTGTACCCTGAGCTTCCTAAAATGCCTTTTCTACATCTCAGACTGGACCGGTGCTTATGACATAATTTGACTGCTTGCAAGGGCAGTTCTATAGCCAGGGCATTCTCTCTAGAATTGCCCTCATGACCCTTGATTACTTCTAACCCCCTCCAGTCCACCATTGCATTGCACCTTTCATCTTTGCTACGGCTAACCTGATGTGATTCATCCAACACACAGAAGTCTCCTTCCTCACCATGCTTGGCTCCTTTTGAAACCCTCCACTCCTTAGTTTCCCCCTTCCAGGGGGTTGAGAGGGAACAAGGGGAGAAGGTGCATATCATCAAAAGGTAGAAACGGGTTCCAGACTGTACCTTCCAGACAAGGCACTAGCAAGAGTCACCAGGAAGCAAGGCCCTATCAAATAGGTTGCAGTATTCACAATAGTAATATATGCTGTGCTGAGCTCAAACCTAGGCTTTGAACACAGGGAAAGAGTTCATAGCGATTATAGAAAAGTCCCCCAGGATGCTGGTTCAATGTGCTGAAAATCTTGGACAGGTTCCTCAATGCACGGAATGTTGTAGGTAGCGGGGATGTTAGAGATCGTCTTCATTCGTCTCACTTATAGGCAAAAAGTGCCAACCTTGGGCTAGTTGCTGGGAATATAAACATGAATCAGATATGAGCTCTATCCCCAAGAGTGGGAAAGGCCAGGAGAAACAAATGCATACAAAAAAGTAGTATTTGTGCTGTGATAGACATTTGTTCATCTGGGAACAGAGAAAGGTGAGTTCAGATGAGCTGCACAGAAGATATACCTTGAACTAAGTCTTAAAAAGTACACAAGTTTTCTCTAGGTGCACAAAATGGGGTGGGATATGCTAAATACAGAAGGAAGCTGAGGAAAAGTTGGAAGGCATGAAATATCCTACCATATTCTAAAGAACTCTGAGTAATTCAGTGTTGCTAGAGTTATGAGGAGGGATGGGCAAGAAATGGGACTACAGAGGGGCACCTGGGTGGCTCAGTCAGTTGGGCGTCCGACTTCGGCTCAGGTCATGATCTCGCGGTCCGTGAGTTCGAGCCCCGCGTCGGGCTCTGTGCGGACCGCTCAGAGCCTGGAGCCTGTTTCCGATTCTGTGTCTCCCTCTCTCTCTGCCCCTCCCCCATTCATGCTCTGTCTCTGTCTCAAAAATAAATAAACGTTAAAAAAAAAATTAAAAAAAGAAATGGGACTCCAGAAATTGATCAAACAAGTGAAAAGATTTTGAGTTTACACTGTGGGCCGGAAAGGAAAATATGTAGATATCTATTTCAGATATCTCTGTGGAGATTGAATAAGTCACCATACTGCAGGGAAATAGGAGATTATAGTCACAGTTCAGGTATAAGACTGAAAGGAGGAGACATATGAGAGAGAACGAAAATTAGAATGCCCCAGGTTTAGTTACCAGTTAGATGAGAAATGAGGGAATAAGGAGTAGTATAGGAAAGCTACTAAATCATTTATTCACGCACTCATACATTCATTCAAGCCTTTATCTACTCAATAAATATTTGAGTGCTTGCTAATTGCTACCTAGGCTTGCAGGATATAAGCTAGTCATGATCTCTGCCTTTATGAAACTTACAGATAATTGAACAAGTGGTAACAATAAGAGTCATTAGTGTTATGATAAGGGGAGTACAGAGAGATTAGGCATGATTAATCTTATCTCGGGGACAGATAAAGCCTAGCTGAGAAACTGATGTTTACACCCATACTGGAAGGAGGAGCTGAAATTCACCGGGTTGAGACAAGGGTGAAGGAAGTGTTCGGCAGGGAGAAAAATAATTAGTGCAGACCCAGAAGAGAAAAGCTTGCCACATCTAGAAATTGAAAGAGGAGAAATATGACTAGAGTATAAAAAGAGAGGGTGAGGGGCAGGATATGAAGGCAAAACCAAGACTAGACCCAGAAAGTAAATGCTTGGTAAGCAACGAGAGAGCTCAGACTAGATTCTAAAGGGCTGGTAAGCATGGGGGGCCTGGGCGGCTCAGTCGGTTAAGTGCCGACTCTTGATATCGGCTCAGGTTGTAATCTTGTGGTTGTGATCTGGTGGTCATAAGATTGAGCCCCACTTAGATGAGCCCTGTGCTGGGCTCAGCGTAGAGCGTGCTTAGGATTCTTTCCCTGCCCCTTCCCTGTTTGCTCACTCTCTCCCTCTCTCAAAATAAATAAACATTAAAAAAAATAAAGGGCTGGTAAGCAATTTTGCAGAGTGCAGAACATACTGCAAAGTGTCCAAACTCTGCAACGTGGCTTGTCAGGTGAGTGGCATCATCAGATATGCATTTGGAAAAGATTATTCTATCTGCATGATGGAAACTGATTCGAAGAAGAGCAGGCCTTGAGGCAGGAAGACCAGATAAGAGGTTGATGCAACACTCCGATAAGATCAGAACCAAATTAAAGGGAGCTGCTTGGTAGTGCCTGGAGTGTCAATTTATGGAGGGAAATGCACACCTCAGTAGGTTTCTAAAACATCAATAGAATTGTATCAAGGTAGACACAATTATATTTTCAGATGTCCTGCCCACCAGAAACATTGTATGTAAAGAATGCTGTAATTGTGGAGAACACTCACTGTGGTTATGGGGGATACCTTGCTGCCTCAACCACCCCCTTCCAACCCTACAGGGAGAAATGGTAGACTTACAGAAGATGATTTCTGAATTATTTCACAAGGAAGTATGCAAGTGTGGGGCCAGAGCTGAACTGTTGAAAACAATAGGAGATCAGCAAATATTTTCTGTAAAGAACCAGATAGCAAATATGTAAGCTTTGCTGGCCAGTTTGTTTCAACTACCAAACTCCATTGTTTTTTTTTGTGAAAGCAGCTAGAAACAACACAGAAATGAATGGGCATGGCTGTGTTCCAATAAAAGTTTACAAAACTGGTAACTAGTACACTAGCTTTAGTTTCCCAGCCCTTACAATAGAAGGTAATTCTTCCATGGGTCTTCCTTCTCTGTGCTTTCCCTCTAAATAAACAGTGAATTTACATTTACACAATGTTGCTTTGAAGGTATGCCAAAAAACTAGCCTGCCTGGAGAATCCACACATCTTGCATCCATCCTTGAAGGACAGATGGTGGTGATCTGGATTATGGCAGCAGAGAAGGAGAGAAGTGGATAAAGCCAAGGTCTATTTAGATAGTGGCATTATTAGGACTTGGCGATTGGTTGGATGTGCATTGAGGCAGAAGATGGAATTAAGAAGACTTCTGCATTTCTGGTTTTGCCAACCAGTAGATGCAATAGAAAAGAAGAAGCTATTTGGAGAGTGGAAATGAACAGAGTACTTCAGATGTTTTCTATTTGAAATGTCGGAATGGCATACAGATAAAGATAACTCTCTAGTAAGGAGTGAGATTTCTGAGCCTGGATCCCAGGAAAACAGTTCCTGGACTGGAAATACAGGTTTGAAAGTCATCAGTAATTAAATGAGTGAAATAACTCAGATATAGAGAATGGCAGAGGGCTAAGAACAACAAGCCTGGGGACAAGCATCTCAGGGACAGGCAGAGCAAGAGAAATCAGAGAAAGGGAAAAGAACCAGCCCAAGGGAGGAGAGTAAATCCAGACAAGTGTGGAATCCCAGAAGCCAAGGAACATGGATTTCAGTAAAGGGAAAGTGGTCAGCAGGGTCCAATTTTTAAAGGGAAACAGAATTTTCTTAGAATGGTAGAGACATAAGCATCTAGCAATGCCCCTGCTCCCAACAGCTCATTTTATGTAAAGGAAAGAGACCTCCTTAATCCTAGCTTCCATTTTTCCTTTCCTCTTTCCCCAGCAGAGGCAACTAATGAGCAGAAATAAATGTTCCAAGATCAACATCCAGGGCCCAATTGCACATTAGATATCAAGAGGAAGGAATCTGGTTTCCCACCAAAAGTACCTGGGATTCTGGGAGATAAATATTAAAAGGGGGCAGAGGTCCCTTTCCTCCACTCAGATCCCTCAGAACATCGTCTCTTTTCTTTTCTGAGGACCACAACATCCTGATGGGCTCAGACTGCTGTCTCTATTTGCCTTCCCAAGCAAATCCCTTAAATCCCTTACTGCCTCCTTCAATGCTTCCTCTTCTAAGGCTGCCACCATTTCCAAAATCACCAATGCTATCATGCCCAGGCATACCAACAACAACCATCTAGTTTATCAAAGAAGCTTGAAAATAACTAATTAATTCCATCTCCCATACGGTGAAGAAAACGAAAGTTTGTAATGAGGAAGCCGTGGCTGAGCTGCCCTTGCTGTTCTACAAGACAGGAAGTGCTAATTATAGCAATAAGCCCCTGCTGCGGTCCAGCAGGAGGAACACAACTGACTTCCCAACCTGCCAAAACCCTTTTCTCCCTGCCTTCAGTCTCCAGGAGGAGCAGGGAAGAAATCCTGGGTGGCCATCCACCCCAGAATCTCAGCTTGCAGCTCACAGCCTCTTGGGACGGTGCATAAACTTAATGGGGCAGCTTAGTGGGATGTGTACCGGGGATGAAGAAGAAAGCCCATTACCCAGATAGAGCTTGACGGAGGCCACTGGGAATTAGACTATGATAGAGATTATCTTGGATACGGAGCTTTCTGGTGCTAATCCGGAGGCCAAGGCTCGATGTGAAAGGGAGTCGTTCCTCTAAGCTGTCTATGAAACAGCTCTTACGTTGAGGGAGTTCCATTATTACCCTTGGAGCTTCCTCAGAATTCAGTCCCGAGGGTTTATCATTACACAGATTTAATCACAAAACATTAGCGATTAGAGCATTTAGAAGTACCACTGGTTCTAGTCTATAAGCTGGGGAAGTTATAGGATTGTTTCTTACCTACATTGTCATGGCAACAAGCATGCAGCCTGAGAGTAATCCTGGCAAACTTCCCAAGCATCTGGTGGGAAGAGAATGTTTGAATCTGTGCATAACTGGTTTATTGAGCAGTCAGAACTCGGTGGGGTGTATACATAAAATAATTGTATTTTTTCCAGTCACCGCTTCCATCTTGCTCTGTAGAACCTCCTTTTCCTAACACATAGCACACCCTTCAATAAGATTTGAGGCAGATTCCATCATTTTCTGGTCATTTTTTGGCTCTTAAAAACGCAGCCCAGTTTCAAGTTTCAGTGGACTTAAATCATGTCTCCTTCCCTCCCTTCGCCACAGCACTGAGCTGTATATTGGTTTCCTAGGGCTGCTCTAAAAAAGTACCACATGCTAGGTGGCTTAGAACTACAGAAATTTATTGTCTCAGCATTCTGGAGGCTTGAAGTCCAAACCCAAGGTATCGTCAGGGGCATGCTCTGCCTGAAAATGCTAGGAGAGGACTTCTTGGATCTTCTAGCTGCTGGTGGCCCCAGGTGTTCCTAGGCTTGGGCACCATCACTGTGGTCATCACATGGTGCATTTCGGTGTCTTTTCACATCACCCTCCTTTTGTGTATGTTTGTGTCCAAATTTCCCCTTTTCTTATTATCAGAGCCCACCATAATGACCTCATTTCCTAACCCCCAGTCCCATCACATTCTGAGATACTGGGGGTTAGGATTTCAACATATCTTTGGGTGGGGGACATAATTTGGCCCACGACAACCTGGGACGTGGGACGGTGATCTGACTCTGAGATACCTCCTATGCCCTAACAGTACAAATCCCGACTCTTCCAATAATGTTGGGGTGGGAAGAAAGGAGAGAGAGGAGGACACGTATCTCCTTACATGGCTGGTCTCTGTTGTGGTCCTTTCTCTGCCGCTTATAGCTGCTCCCTTAGCTTACACAGACTGGCCACTGAAGCTCTCCATGCAGTGAGCTTCCAGTCATGGGCTGTCTCTCTTTAGACACATTTGTGAATTCTTCAGAGTGCCATATGAGCCTACCCACAGCACAATGCTGTGATGGAGAAGATTTAGCTCAGGCTTGACCTCTTCTACCCCCTGGCCTTCCAGCTCTAGACCCGGGAGCTACCCCTACCTTCCCAGTGTCCTGATGCAGAGATCCTGACCCCCAGCAGGCTCTGTGCTCCAGATACAAATTCCAAAACAATAGGAAACATTTCAGTCATCATCCTGTTAGGTATGTTGCATACATACACACACGCATACAGACATATATCTATACCTATAGATAGATATAGATATATAGATATATAGATATATAGATATATAGATATATAGATATAGATAGATAAGTAGGTAGGTAGATGATAGATCATAGATAGATAGATAAATAGATAGATAGATGATACATCACAAGTAAGATATCACTGAGACAAATCAACAGCAGACTAAATTAGCCTTGGATAATGCAGAAAATGTAATAAATTGTTATCACTCTAGAATTATGAGAATTATTTAAGAGACAAATTGTCCTTGTCTTTACTCCTTTTTTCTAAGGCTAATGATTGGTTTTGAACATCATTTTCATGAACTAAGAACTTGTCACAGAGATAGTTGAAGAAATAATAGCCATACATTGCTGATTACAGGGGGACAATAGCGAAAGGGACAAAACATAATGATAGCTACTCCTTATTGATTACTTTCTGTATCCCAGGCAGTGTGCTGATTGCTTTTGTAAGCACTCTCTAGTTTCTTCCTCAAGCTTTGTAAGGAACTGTTTCTGTCCCCAATTTAAAAGGAACTGCTCAGATCAGTAAGGGTCATGAGCAAGACCAAGCAGCTGGTAAGATCCGCAGCTGGAGGTTGAACACAGACGACCTAAGTGCAAGTTTACATGCTTTCCACCATTTCTCCCTACCTTCCTTGGAATCCATGCCATATGCACACCATCACTGAGTCCTGCTGACCTGGGGGGTTATCCTGGATCATGTCTCTCAAGATACTCTCTTTCTCTCACTCAACACAACTATGCTTTGAGTGCACAAAGCATTCAAATCAGTGTTTAATGTCATTCCCCCTGTCCCGCCTCAGCCTCTGCATCTCTCGGCCTCTAAGGAATCCTATGAATTCATACCTACCTGCGCTGAACTGAGCCATAGTTTCTGCTAATGAAGACTGAGCATGGAGTGGAATTCACCAATATTTTAGGTTTAAATAAGGGTTCAGGGTACAGGGAATAAAAATAGACACAGAGAGGGAAGGAAAAAAAGTGCTCCCCTCAACATAAACCTAAGAGAGAAGAGGGGAGGCTGGGGAAAATGCTAACTCCTTTTACCTCTCATAGGTCAATTTGAAATATTCAGGCTAGAAGAAAAACCTATGTCATATAACAAAATCCATGTGCAATTATAATTAGGTGTGACAGTATCTGTGTTATGCTCAAAGCCTCTTTGAATATGAATTTGGGAGAAGCAATGGGATGGAAAAGAAGGAGCAGAGGGCTGACAGATGAGAGAGTGTCCTGATTGAAGTCAAGTTGGGGAGGGAAAAAATTTGTGTTCAAGTTTCTCTGACCCTTTCTCAGCAGAGTGCCACCTCTCAAGTGAAGTCAACCATTGTTAAAGGCCCCAGAAGCACCTGTCGTAAATGCTGGACCACAGTGCAGGGTTTTGCATCAGCGGACAAAGGTAAACAGAGAACAGGGCAGGAAACAGCTGGGGAAAGTGAAGTATAATGGACTGATGTCCATGATTCACAGTCCTGGCAAATGTGAATGAAAACGAAAACTTACAGTTCGCAACAAGCAACAATGCTGGGTCCTCCTATGAGGAAGAGACAGCAAGCACACTAACCCTCTGAATGGAAGAAGCACTGAACCGATCACATAGAACACACACACACACACACACACACACACACACACACCATCTCCTTTCACTTGCACTCACTGCTCATTGCTAGTGGGCACCTTAGTCTCTGAGAGTCACAGCTTAGCGTCCAATGGAGACTAGTAGTCTGACATAATAGGAGACATAATAGTCTGAGTTAGGTCCATGAGAGTGGTCCAGAGGTGGTTAGTATAAAGACTGCCATAAATAGAAAATTCGCTCCAATACACGTTCCAAGGAAAGAAATTTGAGATGGAGGCCAGGATTGCTATATCATTGAGGGGGAAGGAAGAGGGCTAAAACCTCAGGTACAGATCACCTTCATTGTCCAAGCACTTCAAGAGATCTACAACTTATATCATTTTTGACACTCTCAGTTTAGTATCTATCAGCCTTTATTGCCACGAAGGGCTCTCCTACACCCAACCTAAGTCATTCTTATCAATGCTCAGCATCATGCAATCACCAGTCAGATAGGAAGCTAACCCAAGAGCCACCCCGTTTGATTTTACTTCTACTTTCCAATCTCTTAATCATCTTTCTGACCAAATACTAAAAATTTCTTTCTGTCCCACTGAAACGGTACTGCACTCCTGCAGGCCTCCATCAGTTCATTCGTGTACGAAATGATCAAGTGCTTACCAGCGTATCAGATCTTGTAAGGGATTCAGATGCAGGCATCCAAAACATGTTTCCCATCTTTCAGAAGCTTGCAACCCCATGACCTTGAATTGTTGAATCACTGCGTGATAGAAACATCGAGTTACGAAAGAACCTGTAGTTTGTTTAACCCACTCGGCATTTTTCAGCCATACACACCAGTACTACTGACATTTGTATGAACCACTGATGTTGACAGGCATACCATGGGCAGGGAGTTGTACCCAATCTCCAGGTAAGTTACCATCCTCTCCCACTCAAGGAACCATAGCCAAATGCAAGTCAGTGAATGCAAAAATTATTATTTGGATAAATTAACGTGCTTTGAATTATTATTATCAAAAAGCTTGGGGCGCCTGGGTGGCTCAGTCGGTTAAGCATCCGACTTCAACTCAGGTCACGATCTCACGGTTTGTGAGTTCGAGCCCCGCGTAGGGCTCTGTGCTGACAGCTCAGACCCTGGAGCCTGCTTTGGGTTCTGTGTCTCATTCTCCCTCTGCCCCTCCCCTACTTGTGCTCTGCCTCTCAAAAATAAATAAATGTAAAAAAAATTATTATAAAAAAGCAGATCATTTATAAGCTTGTATAATTTGCTACCACTAGGAACAACACTTGTGAAAAACCATAGTTGAAAAGCATTAATCTAACCCAATTTCCCACCAGGTCTGGGAGTTTTTCTGTGATATCCATGGTGTAGTCATCCTGTCTTTGGTCAGAGAGTTTAGAACCAGAGGGTTCCTTGCCTAACTAAACCCCTTCCATAACCTTCCTTTAATCACCCCATCTTGACCTCCACAGAGCAGCCCCCGCTGTTGAAGAGTTAAAGCCTCTCTACTTTGAGTGACGTGCACTGCTCCATTCTGCTGCTACGTATCCTATTGTAGTCTGATATCTAATTTGTCAATTCTAAATGTAACTGTAGCCTAAGGTTCAGACTCTGGCTTCCGTCTCTTCTCTCTCGATACTTTTTCTTTCGGAGACAGCCACGTTAAATAAAGCCCTCTCAGGTCAACATTTCCCCTCTCTGTGGGTTTTCCACTGAGCTTTAAACCTACATTTGCCTCTGCTTCTGGACGTCTCCCTCTCTTACCTGGAGTTCTATGCATCTAAAATGAAATTCTACATCCTGCTCCACATGATTGAAATCTAAAGTTCCTCCTTCTGGTTCCTACACTTCTCTATACGATATTGCCTGTCAGAATCTCTGGAAGATATTGGGCACCCTGAAATTGCTTATTGGCTACTGACTTTCTGTACGCCACAAGAAATTTGAAGTCAGGGTCCTGTCTTAATCATCATGGTATTTTCCACATCTAAGCCTGACATCTGACAAATAGCACACACTCAATAAATGAATGAATGTGCGTGTATGTAGGTGAATGGGTGTTACTGAATCCTCCTGAAATCCAGGCGTGAAACATTCAAGATCCACATTTGACCCAACTCTCTCTTCAACCCCATATTTACTCAGCCATGAAAACTTGTTGATTTTTCTCTCCTAGTTTCTCTCTCTTATGTCTACCTACTCTCCACAGCGAATGGCCACCCCTGACCTTGCTAGGTTGTTCTGGCCTCATGCTTAGACCTCTGTGACAGCCTCCTAAAGAGCTGATCTTTTTTTTTTTTAATGTTTATTTATTTTGTTTGACACAGAGAGAGACAGAGCATGAATGGCAGAGGGTCAGAGAGAGAGGGAGACACAGAATCCGAAGCAGGCTCCAGGCTCTGAGCTGTCAGCACAGAGCCCGATGTGGGGCTCGAACTCACGGACCGTGAGATCATGACCTGAGCCGAAGTTGGACGCTTAACCAACTGAGTCACCCAGGTGCCCCAATAGCTGCTCTTTTCAAAGCCATTATGCTGCCAGACAAATCACTCAGAAACACCATGCCCTTGTGCAAAATCTTTACTGTCCCTTAATTGCATGGAAGGTGAGACGTAGACACGATATTATAGTTTTCATTGCCTTTAGAATCTGGTCTTAATCTTTCTCCCCCCTTTTACTTCTGATTACTCTGTTTTTCACCTGCTCTAGGCAATCTGGTCAATTCCGTTTTCCTCTGACACGTGTTTTTCCTTCTCTGCCTCTACACTTTTGCCGATGTCACTCTCTACACCCCCTTCCTGAAAATGTCTTTCCTCATCTCCCATCATCTTGGCCAGTCACACACATCCTTGCAACACATATATAAGACCCATATCTTTTGAGAAGTCTTCCTAGCCCACCTTTTCTGAGCTCCTAGAGCTTTTAGTGTCTACCTCATTCCTTGAGTAATGTCTACATTTTAGCATCTACATCATTCCTTGAGTAATTCATCACACAACGCCTTCTGACATCTTCTGTGCTGTTGTTGTCTTAAGCTGCTATTTGTCTCTCGTAATGTTACTTAACTTCTCACTAATTTACATCTGGGCTCTACCAGAAGATCACAAACTTGCCAAGGGCAGAGACCCCATTTTATAATCCTTTGTATCTGCCGTAAGACTTAGTCTGATATCCTATGCATAGTAGGAACTCAATAAGTATTATGATTTATTCTCCCCCACCCCTCAAAGTCCAGCTAAATGCCATCTCATTCATAAACCCTTCCCTTAAGACCCCAGCGCACATTCATTTTCCTGCCTCCGAATTCCATTGCACTTACTGCCGGTCCTGCTAAATGCACACTTTATGGAGGATAATCCCTTTTGCGGCACCTTGTGTATAAAGCGTGTTCATCCTACTAAATAGTCTGTTTCTCGAGAACAGGGTTATTAGCTTGGAGTGCTCCTATATTCTTCTCAGGGGTAGGCACTGGATAAGTTCTCCATGAGTATGTATTCAGTGACCTAAAATAGTTTCCCAATTACGGATAGTCTAACAAGACAGACATTAGGGATAATCTAACAAGATACCTCCAAAAGGCTGGAATGTGTTATCACAGCTCAATATAACTTAATTTATAAGTAGGCATCTACAATATTACACATATACACATACAATAGGATGTATATTTTCTAGGTCTGGATTTCAACCTTAATGAAGACATATGAAGTCACTTGCCTGGGATCTACTTGGCAAGTTAGAAACAGACTCAAGCAAACATAAACAACCATAAACTCTGTTGTGAAGTCTACTCAGACAACCTGTGGTTAGCTTGTAGGACCTTTTACCCACTGGCAGTTGCTTCTTCAGATATTATGTGTTCAAAAGGGGACTATAATGAATAATATGAAATAATGCGTAACAATCCCTACAGCCTTTTTATTTGATAATATATTTATTCATTGATTCATTCATTACAGACACTGTGTTAGCACTGATTGTACAAAGGTGAACAAAGTAGAAACGGCCCTTGCCCTACAGGAGGAGAATGATTTACCAAATAACCACAAATAAATGATGACAAATATTATCAAGAAAAATATGAGGAGAAAAAAATGAAACTTATTTCATGTAAAGGACAAATTCTCAAGAAAGCACATTTAAGCTGAATTTTGAGGATGAAGAAGGAGCCAAAGGAGAAGCTGGGTAAATAGCAATCTACAGAACTGTATGTGCAAAGGTCCTGAGATAGATTGAAGAGCCGAAGGAAGAGCAGTACAGCTGAAACACCGTTAAAGAAGCAGCTTTTATAGAGAACGGACAATTAAGACATTAAAGGCATTATGCCCTTTAATCCTTGTGGAGGGCCAGACCTGAAGCAGCGCCCCAAAAGCAGAGCACCATAGACTGTGGTTGATAAAGGAGTCAGCTGGAGGCAGAGGAAAGACATTGAACTTTGTGATAGACCTGAAGTGACTTCCTAATTCTACCTCCAGGTAGCTGTGTGACCTTGGATAATTCATTTCACCTCTCTGGGCCCATATGTGATCTGAAATAAGTGATTCATTCATTCACTAATTCATTCATTCATTCACCAACTGTACCCAAGTAGTTATGTGCTAAGGTATATTCTAGATATGTGCCAGGGTATATTCTAGATATAGAATATATAGAAGGGCATATGTATTGATATAGGTGATACAAAAAGTGAGGGAAAAAAAAGAACAAATCCTTGTACTCCTAGAGCTTACATTCTAGTGGAGACAGGCCACTATAAATTACATACCTCTCTCTCTCTCTCTCTCTCTCTCACACACACACACACACACATACACACACACACACACTTTTAGAACTTTTGACTTTTAGAAGTCAAAAAAGTAGGGGAGAGGTCGGGTGGCACTGGGGAAGAGTGCGGAAGGCCTCATGGAGAAGATCACAGTTGAGTAAAGACTTGAAAGAGGGGGGCATGTGGGCCAAATGGGTATCTGGGGAGAGTGTTCCAACAAGGAGGCTGGTGTGGCTGAAGCAGAGTGAGGAAGAAAATAATAAGACCAATCATACCTGATGTCAAAATTATCTTCCCCTAGGAAATGCAGTGGCTCCATGCTAATCTTCGAAGTAGATTATCCATAGATAAGTGATTGAAATGGACATACTGTGATATGCCAGGAGTTATAGGCTCCCTGGATTCGAGGGAACCACTGGTATAACCCAGGAGTGGATGGCAACAAATAGAATGTGAGGCTCTAAGGGAGAAGGTGGGATGCTGACAGTGAGGGCAAGGGGCCAGGACAGGGAGGGAGGGGGTGTGGAGGTGGGGGGTGGAGGGGCGTTAAAATACACAAATCATAGGGCTGGGTCGACCACAATCCAGGCCCAGAGAACTGCAACTCTTTGCAAACAGTAAAGATAATTAACTTCAGCCAGTGTGGCTTCAAAAGAGTAAGTTTTGAGACTTCACGAGTGGGAGGCGTGGGTGGGTCAGTCGGTTACATCTGACTTTGGCTCAGGTCATGACCTCGAGGTCTGTGAGTTCATGCCTTGCCTTGGGCTCCGTGCAGAGCCCAGAGCCCAATTCGGATTCTGTGTCTCCCTCTCTCTCTGCCCCTCCCCTGCTCTCTCTCTCTCTCTCTCTCTCAAAAATAGATAAACATTAAAAAAAATTAGGGACTTCATGAGTATTCAAAAAAATGAAACAGAAATGAAAAGAAGCAAAGGAATTCCCAGCGAAAAGAAAGGGTTCTTGCCAGGAAAGTGAATCAATGTGAAAACTAAGTTTTGGTCGAATCGAGCCTCCTTCCTTCAACAGCTCCCGATGCCAGATACTCAGGTACGTGGTTTACAGATGGCATTTCATTTGGTCACTAGGACCACCCTAGCAGTGGGCCTTATTTCCCCCTTCGACAGGTGAGAAATATTCAGGCTCTTCTTACACTCTGTCTTCAGAGGCTGAGCTCCCTGGCCCGGGTGCAGAGGATGTGCCTTGGCTGAGTTAGGGATTTGGTGACCCTCCTGCTCCCTCAGCCGCTGGGGTGGCTGGAGCCCGTGGCAGTAGCCCTCTCCACGGGGACCTCTTCAGTCTGTCACTATTCACGTATGACATGAAAAAGCCTGAATTCATTCAAAAGCTCTGCAAAGGCGGAGGAAAGGTGCACTTAATGTGAAAGAGCGTCTAACTGCTGAACTGCTTAGTTTGTGGAGGTGAGGGGCTAATGGGGGGGACCTCTCTCTGCAGGTCCTTGTGTTCTGAGCATCCGAGGGCTGTAGGTTTACAAGTCTGGAGGCACAGGGGCTGAGCGACGAGAAAGTGAACAGCGAACAGAAAGCGGTTTCAGAGGCCTCCGGAGGGAGGATGGGGGGTGCACGCCAGCATGTGGGAAGTAGGGAGACTGAGAAGGCCCAGCCAGTGAGTCTGGGCACTGGGTGAAGCAGAGAGGAAGAGGGGCTGTTGATTAGCAGGGAAGTGGACAGATTTGGGAGAGAAGACCTGCATGGAGGCTTACAGGGCTCATGGTGGAGGTGCACGGTGTAAATCCCTCCTCCATTTCTGTACAAAATCGTCAGTTACCTCCACATGGCTCCATAACGGGGGTGGGGGTGGGTGGAAGAGGTGGGGGGACATTCACCGGGAGGGAGAAAGATACACTGCATCCTACTGGCTTGGAGGAGAAAACGTCAGCAGCCCCCCCCCCCCCCCACACCCGGCACCCTGCCCGGGGCCACAAGTGGATCCAGAACACATGCCTCCATGCAGACAGGGAAACTGGGGCTCGGAGAGGGTGCGCGTCCTTCCCAGAGTCACACGGGAGCCAGCTGCTGAGGTCTTGCAGCCTCCAAAGCCCAAGTGTTTCCACTACATTGTGCAGTGTCCTTGGACCGTGTAGGTTGGTAACTTGGCACTTGGTCCAAAAATTCTGGCCTTGAGATGTTTTGTGTTTTTTTTCCACCAACCTGACTGCTAGATAAAAGCAACATCTGCACATCCTTTTTTTCTTTTCTGTTGGAACACGTAAGTTGAAGACGGAAGAGGAAATAAAATAAACTAATACAACAAAGTTTAGGATTGAGGATTGAATTGGAGCTAGGGCAGACACAGGATGAACGAAAAGACAGGATGTTTGGTTTCACTATAAGTCATAGGAGGGTGATAAAAACAAACATATTATATTATATTATATTATATTATATTATATTATATTATATTATATCATAATGATTTAATTTTAAAATTAGCTTCCCTAAAATAATGCCTGAAGCCTGGGCAGTGAGAGAAAGCGGTCAGAGCCTGCAGTTTCAATGCTTTTCAGTGAGCTCCGGCCCTCCAGCTTCTGCTGGGACAGGGCTTCTGCAACATTTGAGTAGCAAACAGCTTACCTGAGGAAGAAGTTTCTGCAGCCGCTGGCTGATGCTGGCTGATACATTGTTTTTCCTCCGCGTTGCTTCCACAGAGGTGAAGGAAGTGTTGGAACTGGTAAGAGGGGCCTGCATCTACCTCAGGGTGTCTTTATTTTTTTTTTTTCTGGACTTAAACCCTTCTGGGGATTGGACAAAGCAGAAGACGTTCCTGACACAGTGGCACAGAGGCCCATATGCGGGAGGTCGCATATAAATTATCAGGGAATGCGGCGGAGGGACAGGGACCGCAGAGCATAGGACCCCTGAGACGGGTAGGCAGGGTTTCTCATTGTGAGGTCCCCGAGCCACCTGCGTTAGAAACCTGGGTTGCTGATGAAAACTGCAGGCAGTCTCCCTGCCCCATCACAGACCTGCTGAGGAAGATTCTGTAAGGCTCCGATTCCAGTGTCTGCCTTTGATCCCATTCTCCAGCTGGTTTTTTTGTGTGCTAAAGGTTGAGAACCTTGCCCGCGTGTCTGTGAACCCCAGGTTTAAAATTCCTGATTTAGAACCACCCTGGTGTGCGGGTTCAAAATGCAGATTCACGCTCAGAAACGTTAGCGTCTAAGACGGGATGCAGGGATCCACAGCCTAATCACTTGCGTGATTCTGGTGCAGGACTCCAGCCCCATCTTTTGAGGCAGTGGCCTGGAAGAACCGCCCCCCCCAACCCCCCCAGAGAACTTTCCACCTAGTTTTGGTGTCCTTCACATATGCCTAGTGCTGGAGCTGACCCAGATCCCCAGGCTTTCCTCCATTATAGTTTCTCATTTAAATAAATCACCCAAGGGGCGCCTGGGTGGCTCAGTCGGTTGTGCTTCTGACTCTTGATTTCAGCTCAGGTCATGATCCCAGGGTTGTGGGATCGAGCCCCACGTCAGGCTGTATGCTGAGCGTGGAGCCTGCTTAAGATTCTCTCTCTCTCTCTCTCTCTCTCTCTCTCTCTCTCTCTCTCTCTTTCCCCCTCCACCCACCTCTCCTGCTCCTTCATGCTCTCTCCCAAATAAATAAATAAATAAATCACCCAAGAACAGTACCCATTCACTTCTCATTCTCTGGTAGCCTACCCCACCTGAGAAAAGTCATGATTGCTAAATGTTAAAGCTTTGCTGTGTCAGGTGATACAATTTCAGATATACTTGTATTTGTCAGGGGCCTCTGATACCTCCAGCCCTAGTAGGGACCGACAGTTTTCAGGCAAGAGGTGAGAGACAGATAATCTGGTTGTTGAATTCTGCAACTCTACCACCTCCAGACTTGGAGCTGTCTGAGGACGTAGGCTATAGCTTCCTTAGCTTTGTACGGGTATCTCTGGCACAATTCTCAGAACATAAGCCGTGCTCAATAACTGGGATTCGATCCTCAGATCCATGAAGCATGGGTGGGCGAGCACCCACCCTTGTCATTTGCTTTCTTTGCTAGATCCTTATCTAGATTCTGCACCTGGGTAGGTCCGGGGAGCAGGTCTGGATGATCAAGGTCTCACCAGAATGGAAAACACGCCCCCTCCCCCCACCCCTGCCCCCCCCGCCGCCAATCCCATCTCAGCAACAATTCAGTCTCTGGTAATACAGAAGGGAATAGTCCCCAGTGATTTGGTTCTCTTTCAGCCTCCTTTCCTCAAGGCAGACTGGATTGTTGGAAGCAGAAAGACATGAATGCTACCACCCTGAACAATTCTTAGGGCCAAATCAGTGGTCTGGCAGGTTTTTGTGTTCCAAACTGAGCAGCTGGAAGACAGTAGGCAGATTCAGAAAGGCAACTGGTCTCAAGAAAGTTTCCTCAGAAACTTCGTTTAAAATTGGCTTGGAGAAGAACCCAGTCTCATCGATTAAGTACTGGCTGAAAGGCGATAGGGCAATGATAAATTGCCAAGGAGCCCATTTTTTTTTTTTAATTTTTTTTTTCAACGTTTATTTATTTTTGGGACAGAGAGAGACAGAGCATGAACGGGGGAGGGGCAGAGAGAGAGGGAGACACAGAATTGGAAACAGGCTCCAGGCTCGGAGCCATCAGCCCAGAGCCCGACGCGGGGCTCGAACTCACGGACCGCGAGATCTTGACCTGGCTGAAGTCGGACGCTTAACCGACTGCGCCACCCAGGCGCCCCAACCAAGGAGCCCATTTGGGGTAAGTGTCTAATTGGTGCCACAGGGTTTGGGGTAAGAACCTGTCTTCCTTCACGGCTTTATTAATGATCTGGAAGTGGTTGGAAATGCTATGTACAAGCTCAGCTAGGAGCTTGTACAAGCAAGAGAACAGTAGAATAATGATACAAATAGACTAAACAAAGTGGAAAATAGCCCCATGACATTCAGCTTAGAAAAATAAGCTTTAAGATTTTTTTTTTTTAATCAGGGGATAAAGGGAAGCAAGGGGATTGAACAGAAAATACTTAACGGATATAACAAACCTAGAAATACTCAGATAGAATAGGAAATACGCAGCTCTTTGAAGTGTCAGACAGCCAGAGGTCAAAGTTATTCTAAGAACCCACAAAGCAGGGGGTGGGAATAGATCAAAGCCAAGAGCACTCCACGTAACACCAACCCTGGCCCTAGCAGTCCCACATGCTCTCTGCTCTCCGTGGGAGTCCTGAACACCCCCTTGGGAAAGAGAATCTGGGTGGCTGTTGATATACCTCAATGTGACATGACTCTGTAGCTGGCGTATGGGTTCCTGACACTTATAAGCTAAGAGAAGGGTCCTTGGAGGAAACGTCAGGAATTGGAAGGTCAAGCCCTGGTTGGTGGTCAAGGAGGACACTCTGGATGGAGCCAAATGTCTCAGACCTGGAGAGGAAACAGAGCTAGACGGGCACTTCCTGGTTGAAGGAAGTTTCATCCTGAAGTAAAACACTCTTTCTCAGAGAAAACTGAAGGGCACACTGGCATGGGGAGGAAAGCACAAGCTTTAAGTGAAATTCAGTGGTGACCGTTGGACAAAATCATAAAAACGAATATAGAATAATATAGGTTGAATATTCACATCACTTCCAAATTCATATGTTGAAACCTAATACCCAATGTGAGGGTATTAAGAGGTAGGTGGGGCTTTGGGGGAGGGGATTAGGTCCTAAGGGTCTAGCCCTCGTGAATGGGATCAGCACCTTCGTAAGAGACCCCAGAGAGTTCTTGTATCTCTTCCACCAGGTACGGTTACAGTAAGAAGACAACTCTCCATGAACCAGGAAATGGGTCTTCAAACACAGACTCTGTCAGCACCAGCCTCCAGAACTGTGAGAAACTATCTTCTGTTGTGTTTAGGCCACTTAGACTGTGATATTCCGTTAGAGCAACCAAAACAGACTAAGACCCAGAGTAAAAGTCACCGTGGATGAGGCATCCAGTGATGTTCAGAAGAAACAGACATGTCGATGTCCATGCTGATTCTCATGACCTTACACGTCTACGTTTCAATGCACAGACTCAGGCCAAGAAACAAGCGGTCTTAAAATCTGTCACAAAGAAGTAAAGAAATACATAAATACGGTGTGTGGCATACTGACGTGTGGCAGTTAAGTGACAAGAATACCGGAATGAGGGTGGGAAGAACTGGGTCTTTGAAGCTGATGCCTCTGCCACTAACATACACATGGCCATATGAACTTTTTCATTAACACTTAGTTGGCCAAGAAAATCCAGTGGGATCTAGATGTCAGAGACCCAAGGATCTAGATGTCGGTGGCCCAAGGCATTGTGCCAGCCTATCAAGTACGTATTCTGCGCAAGCCCACTGACAGGGACTAGAGCACAATGGTTAAAGCCATTGGTGGATCTTAATTCTAATACTCCCCTAAAAGTTTACCCATAAATTAAACCTCGAGTAAGATTTTGTCTCCCAGACATACCCCCAGGAAAACATACTTCCAAAAGGGAGTTACTATCAGACATTGAAACCTGAGTAAGGATTGGCTCATCAGCTCGGTTCCCATCTTGAGAACGAGTGATCAAAGCATGAAATGAGGGGAGGGGGTAGGATGGGAATAGGGGTGGACATAGGAGTGAGTTGGGCGGGCCGTTCCCTACCGAGAAGGGATCTGTGGTGGAGGGCTCCAAGTATCTAGATCCCCAATGAAGGCACCAAGCATCTGAGGGAGGCAACGCGGGACAAGAGGAGAAGCCAGAGGGAGAGGTTTGAGGATGTCAGAGCAAATTTTGCCAACCTCACGATTCTGCCAGCTGGAGCTCTGAAAGTTCAGGTGCATGCAATTCAGAGAATCACGGCAAAGCTAGTTTTAGTGCTGTTACTGTGTCGGCCCTGCCTTGGTTTACTTACTAAGCCATTGGTCTCAGAACAACAGGAGGCAGTGAACACAAGTTATTGGTGTAATAGGTATTTTTTTCATTGCTTTTCCTCTTCTACCTGCAGTCTTTCTTTCATTTTTGTTTTTTTTTTTAATTTTTTTTTCAATGTTTATTTATTTTTGGGACAGAGAGAGAAAGAGCATGAACGGGGGAGGGACAGAGAGAGAGGGAGACACAGAATCGGAAACAGGCTCCAGGCTCCGAGCCATCAGCCCAGAGCCTGACGCGGGGCTCAAACTCACGGACCGCGAGATCGTGACCTGGCTGAAGTCGGACGCTTAACCGACTGCGCCACCCAGGCACCCCTATTCTTTCATTTTTGTAAGAAAGAAAGGAGAAGGGGGAAAAAAAGCCCTCTCTCTCTCCACAGCTGGTGTACCCCTGGTAAGGCCTTCTACTGGCCCAGAGTTGGGTGATCCGTTTGTAGATAACTTGAACTGCCTGGTGGTTGGTATTCTGAACAGGCCTCCGGTTTTGGATCCCAGTTCCAGAGCCTGGACTGGCTGGGCTCCAGCAACCGATGCCCAGAGATGCAGCTCAGCTGTCAGGGCGCAGAGACAAGAATGGAGGTTCGCACAGCAGCCCAACACAGACCTCTCTCCCAAGTGAGAGCTCAGAGATACGCCATCACGGTGTTTCCCCCATGGTCCTGATCACAAGATCAGCTAAGATGTTTATTTATAATAGAGTTCTGGAGCTCCACCGTCGAGCTGTACATTAGAGTCTCAAAGGGAGGGACCTGGGAGTTTGTATTCCAGCAACCATCTCAGGTGGGTCTTAACGATCAAGGCGACAGTGGGCAACAGGAGGACGCGAAGCAGCTTTGTGAGCCGATCAGCTACATGATTTCTTGGCATTGGTCTGGAAGGTGGGAGGAGGGGGCGTTGGGAGGCAAAGGCAATGAGACCACAGGTGGGCACCATTTAAGGGGGCTGTTTCAATAATGCAGGAGAAGAAAAGATGAGAGTCTGAACCATGGAAAGGAAAACAGTGGGCGATGGGGGAGCATAAAGGCATTAGAATCGACAGGTCTTAGTAAATGAGCAGGCAGTTCTCAGAGGTCCACCAGCTCATGCTGAGAGCCTCTCAAGGAAACGTCTTGATCTACTGGGTTCATTAAAACAAGAACCTGTAGGAAGCGAGAGGCTTCACGGTACTCTGCTGAAAGTCAAAATGTGCTGAAACATATTCTTTAACTTTCTGACCCATTTCCTGTTAGCCGATCCGAATGGGTTTCCCACCATGTAACAACCCCCGCAAGTTTCTAAACTCCCTGACTGATTGTGGCACAAGCCCTCTGACTCCGCCTTGCACACCACTGTTCCTGCTCTGCCCACGGGCCATCCCTGGTCTGCAAGGTCAGGCAGGTCCTGATGGACCGTCACCAAGAGGTCGTGCAGTCCCTCAGAGCTCCCCTGGTGCCCGGAGCTTCATGGAAGGGGTACAAGTGCTGTCCTTCAGGACACGTGCCTCCTGTCCCGGGGACAGCCTCTCCCCTGGGCTCTCTGCCTCATCAACTCCTGCACCGTCCAATCTCCTCCCAAGCATTTCTTCTCTCCTATGCCCACGCCTCCTCCTTTCTGGTTGCTTCTGGTATTGACTCTGTGACTGAATGTTTTAATTAAATCACCATAAAACCCTGTGTGGGGTTGTTTTCCTTAAATCCCACACTCACTGGCCACCATCTGTGTTATTAACCCTCACAGCATTCCATCTGCTGCCAACAGTGGTCTGACGGGGGGAACCTGGGCATCCTGTTGGTTTGCTCTGTGGAGATCCTGCCCGGCGGGACGATCTGGGGCTAGCGCCCTGCGTCTGCCCTGAGGGGAGATGGAAACTCCAGGGTGACTTTCCTTCTCCCATAACAGAGGTGGGACGTGGAGGGAGGGTGGGAGACTCCTCTCTACTGCCTTTTCCCTGTTACTTGCTTTTCCTGGTTTTGCTATTGTTCTTCCTTTCTGCTTAATCCTGACCTGAACAGCTCTGTGGACAATGGATTGGGGGAATATGCCAGTGTTCAGACAGCGTGCTCTGAAAAGAACAAGGCAGGGCGGCAGAGGACAGGGACATTCTGCAGGAAGGCAGGGCAGAGAAAGGAGAGGTAGAGAAGCCATTCTCTCCATCCCCTGATGACATACTTGGGCCGGGTAGCCAGTTGTTAGTGCCAGGGTGGGAAACCTGTCCTAGAAGGTGGCTGGGAACCACCTAGAAGGTGGGCTTCAGCCTGCACCATGGTGTGTCGGCGGCAATATGCCTGTTGGTACCTCCTCTGACGTCCGTGCCTGGCTTTCCCGCACCGTTCCAGGCACGGAGGACTGTCACAGCCACCTGCCAGGTCCTTCTCAGCCCACTCGGGCATCATCTTGCAACGGACACAATTTGGCAGTGACCCTTTGCTATAAGGCAGCAAAAAAAAAAAAAAAAAAAAAAAAAAAAAGCATTGACAAAACGAGAGGCAAGGGTTTTTCTTTCTGTTGTCTTCTGACTCATTTTTCTTCCATGCCTCAGATAAAGGAGGCAGAGGTGTTTTAATTATGTTTTCAGCGGGAGAATACAGCCTCGTCCTTTGTGCAATGCCCAGGGTTCCCTTTGGGGCCGCTGAGCTTTTTCATGGGTCTGTTTTCTTGCAAAGAAAAGAAGCAGCTTCTCTGTTGCTAGGAAAGACACAGCCAGCCTCATTCAGGAGGTTGGTGGCCAAGCCTGAGGGGGCCCCAGCCACGACGGGAGCTAGTGGTTGGTGCTCAGTGTGGTTTCTGAAGGAAGATTCTCAATTGCACGTGGACACGCTGGTCTTCCAAAACTTGAACATGAGCCTGTTGTCCAGATGAGTATAAATGAGCTGAGGCTCTATCCTGGTATGGCTCGTTGGTCTGGTTGTCTTGCCAAGGCAGCTAATATTAATCACTGCATGGTATTTGTACAAACTTCTCATTTGTCAAAGCACCTTCACACCGATGTCTCATGTGAACCTCCTCGGATATTCCTGTAAGATGGGAGGGCAGGCATAGTTATTCCCACTTTTCTTTAACTTGAGAGAGAGAGAGAGAGAGAGAGAGAGAGAGTCAGAGGGAGAGAGAGCGAGAATCCCAAGCAGGCTCCATGCTCAGCACAGAGCTAAACCAAGAGCTCAATCCCATGACCCTGGGATCATGACCCGAGTCGATACCAAGAGTCGGATGTTCAACCGACTGAGCCACTCAGACTCCCCAATCCCCATTTTACAGCTCAGAGAGATGAAGTGACCACACCACACACACACACCCCAACGATCAGAGTAATCAGGATCAGATTCAAGCACAGGCTTCCAAACCCCACCTGCCTCAGCTTCCACTTCATCCCTTTGGCTTAAAACCTTTGATTTTCTCCCCTTCCGTCTCTTTTTCTCCCTACGACCTGCCAGTCATAGCCAGGCCATGCTGATGCTTCCTTTGTATGATCTCCCTCACCCACCTATTCCTGACACCCAGCACCGCCCCAGGGAGACCCTCGGTACTTCAGCATGTGGAACAATGTCCTAGCTGCTTTGTCTACATCTGGGATCCCCTTGTCTTGATTCCATGCGCCACCCATTTACCAGACTCGTTTTCCCACAACACCATTTGTTTACCTGCCGTGGCTTTCTCTTCCCTAAAGAATAAAAGCCTGCTGTTCAAGGCTGGCACCTGCTGACTTCCCAGCCTGACCCCCAGTTATTCCATCATACTAACCTTCTGCTTCCACTAACCTGCCTGCCCTTCTTGACTTTCCTCCAACATGTGCTCATGCCTGCCTGTGATTAATTGTGTAAGTGTGCTGGCTAAAAAAAAAAAAACAAAAGTATGGTTTTCCATCCCTGCTTGGTCTCTTAATTGTTGGGTAGGTTGGGTTGCTAAGCCTCAGTTTCTGCACCTGTACAGAGAGATCAGTACTGGGACTTGCTCATAGTGTATAAAGATAAGTGCTTAGCACAATGCTGATTCGTAGGAAGTGGCTGGGAAATAGTCATTATTTTTATTATCTAACTTTCCTTTCTTGAAGTCCACTTTTTAAAAATAAATTTATTTATTTTAATGTTTATTCACTTTTTGAGAGACAGAGACAGAGTGTGAGCAGGGCAGGAGCAGAGAGGGAGGGAGACACAGAATCCGAAGCAGGCTCCAGGCTCTGAGCTGTCAGCACAGAGACTGATACGGGGCTCGAACTCACGAACCGGCAGATCATGACCTGAGCCGAAGTCAGACGCTTAACCGACTGAGCCACCCAGGCACCCCTTGAAGCCCACTTTTTAAAACCACCCTTTAAGTTCCCCTAAAGTCCAGTGACGACAATAGCAGTCATGAGGTTAATAGCTAACACTTCCATGGATGGCCTTTCTCTCACACCAGCCACTATTATATGTGCTTTACAAATACTAACACATTCGTCCTTCTCATCAACCCTAACATAATACTATGAGATCCATAATAACAAGAGGAGATGGAGTTCAGAGACATTAAATACCTTTTTCCAAGTTCACCCAACTAGGAAGTGAACTCCAGAAACTTCCTCTCCAGACCCTCACTCAGCACCTAGCTTATGCCATTGCCTCCCTGGTTCCCATAGGGTAAGGACCTGGTCCCAACGTGTCGCCTTTCGCCTGGCAGATGCTTGGGAATTAACGTTTCTGCCAGTGTTGATGATGTGGCTGCAAGCATCTCTCCCCTCTCCTGATCTAGGCAGGGCCTGTATTAGCTTCCAACCCCTCTGTAACAAATTACCACAAATTTAGTAATGTTAAACAATAATAGATTTATTATCATGCAGTTCTGTAGATTTGAAGTCAAATAGAGGTCTCTCTGCCTCACATCAAAGCGTCAGCAGGACTGTTCCTTTCTGGAGGCTCTAGGGGAGAATCCATTTCCTCGCCTCTTCCAGCTTCTGGAGGCTGCTCACATTCCTTGGCTCATGGCCCCCTCCTCCATCTTTAAAGGCAAAAACAGCTGACGGAGCCCTTCCCAAACCACAGCCCTCTGGCCTTGTCTTCTGTACCTAATTCTGCTTTTAACAGCCTTTATCATTGCACGGGGCCCACCTGGATAATCCAGGGGAATCTCCCAATTTTAAAATCAGCTGATTAACAACCCTAATTTATTTACAACCCTAATTTATTTGCAACCTTACTTTTGTTTTATCATATCACATGACTTAGTCCAAGCTTCCAGATTAGGAGAGGGACATCTCTGGGGGGCCATTTGTCTGCCTACCACAATCCTTTATGAATTAAAAGTAAAAGCAATTCCTAATCATAGAGTAAATATAAAAGAATCTAACAAAATGTGAGTCTTCCCCATAATTACTACCTTGGTGACTTTTAAAGACATGAAATACAATATTTTTTTTTTTTAAATCACATCCTTGGCTGCCCTGTTTCATGGTGCTCTATGTGTGTGCCTCCTCTGGCTGCTGGACAGTCCGGCATTGACTGAGGTCTTGTTGAGGGAACAGCTAAGGGGGGGCCAAACGACTGCCCGCCATCTCTCCCCACACCCACAGCTGCCCACCTGCTCCCCTGGCCCTCGATGGGAAGAGGAGACTGGAAAAGATATGAACAGTAGAGATCAAGAGGAAAACATAGTGCAAGGATCATCCAGAAAGGAATGGATAGATTTAGGCCCACAAACGTGCTGAGTGGACATCCTGCCTCCTTGCTCCCTGTGGTAGCCAGCCGGGGTGACTATGGGGCCAAGACTCATGGAAACCCTCAAAGCCAAGGAACAAAGTTATAACAGGCCAGCAACAGCAGAGAGAGAGTGATTAGTGGGGTGAATGCATGGAGAAGATAAAGCCGTGGTCCTATTCACATTAAGTGCTTTTCAGTTTTTATCGTAATTAAATGTTTTTTAAATGTTAATAGAATAAATTGAACTTGACGTCCCCATTTTCTCCAGATCCTGCAATTATGCTCAAGCCCTGTCTTGAAAGGATGCCAGAGGGTGATGGATTAACTCTAAAATAAATCAAATTTCCCTTGTTACAGAGTTAGGGAAATACAATAAGGATTCTATCCTGCCTCTGGTGATGGAAGACTTGCCTAGCCTGCTCCCTGGGCCACTGGCCATTCGGGCTAGGAACGGCCTGAGAAATAAGTTTGCTAATATTGTATCATAAACTAAACTCCATCAGGGCGATAAACCTCTGTTGCCACAGCACAGCGGGTGACTGGGTCTGGGCAACATTTCTGCCGAACTGCCCCCTCTCGCCAAGGCTCCCTCCCAGTAAATAGCTAGCTAGCAAGCTCTTGGAAATGAGCTGGGTGTGATGCCAGCCAGACTTCCAGCTTGCCAGGATGGGTGGTGCAGAGGGCCAGGCACCTGCTCCCTCTGCTGTCACCGGTGTGGGGCTTTCATGCAGGGCTTTGCTGACTGGGGGGATCTTTGAGCAGGACCCAGGAGATCCAGTGCTCGGTCTGCTCCCAGCTCTGAGTCAGCAGCAGAAACTCCCATCTGTGTCTGGAAATACTGAAACCAGGCTAGGAGTGAAGCCAGGTGGAGCCCTGGGCCCTTCCTTGGGGTCAGTGAATGTGGGATCATCTGAGTTCACTAGCAGTGGGAGTCTCCCCTCCACTCACAGGATCTGATGCAGGCAAATAGAAATGGATACAAGTTTCCTACACTAAACCCCCCCAATTTACCCCATCCCTCTGTCTTTATACCTCCTCTCTATCCCCCACCTTAAAACGTTTCACTTCTCTCCTTCTTTCACGTTTATATATAATTTACCAGTAGAACATCCATGGGAGTCTGCATAGAACAGGAGTCAGAGCCTCACGCTATAGGGATAGGGTGTTAATGGGGAAGTTTCAAGCAATGACCAGGAAAGATGTTTTGGCTATTAAGATGTTTTGGCAAAGATGTCTTTGGGTAGTTTCTTAAACCAAACTGAGTATACAGAGTTTTCTATTCCTGCTACGTACGAGGGACTTTCTGACAACATTCACGTCGATTATATATTGTCTTGACTTATCTGTTCCATTGTGTGCTGGGATTAGTCCGACCCCAGCATTGTATGTCTGGAGAGCTTTCTGTACATAGAGCCCTAAGCTGGTCTTCTGGAACTTTCAAAATCACATACGCATTTTGAGGGCTTCATAGGAAGTCTAGACAGACTTCATACATTAAAACGCTCTCTCTTTCTTGTGACTCTTAAAATTTCCCATCAATCTTTCTTCTACCTTTATTGATAGAGTATTTCAAGTCATTTTATTAAACTTAGATTCTTCATTCTGGCTTCTTAGGGTGATGTCCAGAAGGGAAGGCAAAATTCTAATGATATTTGACCAGGACATTGCAGAATGGAACATCATGTCCTCAGTTGCAGACTCTCTGCTTCTGTGATTATAGCCCCAAACTCACGCAGCATTACAGGAGACCTCACACCACAATTTCAGATTCTGTTAGGGGCGCCTGGCTGGCTCAGTCAGTTGAGCCTCTGACTTTGGCCCAGGTCACGATCTCACGGCTCGTAGGGCTCGTCCGTAGCCCCTGCGTAGGGATCTGTGCTGATGGCTCAGAGCCTAGAGCCGGCTTCTGATTCTGTATCTCCCTCTCTCTCCGCCCCTCCCCCACTCACTTTCTCTATCAAAATTGAATGAAAACATTAAAAAAATTTTTAAAAATTGCTGATTCTGTTGGCACAAACTGCCAACCCTTCTCATGTGAGCCACTGCTAAGCCATGTTCTCTCTTGCACCCATACTATTAGGTGCGTTTGTTAAATATCATCTTGCCTGATTCCACTGTTGAATCCAGCCTTTGAAAAGTGTATCAGCTGAGAGGGAGATTTTCCCAGTTTCCTGTCTTCTGAAAATCTGTATTCCCTTCTAGTCGTAGATAATAAACTTGAATGCAGCAGAATGTACGGGTGGGGTTCTAAATCAGACAAGTACAGATGTGTGTTTTGTACATTCATTGAACACTGCTTTTGGGGCCCAGATGCTCAGTTAGTTACTAATGTGCCTATATACCTGCGTATCCAATTATGTGTTTCTTTCTTGTCTACAACTAGACCACGAACGTCGTTGTCATTCAGCTGCCGAAGCCCACGTGGTCTTCCTTGACCAGTCTACCATGACCTTGTCAGAGAAAGATGTCATGACCCTGCTCTGGTTTGCCCTCAGTAGAGCCGCGTTGGATCCAAGAGATCCTAGAGTCTTTTCCTAGGTGCTTCTGAAGAAGCCCTTCAATAACCTAGTAGAATTTGGGCTGTGTTTTAACATCAAACCCACAGGTCTGTTGTCTATAAAATCTGTCTTTTGGGCACTTGGGAAACCAGAGTCCTGTCCTAATAATGGACATAACTGAAAAGCCTGGTTTATGCCCCACCCTTTAAAACTGCAGCCTAGGGGCGCCTGGGTGGCGCAGTCGGTTAAGCGTCCGACTTCAGTCAGGTCACGATCTCGCGGTCCGCGACTTCGAGCCCCGCGTCGGGCTCTGGGCTGATGGCTCGGAGCCTGGGGCCTGTTTCCGATTCTGTGTCTCCCTCTCTCTCTCTGCCCCTCGCCCGTTCATGCTCTGTCTCTCTCTGTCCCAAAAATAAATAAACGTTGGAAAAAAAAATTTTTTTTTAAAAATAAAAATAAAAAAAAAATAAATAAAACTGCAGCCTATACTCTGGTTAATTAGCCACTGTGGCTGACATATGGCAAGCAGACCATCATTTGTCTCTTCTCCTCTACACTTTTAGGCCAAGTGCCTTTTCCAATATAGTTGTATGTGAGCCTCCCACCTCTTGTATGAGGCCCCAGAAAACAACAGGGAGGCTCACAGTAGGGGAAAAAGTTTGTAATGCTATGCCTATGAGTTGTCCTGGTGAGTTCTGGGGTTTTACCTCTGGACTTTGGTTTACCTGATGCAACGGATGAGTATACGGCCACATGAAATCCCAGAAGCAGCCTAGAGTCCAGCATTTGCTTTTACCTATAGTTACTCTGCCATCCTTCCCGTGTCTCTCGCCAATGCTAACCTCAGCCCCTCCTCCAAGGCCTTGAGTCAGTGTCCTCACCAATAGCCTTGCTTTTCCAGGTCACATGTTGGGAATGTGAGCCCCTAGAGAGGGGCTGAGATTGGGCAAAGCCCATGAAATAATGGAAACAGGATGAAGGGAACCACATGACCCAGAGAAAAACAGCATTTGAAACTCACCAGGTTAGGACCTGGGTGCAGGTTATGATACCCGCTCCACCTACCTCTCTGGGAAATGAGTCAATGCTCGTGCTAGAAGGTGAGGGTTATTACTGGATGGGTGGGGTGTGGCTGAGAGAGGGAGAGTGGGGAAGGTCACTTGTAGAAGTTTCGAGCCATGGGACAATTATCTTAGTGCTTTTGGGAAACAGCTTGAAGAGAAAGGGGCAGAGGACAAAAGAGCTTGCCAGCTACTTCTGAGAAAAACAAAGAAGAAAAACAAAATCAAAATGAGGCCTCCTGGAGGTAGGAAAATCTGTCACTGTTATTCGTCTCCCTGCCTTCCCTTATAGGACCACCTGCTGTATTTCCACCCTTCCCGGGTCAGGGGAGTCATTTGGGGCTTGTGTTAAAAACAGAGTCCAGAGGGGTGTTTCTCAACCTTGGCCGTACTTTAGCCGCTCCGTTATAACAAGCTCCATTATAATAAGGGGAACGCTGCCCTGTTGAGCCCTCTTTGTCCTTTGAAGGCTGTACTTAACACTCTTCATGTAAGCTGTGTTTCATCTGCCAGGAAATAGAGGTGGGAAGGGTGGAGTGCCCCACTCAACATGTTAGGATAGCCACTGGAGACTGAGGTGTAGGGGAGACCTCAGGAATTCTGGAAGGGTCATTACTTGGGAGCCCAACAAACTGACAAATGAAGCAATTTCCATTTCAAACAGAAAATCCAGAAGAGATCAGAGAGGCATTTCCAGGCAGCATGCAGCATAGTTCGAGCTGCTCCAGGGACTCACCCACAGGTTGCCCCCAACTATTGCAGGGCTGGGGCAAGTGCAAATGAAGGCTTGAGGTCCACAGCCCTCACCCGTTTCTTTTCCTACCACAGGCTCCAACCTACACCACTCGGGGCCACACGCACATGCTTGTGGGCACCCCAGCCCCCAGAGTAGAATTTCACCCATAGCTCCAAATAGTCACGCCTCAGGCATGGTTGACCCTCGGTAGGACAGACCCTGCAGAAAGGCTCACCAAAGGGCTGAGACCATTAGGGCTGGAATTCTGGGTTTCAGGTATAGAATATAACAGAGCATGGCAGGGGATACCGGCTCTGCGTGGGTACATTTTGTGGCCCAGCTGACTCCTCGCCCCACAGGGGAAGACAGAACTAGAAGATGACTGGAGGGGGACTTTCAGAATCACAGGGTCCAGGACAGGGGCCCCTTGCCCAGATCTCAGGTCAGCGATGCCCACGTGTACACAGAAAGGAAGCCTCTGTGCCCAGAGGATCAGCCCACTCTCCCAGAGAGGGTAGAGCCCCCCAGCACATATATGAGCTTCTTTCTGGTAGACCTCATTCTCTGGCAGGAAGGAGGTCCACACAAGACCCACCTCCTCTTGCCACCCCATCCCTGCCGATTCATACACCCCTACTTCTTCTGGGGGCACCAGTTTTCTTATCCTAAATGGCTTTTCCTCCTCTGCTTCTTTTGACAATATTCACCGGAAGCTCCCATACCCGTCCTGTGTCCCCGATCCAGACTGTGGCCACACCCCACCTGGTTTCCTCTGCAAACTGCCCACCCGCCTTTTCCCTCCTCAGCAGGGCTGTGCCCCTGGGCGGACCTCTTCTCGCCTGAAAGTGCCCTTCATACCTCAGAGGGAGCTATGTGCCTCGAGGTTCTATCATCTCTGGCTAATATCCTGGCCTCATATTCACTCCCTTGACCTCCTCTCCTTACCTTTACTCCATCATATGAGAATAGGCTGCTGGGCAGGGTGTCTGATACACAAAACCAGACTTTACATTTCCAGATAGTTGCGATCGTCAAACTGGTGACCTGCACTTATTTCAGTAACATTCTCGTTGCCCCCAAATGTCATTGCAGCTTCCCTTTTAAAATTGCCTTTGAGAACTGCAGCACCTACTTTGAATATCCTAGCCCAGGCCCGGCTTTGTCCACTGTTCATGGATTTAATGTTTTGAAGAAGTCCTTGATTTCCTTTGGAGTAAAGCTGGTAAATGAAGTAAACTCTGAGTAATCAAATTAAAGACATGCAAAGCATGGGGCTCCTGGGGGTGAGCATCTGACTCTTGATTTCGGCTCAGGTCATGACCCCACAGTTCATGGGATCCAGCTCTGTGTCAGGCTTCAAGCTCAGCATGGAGCCTGCTCGGGCTTCTCCCTCTCTCTCTGCCCCTCCCTTGCTCTCACTCTCTGTGTCTCTCTCTAAATAAGTACACTTTAAAAACAAAAGAAGAAGAAGAAAAGAGGGCATCCGGGTGGCTCAGTCGGTAAAGCATCGTGACTCTTGACATTGGCTCAGATCATGATCTCACGGTTTGTGAGTTCAAGCCCCGCATCCAGCTCTGTGCTGGCAGCATGAAGACTGTTTGGGACTCTCTCTGTCTCTCTCTCTCTGCCCTTTGCCTGTGCTCTCTCTCTCTCAAAATAAATAAACAAACTTAAATAAACAAATACATACATACATAACTCAAAACATGAAGGGTGAGTTCTAGGAACTTGTCCGAGGGAAATGCTCCTAGATAGGTGAAAAGACTAAGTGAGGTAGATTTCCAGAATAGTAAAATAAACATAAAAAAAAAAAGAAAAGAGAAAAGAAAAGGAAGCATCCAACAAAAATGTGCAACCGGCAAGGATGCGGCAAACATGGTAACTTCCTGTAACGGAATAGTCGTAGCCCTCAAATTGTGCAAGACCACGTGAGGCCACGGAAACGTCATGGGAGGGGTGGTGGAGAGGATGGAGGGTTATGCAAGGAAACACGTGGGACCCTTGTGGCCCGGAAAGGCTCACCATCTGACTGTGGTAGTGGATACACAGCCTACCCACGCTAGCGCTCTATTGAGCTATGTGCACGCGTGCGCACACAAATGGGCGCAAGTAAAACTACGAAGATCTGAACCAAATCCATGGACTGCATTAACATCAATGTTCCGCTTGTGATACTGTGCTGTAGCTTTCTTTGCAAGGTGTTGCCATTGGGGGAAACTGGACAAAGAACAGCAAGTTCTCTGCATTACCTCCTAACACTGTGTATAAACACATACTGGCTCGAGAAAAGTTTCACTTGAAACACACATTTGAACTGACAGGGCATGACTTAAGTGTGGACACTGTTGCTTCAATGTCCGGCAGGAATTGGATAAACTCACCCACAGTGAGGTGAACACAAATGATTTAGCATAATGCATTTTAGGGGAAAGGTTACATTTCTCCAGGCAATTGGACTCACATTTGTCTCCAGCTGACAGAAGGAGTTTGTTTGGAGCCAGGCCCACCGTTAGGTGAGTGAGGCTTCTGCGGGCCCTGAGAGTGAGCGTCTCCACGCAACCTTGCACCTCGGTGCCTCTCTCGGCTCATCCCAGCCCTGTCTGTTCTGAAATGCCACTTTTGGCTGAACTAGGAGCAAAGAGGCTGCTCGGGGAAGTGGGCAGCCCATAGCCTCGCACCCTGCGGGCTACGCAGACCCTGCTATGGATTCCCTTTCCGGGCTTGTGGAGGAGAGAGAGGAAAAACAGCTGAGTATATGCAAAGCGGCACAGCTTCGTAGGTGTTCCTGGTGTAAGTTTACGAAAAGAGAATAGCGGCCGTGGCCTTTTAAACACTGCTGAAATATTCCTGTTCCTACCATTTGCGGTATTTTTTGTAAATATTTGTAAAGTGCCTACTATGTGCCAGGCATTTTTCTAGGTTCAGGGAAGACCACCCTGAGCAACAGTCTTTTCCCTCAGGAGGCTTACATTTCCTCATTTCAAGACTGTATGATCCAATTTAAGAAGTCCCCAACCAAAGCGAATTCTAAGCAGAAAAAAGGCTACCGACTTTGTGCCATAGTTTAAGCTCCGCGTTGTTATCTCATTTTGTCCCTTTTGACAGGTTTTGATGTGCTGGCCATCAACGGGACTGCAAAGTGTTAACAGATGGAGGGGCAGGAAGGCAGCGGAAAGAGCCTCCCTCACAGACAGAGTGATTGATTTATATTAAACCACACACGGCTATAGGGGCAGTAGTCACCGTGGGTGGGAGCCTGGAGCCTTGGCAGCAGGCAGACTTTGGTGGAAGCTCTGGCTCTGCTTCTTAGTCATTTCCATGGGATTCATAAGACGACACAACATCCGGGATGACCGTGACAGCTGAGTATGGGGAAATCACAGATGGAAGCTTTTATACAGTGGTAGCCATGTAGTAGGGAGTGAATGAACTAAAACTGCTATTATTAATACACTGAAGCCTTCCAGGGTTACCTTTGTAACACCTTTTTCAGAAATGACATCCTGGCACAATTTGGGGCAGAGAGCCTTGTGCATCTGCCTGTGATTATGCACAGACAGCTGGACAGTGTCGTTATTGGAAAGGCCTTGAAACCAAGCACGACTCTCAAGTCTTCGATATTTTCCTCAAGCATCTACTTCTAGGGCCCAGGTAGAACAAGCCGAACTTGCAGATTTTAATTCAATTCAATAAATATTCATGGATCCCAAGGCTGTGAACGGAGCTATTGTCATAGACGATAGATACTTCTGGTGATGGAAGCATTTCTCTTGGCGCTCAAAAGCATTAAACTGTGAACAACTAAGAGTCCTACGTAGAATATAAATAAAATGCATGTCAATATAGGTCCATGAAATGAACTGTGGAACACATTGTCAATTTTTTAATCCATTAATTAAGAACACTCTACAGTGGTCTATGATATGCCAGACACGATGTGCGAGACCCTAGGCTTCCAGAAACATGTATTGAGACTGACGCACTTCATTCTCTCATAGTCCATCAGGGGAGACAAAGGAATAATTATGCTTTTAGCATAAATAGATACTAGGAAAGAAATATGTACAGGGATCACAAATAAGAAGGGGTGAGTTAGGATGACTTTATACATGAGGCTTAAAAAATAGGTACAGGGGCGCCTGGGTGGCGCAGTCGGTTAAGCGTCCGACTTCAGCCAGGTCACGATCTCGCGGTCCGGGAGTTCGAGCCCCGCGTCGGGCTCTGGGCTGATGGCTCAGAGCCTGGAGCCTGTTTCCGATTCTGTGTCTCCCTCTCTCTCTGCCCCTCCCCCATTCATACTCTGTCTCTCTCTGTCCCAAAAATAAATAAACGTTGAAAAAAAAATAAAAAAAAAAATAGGTACAAACTCCTCAGGTCATCTAGAGAGGAGGACACTCCAGGTAGACATATCTCCACGTGCAAAGGGAGGATGGTTGCCACCAAAGGGAATGGTGCCTTTAGGGGAAGGGTAGGCAGTTCCCTATGGCTCCAGCTAGATTTGCAAAGCAGAGAATGGCAGCATATGAGGTGGAGACATAGGAAAGATCGAGTTCTTGGAGGCCCTATTACGCCCTGCTAGGAACTTATGCTTTATTTTGTAAGCAGTAATGATCCCCGAGGGGTCTTAAGGAGTGCCCATCAAATTTACCTTTTAGAGCAAGAGTAATTTGGACACAGGAAAGGAGAGGAACTAGAGGGGGAGAGATGCATTTCCTTCCTGGTCTGGGACCATTTTCAGGCGGGAAGATAAGCGCGTGAACTGATGCCAGAGTGGAGGCGAAGAAAGGAAAGGTTGGAGACAGGAGGTACTTAAAAGCTGAAATTCCAAGGATTTGGTGACTGATAGGATGTGAATAATGGGAAACATGGGGAAAATTTTGGCTGAGGGCATTAGAGACTACCACAGATAAGATGGCAAGATTTGTGGCAAGCAGAGGAGTAGAGGGGGAGAAAACAGCTGTCATGAAATGTTCTTTTCCATCTTCAGATGCGCGGGCTGCCCCAGGACCCGTGCTGTGCAGCCACGGGAGACCAGACTCCCGTACGAGCTTATCTTGGGTACAGACAGGGCACAGCCACACAACATGCACGTGGCTCTCCTCTCTCATTCTGTCACATTTTCTAAAGACTCTCACAAGAGCCCAATGTTGGCAGAGCCACGTTCGGAAGTCAAAACTTGATAATTGATGCCATAATCCCCTGGATTCCCTCATTAGCAGCTGCTAATGGCTGGTGTGTTAACGATTCAATTAGGGCTCTAATAGGCCCATTGTAAACCACATCCCTTCAAAGGGAAGAGAAGAAGCCCTGAGATGACGGAAGCCAGCAGCAAAGGTCCCTGCTAGCACCGGGGCCCTCCCCACTGTCCGTCCCTGACTGGGGCGCACTGGGTCCAGATGAGCCCTCTCCAAAAGACCTGCCGGCTGGCAGGATATTGTATTGCAGAGGGAGGAAAGTGGACCTACCAGAGCTTCCAGCCAGGAATCTGGAGACTTTCTCTGCCATCAAAAGAGGGTCCTTACGAGTCTAAACATCCAGATCTAAACTTAGGCTGTGGGTTGCCCTCTCCCAAGCCAATAACTATGAATGACGTCTTTACTCAACCCCGCTCTGCAGCCCCAACTCAAAGGCATATTCACAGAACCTGAGAAGGACTCGAAGATTACTATCGTAGCCACCTCCCCTCCAGCATCTGCCCTTGAGTCCCGGTCCAGTTCCATCTCTCTGCCATCTTTTTCCTCCATGACACATGTTTTTGAAGAGAGACAGTTTGGTATTTGAAAGTTGCAGAGTTGTTTGGTGGGGGTGAGGGTGTCGTCAACCCAGGGACCTCACACAATTCGAGAGACCCAGAGGAAAGCCCGGGGCATGACTGACTTCCTCTGGTTTATGGGACTAGCTCTAGAAACATCTGCCTTATTGGGGCCAAATGTCTCAGCAATAAAACGTGGATGTCGTTGGTGGAAGGCGTCCCTAACTAGAGGGGGCTTGGTTTGCGTATTTCCCAAGGTGATTAGAAGAGAAGTACGTAGTCACAAAGCTTTTTAATCAGCCCTTTGGTTGGTTAGTGGAAATGCAAGCAGATGCGATTTTCTTAAATAGTTTGGCCTCAGACTTCAAAATCACCACCTGGGGCACCTGGATGGCTCAGTTGGTTAAGTGTCCGACTTTGGTCGGGTCATGATCTTATGGTTCATGGATTTGAGCCCTACATCAGGCTCTGTGCTGGCAGCTCAGAGCCTAGAGCCTGATTTGGATTCTGTCTCTGTCTCTCTCTCTCTCTCCCCCGCCCCTGCTCATGCCCTGTCTCTCTCTCTCTCTCAAAAATAAACGAACATTAAAAAAAAAAAAATCACCACCTATTTTTCACTTTCTGCTCTATTTTTCACTTCCTCTATCCTTCATCCTTTTAATGCTCACTTCTGAAAAAAAATTCAGATACTATACATGTATCTAGATATTCCCTAAAACATGAACTATCCTGTGTCGTGCCCACCAGCCTTTTCAAATCCTGCACCAGGCCTCTCCTTCCCCCCCTTGAGTCTTGGACCCTCCAGCGTCACACCCAGACCTTGGGCTGGCCCTTAGGGTTCACATCACAAACCTACTTTTGCAGAAAAACTCGAAACCAGGGAGCTTGACTGTACTGCCTACTCTTCTTGGCATCTTTTTTTCCTAGACCTGCCTGTCTTTCTCATCTCAGTTTTCTTCTGCAGCTGGTGGGAGACAGGTTCTCTGGGATGCTCTGTCAGAGTCAGCCAGCATGATACTTGGAATAGGCAACTTCCCATGCCCTGTAGGCCTCACTAATGCAATCTTACCTGCTGAACTGCAGGGCTGGTGACACACTGAATACACAATGGAAGGCTTTTCTGAGATCATCTATTAGGCCAGGGCAGAGAACCAGCAGTGAAAAGAGCTGACCCTAGTATTGACCTAGAGTAGCAAAATCATGGAACTAAGGGCTCTAACTCATTTTGTAAGCTTTGGTTAACCCCTCTCCTCTGGAGTCATTTATAAAAGAAGGAGATTGTTGTACTCATCGTTCTATGACATTCTATGTAAGGAAGACTCAGGCACAGGCTCACCTTGTCAGAGCTCTCAGTGCTGGGAACACACCCTGGGTAGATCTTAACGCCTACCCCGATCCTAGAGACCACATGAAGGAAAAACTGATGTAACTAGACTATTATCATCTACCCAGGAAGTTGGCAGAGAGGATTTGGCAGAAGACTGACAGAAGGTCCCGAAAATGAACCATGTTACCATTGTTCCCAGAGGCCCCAAGAGAGGGCGATGTGATCTACAGGGTCAGCAGAGTTCTAAAATGGCTCCAGGATCTTTGCCCCCAGATGTCACCGCCCCCCCCATGATTATGCGATATGACATGACCAAAGGGATTGCAGATGTAATCAAGGTTACTGATGAGCTGACTTCCAGATAGGGAGGTTACCCAAGTAGAACCTAGTCACATAAGCCATTTAAAAGCAGAAATTTTGTGGGGCACCTGTGTGGCTCAGTCCGTTGAGCATCCGACTTCGGCTCAGGTCATGATCTCACACTCTGTGAGTTCGAGCCCCGCGTCGGGCTCTGGGCTGACAGCTCAGAGCCTGGAGCCCGCTTCAGATTCTGTGTCTCCCCCTCTCTCTGCCCCTCCCCCGCTCATGCTCTGTCTCTCTTTGTCTCAAAAATAAATAAAAACATTAAAAAAAAAAATTTAAAGCAGAAAGTTTCCTCTAGCTGGTGCCACAAGAGAAAGTGAGAAAGATGTGAAGTGTGATAAGGATTTGACTTGAGGGGGCCACAGAGAATGACTTGACGATGAAAAAGCAGACCTACGCCGGCCGACTCCATCTTGTTCTGTGTCCTCCACCTTGAGTGATTATGTCCCCGACATGGCCCCTTTCTGGAAAATCGCAGAAACCTCAGACCACATCTTCTCCCCTTGAGTAACCTCCCACTCACCCATTCAAACTTCCCGATCAAAACACACCCGGCAACCTGCAAAATGGGACTCCGACCCTTCCCCAGCCAATCGGCTGAGGCCACGACCCTTCTGCAGCCAATCGGCTAAGGCCACAGCCGTTACCTCACCAACTGCCCCTAGACCCCTATCAAACCTTTGTGCTTTTGAAACTCACGGACTCTCTCCGGCATCTCGCCGCTGCGTCCGTGCAGGTAGGGGATTGAGCTCGAGCTAGCTCGAATAAAGGCTCTTTGCTTTTGCACCGGACTCGGCTCCCTGGTGGTCTTTGGGGATCGTGAATTCTGGGCATAACAAGGAGCGTGGTCTTCAGTAGGTGTGAGTGGCCAACAGCCGGCAGGAAAACAGACAGGAAAACAGACACTTCAGTCCTGCAACTTCAAGGAACTGAATTCCACCAACAACCTTCATGAGCTTCAAAGTGGATTCTTCTCCAAAGCCTCCAAACAATAGGTAATGCCTTGATTTCAGCTTTGTGAGACCAGCTGAACCCACCTGAACAGACCCCTGAAATGGTAAATGGGTGTTGTTTAAGCCACAAAGTTTGTGGTAATTTGTTACACAAGAAATAAAGCAAACTCGATAAACAGCTCTGACCTTATGTCATTCTATCCTTGCCGAACAAAGAGACTGGGTATCTTGGATCTGGGGCTGTTACGAGGGCTCGTATCTCAAAAGAGGAAGTGTAGTACCATGGAAAGATTTCCAAATTTGAAAGTCAGGAGCCTGGATTCCTATCCCTGACCTGCTGTTTACAAAACGCCTTGTGACCTTGAAGAAGACACATAGTACTCCACTCCTTCCTTACCTGTGAAATGAAGGGCTGGCCCCATCAGTGCTCACAGCCCTTGAGGGCTCTGCCAGCCAGGCTCCAGACCCCACATCAAAGAGACAAGCTCTGCTTTGAACTATTTTACACACAAGGCTTCCGAGTCAGATTTCATTAGAAGAAGGGTATCTGTTGCCAAGATGAAATTTGAAAACCACTGATCTGGCTGCTTATTAGGGCCCTTTCTAGCTCTCATGGTCTTGAAAATAAAGCTCAGGCGGGCCACAACTGGAGCTGTGGAAATGTGGTATGAATGGGGGCTTGAGTTAGTAGACAGACTAGCTGAATCAGACGTTCTCTGTCAACAAAACCTCCTCCTTCCACCTCTTTTTCTCTGGAGGCCTGAATGTCTGGGGCTATAAGATCAAACCATACAGATTCCAACTCAAATCCTGACTCTACTTTCAAATCCTGACCCTGGGTAAATACATTTCTTAAATTCTCAGAGCTGCAAAGTCTTTAACTATAATGTGGTGATATCGCTTCACTTGAGTGTTGTACAGATTAATCAGTGCTATAGACAGAATGTTTGTGTTTCCCCAAAAGTCATGTTGAAATCTTCACCCCCAAGGTGATTGTATTAGGAGACGGGGCCTTCAGATGGTGCTTAGGTCAAATGAACTCTAATGAACAGGATTAGTGCTCCCAGAGAGGCCCTATAGAGCTCCCTAGCCCTTTCTGCCATGTGAAAACACAAGAACATGGCCATCCTTGAACCAGGAAGAAGGCTCTCACCAGACAGTGAGTCTTCTGGTACCTTAACCTTGGACTTTCCAGCCTCCAGAGCTGTATGAAATAAGTTTCTAAAACCACCCTGCCTATGATATTTTGTTACAGCAGCCCAAATGCATTAGATATTGTGGTCAAAATTGCTACAATGGTTAGGCCCCCAAAATGCAAAGGCTTAAGAGTAATAGAAGGTTGTTTTTTTTTTTTTCCTCATGTTAATAATCTAGAGCAGACCAGTTGGTGGACTGTCTGTTCCAAGCATTCTTTCAGTATCCAGGGATCCAGGCAGATGGTGGTTCTATTACCTGCAACTTGTGGCTCCCAAGGTTACTCAGGATTACCATTCTAGCTATCTGGGGCAGGGAGGAGGGGTGTGTGGTCTGTGTAGGACTTCTTGAACTCTTTTCATGGTCAGATTTGGTAGTGGCTTGGGACATTTCCACCAGTCTATTGGTAAGAGCTTAGTCATGTGGGCATACGTGGTTCCAAAAGGAGCCAGAAATCAGTTCTTGGCTGCATAGTTGTCTCTCAGCTAAAATTCTCTTACCCTGAGTTTGCTGGAAAATTAGCAGTAGTTTCCATCACATCATACATAGAAGAGTGCCTAATACCTGGAAGGCTGGTGCTCAGCATCTCCCCACAGGCCCAGCTCTGCTAATTAAGTGGGTTTCTATGCGGGGTGCGTGGAGGTGGGCAGCAACATCCCTTATGCTCAGTTCAGAACTTTCCATAGCTGCTTTCGTTCTACTTCCCTTAAATAATTCTCTTTTCTACATCTCTCTTTTCCTAGATTGGATATAGCAATCAGCTGATGCCCTTCTAAGGCCTCAGGCTCCTTTGGTTTGCAAACTTGCCCTCACTGGACTGTCTGGAATCTAGCCATTTGAATCTTATCAGTCCGTTCTCCATCACCAAAGGACTTCAGTGGGAGAGTGCCAACCAGGCTGTCAGCCACAGGCAAGCTTTCTGGAAAAGATGTGCCAACTGCTGCAACAGAAAATGCCGTTCCCTTGAATAACTTTGTTAATATTTGAAAATTTGTTTCCTTGCTCCTTATCGCATTACTGGGTATTCAAATACAAGAGAAAGGACAGGGGCAACAGCAAATGAAAATGACATTCTTCTCACACACTCACAGATATGGAAGGGCAGGCCTTATTCCCTATCATCTTGGGTGGTTTGTTTTGTTTTGTTTTGTTGTTTTGGAGGCTCCCACTTTCATTAGACCAGAGCTGCCTTAGGGATCATTAAAGAAAATGTTCTGAGATTTTTTTTCCCTTTGTATCAAGCAACTGGTAGCACACACTTAAATTAACATTCCTTGAATCCCAAGCCCAGAAAAGAGCTGCCGTGGGCTGAGTTCTGCAACTGGGGGCTCAGATTTTACTCCCATGAGCATGGGACATTGGATATGCCCAATTATGGGATGACGAGAGGCTGACAGTTTCCACATGGGTGCAGTTTAGCTTTAGAGCTGGGCACAGGAGCATGTCACTGTGTTAGCACCCAGGCCACCAGATGACTAGCCAACAGACACGAGCTTCAGACTAAGATATGAAGGGTTGTTTCCCTTCAGTGGCCTCACTCTCCCCCTACTCTTCTCAAACTTGCTATCAGGAAACAGTCATATACTTTAAAGAGCCAATGACTGATTAGACCTATACTATTGCTCTCAAGGTTTCTGATATTTTAACGAATTGTTTTGAAGAAGAAAGAATGAGTGATCAATGTCAAAATTTTAGACATTGATGGGACGTTTGGGGAAGGAAACTATTTCAGCCCCCCCCAACACACACACACACACACACACACACACACCCTAAAGCCTGTAGTTGAGGTGGTGACCTACTCTATCTAATCTCAGGGACAGATGGGTCAGAACAAGTCATCTCACTATATCGTCGGGTGGCAGGGAGTATTGGGGAGACAAAATGACAAAGACAAAAGTAACCAGTGAAAACAAGTAGAGGGGTGAAAGGGGAGTGTTTAGGTTTGGAGAAGCTTTCTGCTCCTAATGGGTAGGGAGTTGAAAAGCACCAATCTCATTGCACCCCCTTGTCTTCATGGGGAAATTGAGGAGCCAAGAGGTTGAAAGCCCCCCATGGAGGCTCATCCAGTCAGTGAGGAACCCAGGTCAGAGCACATGCTTCCATCCGTTGAGTTCTTAACTCTCATTTGAGAGGTATCACCTCCAAGTGTCTGAGTTCCATTGACCTTCTTTGTAGCAACTGAAGTAAGAAAAACAACATGAAAAGCCTCTGCCTCTTGGTACCATTTTCATATTGATTGTCCGCGTTTCTCCATAGAATCAAAGGGCAGCATTTTCTCTGTGCCTTCTCCTCTTGCCCGACGCAGATAAAATGTGCTGCTGTTGCCCTTGGTTTTCCCCTGGATGTTCAAGTAATGTCCAGGCCTCGGGGAAGTACGACTTCTTGCTTTTCACTGGCAATAGCTGTACAAATTAAGAGTCTTCCCAGGGGCGCCTGGGTGGCTCAGTCGGTTAAGCGACCGACTTCAGCTCGGGTCACGATCTCACGGTCCGTGAGTTCAAGCCCCGTGTCGGGCTCTGGGCTGATGGCTCAGAGCCTGGAGCCTGTTTCCGATTCTGTGTCTCCCTCTCTCTCTGCCCCTCCCCCGTTCATGCTCTGTCTCTCTCTTTCTCAAAAATAAATAAAAACGTTAAAAAAATTTTTTTTTTAAAAAAGAGTCTTCCCTGAGACAGTATGCATGATCTCAGACGCATTCTGCTTGATATCAAGAGCTCCTCGCCAGCAAATCCACCAAGGCTAGAAAGGAGAATGCTGGAAGGAGACAGGGGTCTGGGACTGCAGATAGGGCTGTAAGTGAGAAGGAGGAGCGTGCAGAAACTAAGGAAGATGTGAGGCATCGATGCCAGCAGATCAAGTGTGACAGGTGTTCATTACATGGATCATATTACATTTCCATCATTTATATAAATCAAAAAGAATTTCCACAGAGCTCCCCCATAATTTAGCATTAGCCAGCTTTAAGACACAGACTTTCTTCACCTCTTAAAAGCACTTTTATCTATCTAGCTTTCATTTGCAGAGTGGGATAATCAGGGGAGGATCCTCAGCCCTGTTGTGTAGCCCAAGAGCTCTGCTGAGCACGTCTGGTGCTGGCAGAAGTCCTCAGAGGCACAGTGCAGTCGCCTGCATCCTAAGCCCTGCTTTCGCAAATACCGTGCTCGCATTACCTACCGGTTCTGATTTCTCCAAGGTGATGACAAATTAGGAGTGTGCAAACTCCTCAGGCTCATTTACAATCTGCATACAAACCACAGGCTGCCAGCCTCCTGGGAGTTTGAAGAAAGTCTGAAAGGCTCTCCCTTTCAGCTGCCCTGTTTGATAAAGCCCAAGGGAAGCAGAATATTGGGGATTTCCATAGCCTCTGTTCCGCGGGTCTCCTAAGAGCTTTGGAATGGCAAAAGCATAGGACGGCCACATTTTTCTATACAGAAGCCAGGGTGCTGGGAATAAAGGAGCAGCCTGGAAGGAGAAAGGAATTTTAAAAGCTATGGACAGTCCATCTAAAGTGCAGTTGGATGCCACACCTAGAAAAGGAGGGTGCCGAAGGCAGACAGACCTGCTCTCTTTGCCTTATTGCTGAGGAAGGAAATTTAAGCCAAAAGAACAAATGGATACATTGGAGATTCCTTAAAGTTTTTACTGTAATTATATAGCCTTAGGAGATGAGGAATTGTAAAGTAGATGTTGGCTTAAACATTGGACATTTTCCCAAAAGGATAATTGTTTTCGTTTCTTTTTCCCCTTAGAAAAAGAAACAAAAAAGTCATATTAATACTGTAGTCAAGACTCTGACGGGGCGCCTGGGTGGCGCAGTCGGTTAAGCGTCTGACTTCAGCCAGGTCACGATCTCGTGGTCCGTGAGTTCGAGCCCCGCGTCGGGCTCTGGGCTGATGGCTCCGAGCCTGGAGCCTGTTTCCAATTCTGTGTCTCCCTCTCTCTCTGCCCCTCCCCCGTTCATGCTCTGTCTCTCTCTGTCCCAAAAATAAATAAACGTTGGAAAAAAAATTTTTTTTAAATAAAAAAGACTCTGAGAATGAGTCTGTTTTGACTATTTTTATACCAAAAATAGGAGACAATCTTGTAATGACCAGCAAAACCTAACCAGAGAAGTACTTTTATTTCTGCTATTAGTTAATCACTGACTTCTTAAATAAGATGAATAGCCAATAAGAATGATTAGAGACTGACCTGGTCTTAAGAAGAAAGAAGTCTTAGAAAGAAAAATGCCCCCATGCTGATAAGCGCCTCTGCCCTGACTGGTTGGGGATAGGGAGGACAGAAGGGGAAAAGAACACCATGAGGGAGGAAGCCACCCAGAGATCAGTTATCAATTCTGGTAATTTCTTCTACAAACCAAAAGTGGAAACTACATCTCCGTAGAACACCTGAATTATGAGTGTGCCCTAATATTGGAACCAGTGGTAGGAGTTTAGGAGCCAGGTGGGTGATTATTGTATCTTCCTCCTTTTTCCCACACCCAAATAGACTGCTTTTCTCTTGGCTCTGGAGTTAAAAACATGCAATGCAATGAAACATTTGCAGGCTAGAGAAAATTGAGGTAAACTGGTCCTTCTCGGGCTAATCATCCTGAAGCCACTTGTAACAATGTGAAGACAAAACAGTAGTCCTCTAACTCCCTCCTACAGACTGACCTTGGAGCTCCTCAGCTCTCCCCGTGGAGGGAAGGAGTGCAGAGGAAGAGCAGTTTTAAGTCCCTGGTCAGGGTCTCTGAAGACAATTCCTTAGGCACGAAAAATGCTTAGACATTCCTCAAAACCCTGCATAACCCAGCATCTTAATTTGGATCTGGATGAAACAAAGCTCTGACTCCAGATTCAAACACGGTTTAGTTTCAGATTGTAGGCTCCTGTCACAGCCAAAGTTCCTGAGGTCCCTCCTGGTGACTTCCAATGTCAAAGACATACTTCCTCCTCCACCTAATGCTCTCCTTCTACCATGCCGCCCCCCCTCCTTAGAATGAGCTGTCCTGTAGAATTTACTCTTGGGTCTGGCTTCTGGGACAATAAACCTACTTTGTGAGGGGGATGTGAATGAAGATCACACCGTGAAGTGTACTCAAGTTCCCAGGCAGGCATGGGCTCTGCCCGGCATAAGACATGATTCCTTGGTTACCTCAGCTCTAGAGACCTTTTCCAGCTCGTAGACCTATCTACTCCAATTCCAGCTTGTACTCTTCTGTTTAAATTTTTTTTTTCAACGTTTTTATTTATTTTTGGGACAGAGAGAGACAGAGCATGAACGGGGGAGGGGCAGAGAGAGAGGGAGACACAGAATCAGAAACAGGCTCCAGGCTCTGAGCCATCAGTCCAGAGTCTGACGCGGGGCTCGAACCCACGGACCGCGAGATCGTGACCTGGCTGAAGTCGGACGCTTAACCGACTGCGCCACCCAGGCGCCCCTGTACTCTTCTGTTTAATGAGAAATACTTATTTCTTTCTTGTGTCAATGACTGTCTTATATTCTATATGATATAAGCACCATGCTGGGAATCTAGAGTCTTGAGTTTCACTCCCAGATCTGCCATGCATGTGCGGAGACCTTGAACAAGTCATGTGACCTCTCTGGGCCCGAGTTTTCTCACTTGTAAAATAAGGAAAACAAGGTAGAATACTGTTAAAGTCTCTCCAGCTTTAATTTTGTTAAAAATAAGTTGTTTCCTCTTCTGAGCTCCCATGGCACATTGTTCATCCTTCTCTGTAGAAATGTTATTAGAGTTTCTCTCTTTACAAACTTATTTCCCCTACTGGACCGTGAGCCCCACAAGAACAAGGACTGTCTCCTCACTATTTTGCTCCCTCTGCACCTGGGGAAGACAGAGGAAAGCAGAGGAGGAAAGGGGATAGGGTAGTACCAACCTTTGTTGAGGGTTTGTTAAGTATAACTGTGCCACACCTCATACATAAAGAACTTCTTTTAAATACAATCTCTTTGGGGCGCCTGGGTGGCGCAGTCGGTTAAGCGTCCGACTTCAGCCAGGTCACGATCTCGCGGTCCGTGAGTTCAAGCCCCGCGTCAGGCTCTGGGCTGATGGCTCACAGCCTGGAGCCTGTTTCTGATTCTGTCTCCCTCTCTCTCTGCCCCTCCCCCGTTCATGCTCTGTCTCTCTCAGTCCCAAAAATAAATAAACGTTGAAAAAAAATTAAAAAAAAAAATACAATCTCTTTTAAAAACAACACAATCGTTATTATTCCTGATTTGCAGATGAACAACTGAGAAATTAGTTTACCCGGCTCACAGAGCTAGACCAGAAACGAAATCCAGGTTTCCCTTCTTTGCCTACCTTCTCAGGACCTGGCATGGGGCAGCAAGCCTTTCTTAAAATTCCCCAAATATCTAGAAGATGCCCAATAAATACTCATTTTCTAAATTTTTTTTAACATTTATTTATTTTTTGGGGGACAGAGAGAGACAGAGCATGAACGGGGGAGGGGCAGAGAGAGAGGGAGACACAGAATCAGAAACAGGCTCCAGGCTCTGAGCCATCAGCCCAGAGCCCGACGCGGGGCTCGAACTCCTGGACCTCGAGATCGTGACCTGGCTGAAGTCGGACGCTTAACCGACTGCGCCACCCAGGCGCCCCTATAAATACTCATTTAATGGATGTTAAATAAACCCTTTTGTTTGTCTTTTGGTCAGGCTTGGATGTGCCTTTGATCGTTACCTTTGTTGAGATGAGAAGGGGACAGAGTTGAGGTGTGGGGTAGGAGATGAGAGCACAGGGTGCAATCTTATTACAAGGATGTAGGAATTCTTTAATTAAGAAGAGGGCAGGGCAGAGCTCTTACTGAGTATGAAGAAATAATGATGAATATTCTCAAGGTAGCTCAAGGTCTCGAGTACTTCACCCTGAAGAATAAGCTAACGTCCTAATTTGCATCATCACTCAACCTACACATTCACAGAGGACACAATTGTTTTTACGGCCCTGGAAGGTCACATTATTCTTTCTTGCTCTGGTGCCCCTCACAATTATGTACAGGTGAGCAGACAGAGAAATCTATATTAAAGGCTCAAAGCATGAGGGGCTCCCAGCTCCGGAAACCTGCAAGGTGCTTGGCCCAAGGACCATGGCAAACACTGTGGGGTCCCATCATGTGGCCCAAAAGGCAAAGATATTGGAATTGAAATGGATTACTGTCTTCAGGGCATACTGGCCTAGTGCGGATACCTCAGAAAGGCTCTTTGGTTCTAGTTAATTTATCTTAAGCACAAATAAATTCTAGGAGCCAGCCGAGTTAATGGTCGCCTCAGGGGAGGAAGGAAAAAGAAAGGAGACCGTCTGTTCCTAAGGGTGCCTTAGGATTGTGCCTGAAGCTTTTAACCCATTCAAGATCTGCATAAATCTCTCCTGGGGGTATTTGATATTGTTTTAGCAAGGAGTGCAGTAGAGCAGTGAAGAGGAGGATGTTCATTTCTGCCTAGTGGTGAGTTAATGCCTGTCTGCAGGCAAAGTACAAAAAAAAAAATGCACATTACATTTACTTCTTTCTAAATAGAGTACTGCTTTAATAGCTGGTTGGAAGATGAGGCTGTTTGATATCCATTTTTGAAACAAACAACATATCCTAAGACTTCAGACAGGTAGGCTGTGCTGTAAGGTGTCCAGCATTTCCAAAACACCGTATAATGGCCCTAAACTTTGATTGGCTTTTTCTGCTTAACTATGCAGTGGATTTTGTGTCTCCATTTGCTCAAACAAATCCTTAACGAGTGCTTGCCATGAGAGCTAAAACGTCAGAGTGGTTAAGAAACACGGGCGCTGGAACCATATTCTCAGGTCTGAGTCTTAGCTGAGCCACTTATTAAATCCGTGACTTTGGACCAATTGCTTCGGTTCTCTGTGCCTCAGTTATCTTATCTGTAAAATGGGGATAATAAGAGTGCCAAACTGGGAGGGTTGTGTGAGGATTAAATTAGCAAATATATAAAGCACTTGAAACACCTTTGCCACATACGTGTTTGTTACTATTGCATGCTACTTGCTAAAGCCAAACCTATCACTCAAGCTATTAAAATCCATAGGATGGGGGCGCCTGGGTGGCTCAGTAGGTTAAGCGCCCGACTTCAGTTCAGGTCACGATCTCACGTTCCATGAGTTCGAGCCCCGCGTGGGGCTCTGGGCTGATGGCTCAGAGCCTGGAGCCTGCTTCCGGTTCTGTGTCTCCCTCTCTCTCTCTGCCCCTCCCCCGTTCATGCTCTGTCTCTCTCTGTCTCAAAATAAATAAACGTTAAAAAAAAAAATCCATAGGATGAAGAGACACTGCATGGATTGTATTTCTTATTTGGATAGAAAGGACAAGGGGCACATACATCAGAGCTTTAGGAAAGTTCTATAGTGTAATAGTGCTTATCCACCCTTGTGCATGTATTCCAATTGGTAAGCCAAAGGGTTGTACGCAGTATAAGGAAAAATAATTTTCTTGAGGTTTTAATGTATTTCTAAAGTCATGTAATAAGAAAAATATATCTAACACATTAAATCTTCTATGGATATTATTACTTAGGAATAAGTAAAAAAAATATTTAAATTGATTCAAACAAAGGTCTTGTAGGTTCCCATAGGATAATGGCAGCAACGTAAATCTAAATTTTTTATATATCCTCCAAAACAAATGACAAATAGACAACAAGTAGAACAAATATAGTTACACCTGTGCTTATGGTAGCATCACTAGGAGACATCACCAAGAGTATAGTAGTGATGAGGTTTTGGGGTGAAAGTGAGGTTTGTGGGGTTCGGAGCTGACAGCCAAGGAAGAATTCTTGAGGATGTCTTTGGGGGGAAAAGGTGATTTTATTAAACCATAAGGCAGGACCCAAGGGCCGGAAAAGGTGCACTATAGATGTGGGGGGTGACTGGTTAATGGAGTCAGGGCAGAAGGAGTTCCAGAAGGGATTTTGATATGCTAAAGACTCATCCAGCTAAGGTTGTTTTTCCCTCTAGCAAAACATTAACATTAAGACAATAGGGAGTTCCCAGACTTTAGGCTATTGATGGGGTTGCCTTTTTCTTGCAAACTGGTGGACTCTTATTAAAATCCATTTGATTTTTTGTCCTTTCCTGCTTTTGGGTAACCAGGCGTGTCCAAGGAATATCACACATATCCCACTGGGGGGGGGGGGGGGTGCTAGCTAGTACTTTGTCCCCAGCCTGCCTTATGCTCCCTCATCAGTAGATCAGCTTGTTTCTTCATTGTTCTGCAAGTACTCATTCTCTGTCTCCCACTTCAGAGTCACCACCACCATCCTCTGACACTGAGCTTGGTGACAGGATCTGCTTTGACCAATTACATGCCAGGAACATGGTGCAGGCAGAAACTTGATGTGGGCTTTCTTGGTTGGGTTTGGGCTTTCGCATGCCCGGCTTTCACCAGGGAAATACTATGCCTCACACACCAGCTGTTATGCCCAGAATTCCGGATCCCCAAAGACCGCCAGGGAGCCGAGTCCGATGTAAAAGCAAAAGAGCCTTTATTCCAGCTAGGTCGAGCTCAATCCCCTACCTGCACCGACGCAGTGGTGAGATACCGGGGAGAGAGAGCGAGTTTCAAAAGGACAAAGGTTTTGGGGTCTAGGGGCAGTTGGTGAGGTAATGGCTGTGGCCTCAGCCGATTGGCTGGGGAAGGGTCCGAGTCCTGTTAGGCAGGTGAGCGGGAGGTTACTCAAGGGGAGGAGGCGTGGTCAAGGTGAAGGACACAGAACAAGATGGAGTCTGGCCAGGGTATGCCCGCCCTTTCACAGCTAGGTCAAAAAAGATGAAAGACCCTCGGAGAAGACCTGGATATAACTTGTAGCTTATGACAAAACCCAGCTGAACCCAGTCTAGACCAGCTGAATCTGTCACCTTGCAAACTTACGAGTGGAAAATGAATAGTTGCTGTTTTATGCTCTTGAGTTTTAAGGCTGTTTGTTTTTGTGGCACTATCAGACAGACACAAATTATTACCAGAAGTAAGATGCTTCTGTAACAAAAATGTTAAATATCTGGTATTGACTTGGGAATTAAGAAGTAGGTAAGGAAGAGAGTGTTACATGAGGATGAAAAATAATGATCTCTGTTACACAGGGGCAAATCACTTGGTAAAATATCAGCTGCAGTATCTTAGAAGGTAGATGTATCTTGTAAATATTTAGTGTTGGATAAAGAAGTTTGGAGGTAGAAAATTGATAGCGGGAGCTGATTACTACTAGTTACATTTGATAAGGTACTACATGAACAATACTCACCAGTTTGCAAACAATATGGTGTTGCCGTTATGACACAGCCTCTGAGAAAAGGCTAAGCCCAGGGGTTTCCAGTTGAAACATGACCTCAGGATAAAGATCAAATCAAAGGTGTGGCTATAATGCTTGCTTGTATCACTGAAGAAATGAAGGTACGCTCCAATAGATCCTTTCAACTAAACACAAGGAGAGCTAGAAAGCTTGAGAACATGAACCCACAGAAGCATGTCGTGTTCAAATTTACTGCAATTTTAAGTCCAGAAAGAGAGAAATGTGTATCAAGAAGAAAAAACAATGTGTGTGACTCTGGGCCCTTGTGTCAATAATAATGAAATAATAAAACAAGAAGGAACTCTCAAAAGTTGGAGCCAAGTATAATGAGGAACGGTGGACCTACAACTACTCCTACAGAACCTATGGAGGGATATTTCTATCCCCACTGTAGCAGAATCCAGAATTTGCCCAGCAGAACTTCAGAATTTCTATGGACATGTGACTAAGTGCTATGTGACTGCTATTCTTGCCAATTTAAAGTTAGAATGTTTAGAATGAAGTTAGTTAATTAGAGTGCAGTTAGCCCATCTCTGATCCACCAGAATCTCTTCCTGTCCACCTTTGTATATGGGGCACGTGGAGAATGGTGGTAGATGGCAATTTGTCTTCTTAGGTCAAGGTTCTCTGGATCAAGAGGAGCCACACCAACTTTGAGACAGATCATGAAATCCTAGTTTTCATGCCATATGCCATGGTTTGATAAGACTTTGGGGCTCTTGGGATAACACTGAGTATATTTTGAGTATAGGAGGGATATAGATATTTATTTAAGGCCTATGGTAAGTGATATTAGTGTTCAACAAGCATTCATTTCCCATCTCTCCCAACTTTCATGGAAAAACACGGTTTTTTTGGCCCCACTGATCTTGGATTCATTCATATGCCTTTCTTTGTCAATGGGATATATTGCAAGGAGAGAACTGAAATGTATTCTCACAGAGGACCTCGATTTCTTGCACTCCTGTCTTTTGTCATAAAAATAACATGCCTTGCATAGCTACTAATTCAAGGAGAATGAAAGGCACACAGAGTAGACCTGAACCCAACCTGCAGTTGTAACCAAACCCAATCAAATCAGGCCTAGATCAGTCAACTCTCAGTAGACTCAAAGATGGAGAAGCAAAAAATAAAAGCTTGCGGTAACATACCATTTAAGTGATTTCTTATACACTAATAGCTTACTGACATAAAAAAAAAAAGCTACAAATTTTATTTTAGATGGAAATAGGAAAATAAACATCTGGGACTAGAAGAAAGCAACGCATTTTATTTTACAAATAAGTGGCAAAATAAACATCTGAAACTAGCAGAGCCATGTCTATTGGTCATACCAGAGTTATAGAGATATAGACAGAGATTCAGGGGGAGACTATAACGAAAAAAAGAGAGCGATGTCCTATTGCCGAATACATGCTAATGGCCGTCCAGAAAGAGAGGATCCCACGTGAAGCTCAGAAATACTGAGAAAAGGTCTGAGATGGTAGATAAGACTACCAGCAACTGGGAACTGAAAATAAGGGTTTGAAAAGGTGCAGTTTCAAACATAGCAATATTGGGAAGGCACAGCTCTGCGACACAGGACAACTTGGGAAAGGTCTCTGTACCAATTATCAATGTATTGTCTCCCAGGTCCACACCCATCCTTCCTTGCCCTGCTTTGTGATATAAAAGTTAAACCCTATAAACATGTCCCCTCTGCCAATTGGCACAATATAAAGCTTTATAAACACAGGGCGCTGGGGTATCCCTTCGCAGTGATAGCCGCATGAAGGTGTATCTCTTCTAGACTCTAGTGCATCTTTTTGTTCGTTTGTTTTAAGTGAGCAGCAGGAAAAGTTTATTAGAGTATGAGATCAGAAAGGAAGAATAGTATGAAATCTCTCTTTACATAGAGGGGCATTCACTTTCAATTTTTTTTTTTTTTTGTTTTTTTTAATTCAGCATTGTAGCCTAGTGGGCCTCATGGACCCATTCTGGGTATGCCCTCAGCCACTCTGACCCACTCCAATGGACTATGTCCATGGTAGCTCCAAATGCATCCTCAAGCCGTCCTACCTAGGAGCTGATTCTGGGTGCCTCCAGTGGACCACTTCCAGCAGCTTCAGCTACACCTTCAGGCAATTGTATCCCACTTGACCCATGTCATCTGGAAAGTTTTGTCATTACATTCGAGCTGTGTGTCTCTCTTTAAACAAGTCTGAATCTCATGTTCATGGGGATGAAGATGTTCCAAGTCTTTAGTTTCCCCCCCCCTTTTTTTTTTGAGATTCTTTTTTTAAGTTTATTATTTTGTTTGTTTGTTTGTTTTGAGAGAGACAGAGACAGCACAAATGAAGGAGGGGCAGGGAGAGAGCGAGAATCCCAAGCAGGCTCTGTGTTGCCAATGCAGAGCCCGATGTGGGCTGGAACCCATGAAGCTGTAAGATCATGACCTGAGTCGAAACCAAGAGTCTGGTGCTTAACCGACTGAGTCACCCAGGTGTCCCCTAAGTCCTTAGTTCCTTTATGGCCATTCTCTCTCTGCCAGAAGTAAAGTTGATTTCTTTAACTTGCTACTTCTGGAACCCTTAGAGCCCTCTTTTATCTCTTTTAGTCGTCAATTACCTATCACTAGTTAACCATTCTTTATACTAAGTTCAAATTTCCAATTTCCAGTTATTGATGCACTGACTGGACCCTGACTGATATAGTGTCCCTTGGAGTGGCTTGATGGTTAAGGGAAAGTAGGAGGCAAGCAGTTAAAATAAGAGCTCCTCAGAAATAATAGAGGATACACGCAGAAAACCAGAAGCTTTCTCTCCCCAAATAGACACCACTAGTTAAAGAAAGTGGGTTTCACAGTACAAAAGAAATGTAAAGAGACTTATCAAGCTAAACAGCTCTTTTCATTCCTCCATACAAACATCCTTAATATTTTTAATCTAGGAGATTTCCAAGATGTTTAAAATTAACAGTAAATATCAGAAAACATCAAGCAAAGCTGCTCTAATAAGAAAATGGAGGGACACCTGGGTGGCTCGGTCAGTTAAGCGTCAAGTCATGATATCACGGTTCATGGGTTCAGATGCACATCGGGCTCTGCACTGACAGTTCAGAGCCTGGAGACTATTTCAGATTCTTTGTCTCCCTTTCTCTGTGTGTGTGTGTGTATCCCTTTCCTGCATGTGTTCTCTCTCTCTCTCTCAAAAATAAATAAATAAACTTAAAAAAAAAGAAGAAAATGGAAATTGAGAATCAAACTTCTAAAATGATAAAAAAAAAAAAAAAATCCTTCCCCAACAATCAACCATGAAGTGGAGGAAAACTGTAACACAGTAAGTAGTCCAATAGGAAATAATTTATTTATTTATTTATTTTAGTTTCTTTAAGTTTATTTATTTATTTTGAGAGACACAGAGACAGTATGACTGGGGCAAGGGCAGAGAGAGAGGGAGAGAGAGAATCCCAAGCAGTCTCTGCACTGCCAGCACAGAACCCAATATGGGGCTTGAACTCACAAAACCACAAGATCATGACCTGAGCTGAAACCAAGAGTCAGACGCTTAACCCACTGAGCCACCCAGGCACTGGGAAATTGATTTAAAAAGCATTTGCAGAAGAAAGACTTGTTTCAACCAGGAATTGAACCTCATTACAGAAATGGGAAAGAGAAAAAGAAAAAAACAAAAAGATAGAAAACAAAAGTTGGCTGAACTCAAAGAAAAAAATGGAAGTAAAAGAAAAAAATCTCAGAAATGAAGATTAAATTATGAAGTGCTCAGGTGAAAATAGATTTGATCAAAATATATTGAATAAAATTGATAGGAGAAATAAAAAATAGCCCAGAGAAAGCAAAGAAAAGAAAAGAAAGAACTATGTAAAAAGTATTAGGGACAAAGTGATACATAGAAGACAAGCAAGGAATACCCAACATATGTATAATTGGAGACCCTAGAGCAAAATAGCAAGACAGAAGCCCAAAATAAAGATTTCTAAATAATGCAAGAAAATTTTCCAAAAATAAAAAAGGACTAAATTTACATATTGAAAAAGCCTACAGTGTACCTCAAAAAACTTGATTCTAATTATTCATCCAATGAATTTAATGAAAAAAAAATTTCTGGGACTCCAAACATAAAGACTATATCATTTACAATGAATGGATACCAAGTCAGCCTCTGCATTCTCAAAAACAATACACAAAGCAAGTCAACAACGAAGCAACATTTCCAATAACTCAAGAAACATAAAATTGGTGAATTTTTACATGCAAATGTCACCTCAATACATATAGTTTTTCAAAAATGGAACTCAAAACAAAAAAGTTAGTAGAAGACTCTGGGAAAATCAGAAGGCAGTAACGACATAGTTTGTTTTGTTTTGTTTTGTTTTGTTTTGTTTTGTTTTGTTTAGGTCTTCCTGAATCTTCACATTAAAACAAAGAATGCAACTAGATAGCAACACCAAAACCTCATGGACAACATGAGGAGAACCCCAAAATAACTAACAAGTGTTGACTGGAAAGCATGGAAGGCCAGTTTGACAAAAGCAACTGAACAGGATATTTTCCCCTCTCAGTTGTGGGTGAGTGCAAGCAAGCGGCAGTATGTTCAAAGGGAATGGAGAAGACAGGTTTCTATAAACTCTGAAAACTGACCTAAGGATCTCCTCCAACAGAGGGTTGAAAACTTCCAGAATGGAATTAAAATAAAACAGGATAAGGAAAATAGAGATAAAAATTTTGAAAAGTTCCAGATGAAATTAGGGAGGAGTAACATAGCCAGGAGGCCTCTGGCAACAAACTGTGTGTGTGTGTGTGTGTGTGTGTGTGTGTGTGTGTGTGTGTTTTAACACTACACAAAACCACAGAAGAAAGAGCTCTGTGAATTTCAAAAGTTTATCTCGGGGTGCTTGGGTGACTCATTTGGTTGAGACTTTGGGTCAGGTCATGATCTCATGGTTGGTGGGTTAGAGCCCCGCATCAGGCTCTGTGCCGACAGTCAAAATAAATAAAAATGTTAAAAAAATTTTTTTAAGTGATTTAGAAAAGAGACTAAAGAATAACATAAATCAGAACTAAAAAGAAACTCAAAATGAGGTAATATAAAATAGTAACATACAAAAGGAGAAATTACCTCAGAAATGAGGACTAAACAAGAAAGAATCCATGGGTGAATAAATATAAAAGATAAATCCTTAGAATAAATAGACGATGAAAGGAGACCAAATTTTTTTTTTCAACGTTTATTTATTTTTGGCACAGAGAGAGACAGAGCATGAATGGGGGAGGGACAGAGAGAGAGGGAGACACAGAATCGGAAACAGGCTCCAGGCTCTGAGCCATCAGCCCAGAGCCCGACGCGGGGCTCGAACTCACGGACCGTGAGATCGTGACCCGGCTGAAGTCGGACGCTTAACCGACTGCGCCACCCAGGCGCCCCAAAATTTTTTAAATCAAATAGAATGCAAGAAAGAGAAAAAAATGTGATAAACAGATAAATGTTGAAGCTAGGCAAAACAAAATTTTGTACACAGATAAGAATCCCTGAAGAAGAAAATGAAAGCAAGGGTAATATAAATACAAACATAAAAAAATGAGAATACCTAAAGAAGAAAAATAAAGGAAATAATATAAATATAAGTACAAATATAAAAATTATAATCCAAGGAAATTTTCCTGTAATTAAAAAAAGTAATATTTAATCAAATATTGAAAAAGCACAACTCATATCGGAGAGCATCAATTTAGAGTGACTATGAACAAGACGTTTTTGTACAGATACTTTATTTTTAAAAAGAAAACAATTTTGAGCAATAACTAGATGAAAACAGCAAGTGACTCAGAAAAGAAAGAAAATTAGCTTATCATTTGATTTTTGCCAGCAAGGCTTTTTGCCAGACAAAAAACCAAGTTACTTACAATGAGTGGATACCATTAGTCTCCAGCCTCTCAAAAATGATATACAAGATAACATAAGAACAAAGCAATCTTCTCAATAAATTCAAGAAACTTAGAACTGGTGAGTTTTATTACATGTAAATTATATCTCAATAAACTTATTTTTAAATTTGTTTTTTCAACGTTTTATTTATTTTTGGGACAGAGAGAGACAGAGCATGAACGGGGGAGGGGCAGAGAGAGAGGGAGACACAGAATCGGAAACAGGCTCCAGGCTCTGAGCCATCAGCCCAGAGCCTGACGCGGGGCTCGAACTCACGGACTGCGAGATCGTGACCTGGCTGAAGTCGGACGCTTAACAGACTGCGCCACCCAGGCGCCCCACAATAAACTTATTTTTAAAAAAATACATGCTTGAACTCAGAAATTAGTAGAAGACAATGGAGGAACATTAGTAATACAAACAAGGAAAGAAAACCTGACCCGAGGATTTTATATCACACAAAACTAACCTTCAATCATGAAGAGCACAAATTGCTGGTAAAGCCCAAGAACCCAGGGGATATTGTTCTCATGAGCACTTCCTGAGAAATGCTTAGTAGAGAACAAACTCAGAAAACCGAAATGGCCAGAACAACTTTCACACAAGGACCGCATCAGAAAATATAGTTACTTGAACAACTACAACTTACATGAGGGCTTAGAAAGAAAAAGTATTGTATGAAATGAATATAATGTACATAAAGTGTAACTGCAAAAAATGGGAGGGGGGAGGTGAAGAAAATGGGTAATGCATATTCAGTAGTGCCCCCTTATCTACAGTTTTGTTTTCCACTATTCCCATTACCCATGGTCAACCCTGGTCTGGAAACATATGATCAATCCTCTTCCTGTACCATCGGGTCAACAGTAACTTAATGCTACATCACAATGCCTACCTCATTCACCTCCCTTCACCTCATCCTCATCATATGGCCATTTTATCATCTTACATCATCATGAGAAGGGTGAGTACAGTACAATAAGATATTTTGAGAGAGAACTCACATTTACATAACTTTTATTATAGTACAATATTTTAATTATTCAATTTTATTTTTAGTCATTGTTGTTAATCTCTTGCTATGCCTAATTTATGCATTAGGCTTTATCATAGATATGCGTATATAGGAAAAAATATACTATACATAGGATTCGGTACTATCTGCAGTTTCAGACATCCACCAGGGGTCTTGGAACATATCCCCAATGGATAAGGAGGGACTACTACACATAACAATTTTAACGCCTCTTAGTAATAATTTTGATGGTGATATTATTATTATTTTGAGAGTTTAGGTCATCCCTCAGAGATGGAATGGACCTCTTTCCAATTAATAGGTCAGTTGTCAAAAATGATAATGCCATAAATACACAGAAAGGGTATGAACAAGTTTATTACTAACATAATGAAGCCTTCTGGGGAGTGCAGGGCAAGTTCTCAACAAGTGCAAACATGTCTTGAGAGAGTAAAGACAGGCAACTAGCATAGTTTTTTGGTGGCCAGCGGGGAGGCTGGAATGAGGGCTCCATGCACAGTGTGGAGTTTGCACTGTTTGAACTTTCCACCCATGCCAAGAGAGGGAACAATGTAAGCTTCATTATCAGCTAACTCAGATGTAAGGCAAGAAGGAAAGAAGAGGACTTGAAACCTGTTAGCAGTCAAACACCAGAAAGAGTGTCATAGTCATTGTTACACTGAAATTATTGCCCATACTGTGACATAATCTTGGGATATTTTTCACACCAGATATCAAGAAAGCTATCAAACACTGATAAGCTCATCACAAAAGAACCCAGAAGCCAAATTGAACAGGCTCCTAAGCCAAATAAAGAAATTTGAGCTTCGTTAAGTATAATATTGCAGCAGATTTAAACCCTTCAAATATGTTTCAATCTAAGAGTTCATAATTATAAAGAAAAACAAAACCTAATTGGTCATTTTCAAAGAAGGAAATAACGGGATATTGTCACTTTGTATCATCTAATGAATTGAGGTATCTAGGCTTTGAAATAGGTATTCTGTGCCTGCCAGTGAAAGAGCACACCAAGACCTATAGTTTTGCCAAGTGGATTGAGTGAGTCTAATCAAGCCTCTGCATCCAGTAGTAAATTTACAGACTATATGGGAGATGGAGGAACATGTTGAACTGCACCATGAGTATGCAATCAGCGAAATCCAGACTGACTAAAACTCTACAAGGCAATCAGCTCAGATCGATGACAAATAAATTGCATGCCAAATAAAAGGACAGAGGGAGGAACCAGAGATTTAAACAATGCCTAAGAGACACAGAATGTTTTTGTAAAGAGCAAGACTAAATTATTATATCCAGGGACACACACTGGGGTGATAAAACTATAATGAAACACCCCAAAACTCAAGATAATGGTTACTTGTGAAGGGAGAAGGGAGGAGGTTCTGAGGTGGGTAGCAAAGTTCTATTTCTTGACCTAGTTGGTGATTACAAACGTGTTTGCCTTCATTAAACCATATGTTTGTGTGGTTTTATCTATAATTTTTTTTGAAAGTTGGAGAGGGGGAAATAGGGGAAATATTTAATAAATAATTATTCCAGTGGTAGGTGGATTTGGCACAAGTCATGAAGATGTTTGACTGGTTGGTGTTTAAAACACACAAAAATATTTCCCCGATTGATGGGCGATGTTGAGCATCTTTTGTCTGTTGGCCATCTGGATGTCTTCTTTGGAAATGTGTCTACTCATGTCTTCTGCCCACTTCTTCACTGGATTATTTGTTTTTGGGGTGTTGAGTTTGGTAAGTTCTTTATAGATTTTGTATATTTAAACCCTTTATCTGATATGTCATTAGCAACTATCTTCTCCCATTCTGTCGGTTGACTTTTAGTTTCGTTGATTGTTTCCTTTGCTGTGCAGAAGCTTTCTGTCTTGCTGAGGTCCCAATAGTTCACTTTTGCTTTTATTTCCCTTGCCTTTGGAGACGTGTCAAGTAAGAAGTTGCTGCTGTGGCTGAGGTCAAAGAGGATGTTGCCTGTTTTCTCCGCTAGGATTTTGATGGTTTCCTGTCTCACATTTAGGAATTTCATCCATTTTGAATTTGTTTTTGGGTATGGTGTAAGAAAGTGGTCTGGTTTCATTCTTCTGCATGTAGCTGTCTATTCTCCCAGCACTATTTGCTAAAGAGATTGTCTTTTTTTCATTGGATACTCTTACCTGCTTTGTCAAAGATTAGTTGACCATACACTTGTGGGTCCAATTCTGTGTTCTCTATTCTATTCCAATGATCTATGTGTCTGCTTTTGTGCCAATACCATACAGTCTGGATGATTACAGCTTTGTAGTCGAGTCCAGGATTGTGATGCTTCCAACTTTGGTTTTCTTTTTCAACATTACTTTGGCTATTCAGGGTCTTTTGTGGTTCCATACAAATTCTAGGATTGTTTGTTCTAGCTCTGAGAAGAATGCTGGTGCAATTTTGATTGGGATTGCATTGAATGTGTAGATTGCGTTGCGTAGTATGAACATTTTAACAATATTTGTTCTTACAATCCACGAGCATGGAATGTTTTTCCATTTCTTTGTGTCTTCTTCAATTTCTTTCAAAGCCTTCTACAGTTTTCAGCACACAGCTCTTTTACCTCTTTGGTTAAGTTTATTCCTAGATATTTTATGGCTTTTGGTGCAGTTGTAAATGGGATCAATTCCTTGATTTCTCTTTCTGTTGCTTCATTTTTGATGTATAGAAATGCAACCAATTTCTGTACATCAAAAATGAAGCAACAGAAAGAGAAAAGAGATTTTATATCGTGCAATTTTGCTGAATTCATTTATCAGTCCTAGCAGTTTTTTGGTGGAGTCTTTTGGGTTTTCCAGGTAGAGTATCATGTCATCTGCAAAAAGTGAAAGTTTGTCTTTTCTGTCAATTTGCATGCCTTTTATTTCATTTTGTTGTCTGATTGCTGAGGCAAGGCATTCTAAAACTGTGTTAAACAACAGGGGTAAGAGTGGACATCCTTGTCATGTTCCTGATCTCAGAGGGAAAGGTCTCAGTTTCTTCGCATTTAGGATGACATTAGCTGTGGGCCTTTCGTATATGGTTTTTATGATGTTAAGCTATATTCCTTCCATCCCGACTGTCTTAAGGGTTTTTGTTAAGAAATGATGCTGTATTTTGTCAAATGTTTTTTCTGCATCTATTAACAGGATCATATGGTTCTTATCTTTCTTCTATTAATGTGATATATCACACTGATTGATTTGTGAATACTGAACCAGCCCCGCAGCCCAGGAATGAATCTCACTTGATCATGGTGAATAATTCTTTTAATATATTGTTGAATTCAATTTGCTAGTATCTTGTTGAGAATTTTTGCATGCATGTTCATCTGGGATATTGGCCTATAATTCTCCTTTTTATTGGGATCTCTGGTTTGGGAATCAAGGTAATGCTGGCTTCATAGAATGAGTCTGGAAGATTTCCTTCCATTTGTATTGTTTGAAATAGCTTGAGAAGAATAGGTATTAACTCTGCTTACCACCTTGAGATACCACCTCACACCTGTCAGAGTGGCTAAAATTAACAACTCAGGCAACAACAGATGTTGGGGAGGATGTGGAGAAGCGGGAACCCTCTTGCACTATTGGTGGGACTGCAAACTGGTGCAGCTACTCTGGAAAACAGTGTGGAGCTTCCTCAAAAAATTAAAAATAGAGGGGCGCCTGGGTGGCTCAGTCGGTTAAGCGTCTGACTTAGGCTCAGGTCATGATCTCGCAGTCCGTGGGTTCGAGCCCTGCGTCGGGCTCTGTGCTGACAGCTCAGAGCCTGGAGCCTGTTTCAGATTCTGTGTCTCCCTCTTTCTCTGACCCTCTCCTGTTCATGCTCTCTCTCTCTCTCTGTCTCAAAAATAAATAAATGTTAAAAAAATTTTTTTAATTAAAAAAAAAATTAAAAATAGAATAACCCTATGACCAGCAATAGCACTACTAGGAATTTATCCAAAGGATACAGGAGTTCTGATTCATAGGGGCACATGTACCCCAATGTTTATAGCAACACTATCAGCAATAGCCAAATTATGGAAAGAGCCCAAATGTCCACCAACTGATGAATGGATAAAGAAGGTGTGGGGTGTGTGTGTGTGTGTGTGTGTGTGTGTGTGTGTGTATGTGTGTGTGTGTGTGTATATATATTTTTTTATATATATAAAATTTATATATATAAAATGGAATTATATATGGAATTATATTATATATATGGAATATATTATACACACACACACACACATATATATATATAATGGAATACTACTCAGCAATGAGAAAGAATGAAATCTTGCCATTTGCAACATGGATGGAACTGGAGGGTATTGTGCTAAGTGAAATAAATCAGTCAGAGAAAGACAGATATATGTTTTCACTCATATGTGGAATTTGAAAAGTTAACAGAAGACCATAGGGGAAGGGAAGGGGAAAAAATAGTTTCAAACAGAGAGGGAGGCAAACCATAAGAGACTCTTAAATACAGAGAACAGGGGTGCCTGGGAGGCTCAGTCAGTTAAGCATCCGACTTCAGCTCAGATCATGATCTCACAGTTTGTGGGTTCGAGCCCCGCATCGGCCTCTACGCTGACATCTTGGAGCCTGGAGCCTGCTTCGGATTCTGTGTCTCCTTCTCTCTCTGCTCCTCCCTCACTTGTGCTCTGTCTCTCTCTGTCTCTCAAAAATAAAAAAGTATAAAAAAAATTTTTTTTAATTTAAATACAGAGAACAAACCGAGGGTGGATTAGGGGGATGGTGGAGGGGAAAATGGGTGATGGACATTGAGGAGGGCACTTGTGGGGATGAGCACTGGGTGTTGTATGTAAGATACTGTGTGTTAGATAATTTGACAATAAAGTATATTTTAAAAATAATTATGATTAAAAACAAATAAGTAAATAAATAAATAAATAATTTTTTAAATTAAAAAAATAAAACACACTAAAATAGCGTTTAAGAGCTCAGGCTCTGGAAATTCACTAATTGGGCTTGAAATTCCCATTCTATTCATTATTAGTTATGTGATCTCTTAGCCTCAGTGTCCTCATGTATAGAACAGTATAGGGGTGCCTGGGTGGCCCAGTCAGTTAAGCCTCTGTCCAACTGAGGTCATGATCTCATGGTTCGTGAGATCAAGCCCTGAGTTAGGCTCTGCACTGAGCATGGAGGCTGCTTGGGATTCTCTCCCTGTCTCTGCCCCTCCTCCACTTGCTTGTGCACTCTCTCTTTCAAAATAAATAAATAAACTTTAGAATCAGTACGATAGCAATAACTACCTAATAGGGTTGTTGTGAGGTATAAATGAGATAACCCATCTAAAGCATTCAGTAAAGTGCATGCCACATAGTAATCATTCAAAAAATGCTGTTTGTTGTTATTGTTGCAGTTGTTGTTTTGGGGAATGATAGCTTTTATCTAGGCATCTTTTTTATGGACCACTAGGGACTTCTAGAGACCTCTTTCGATATGCATTGCGGCTATTGGAGTTCGTTTTCTTCTCTGCTGCTCCAATTATAGTTCTGAGAAAATTCTGACTTCATTTCTTTAAGCACTAAATGCTTTGGGATACATAGGAACATGAAAAGTGTTACAGATTTCCGAACTATATTAAACCAATATAACTTGCTGCCCAACTGCCAGAGGGACCAACATGGCAGTAACTGTTAGACTGATGGTGACCGGAGAATCTGGGAACTCATTTAGCCTATGGCAAATATGCCTACCACCTCCCCAGGTATCAGGAGACAATAGTTCTGCTAACATCTCCAGATTGGGTCAGTATTTGGAGATGTGGCCTCTAAAGCAATTACCCTTCTCAGCATACTTTCCACTGATACATTTGTCAGTTTTATTATATGTATAAAAAACACATGGCCTATCTGTATTCATCAGCCAACTGCTCCAATGAGTGTCGATTTCCTACTGACCCGTCATGCATCATTGCCTGTTACCCAATTGTAGCAGCAGGTAGGGAGATGCCCTCTGGGAGAGAATGCTTGCAATTAGCTTTAGTCTGCTTTAGCCTAAGGTACACATCAAATAGGGAGTAGAAATGTTCCTCTACAAGCATCTCCCCTCTCCACACTCCACCATTTGGGGTATATGCATTCTATTCCCATTTCCCCTACCTGAATTTGCATAGCCAACTCAGTTCAGCTTGCTTCTCCTATTTCAGATACCTTACTCTGCCTGTTAAACTTTCCACAGCGCTTTCCTCCTTATTTCAACCATATCAGGCAAGTATTATTAATGTCTTTTAGTTTTTACAAGGAATCAGGTCTGGTGGTTAAGCGACACACCCACAGTTCCACATGGCAAAGCTGGGACAGGAGCAGACTTCTCCCCATTAGACATGTCATGTTTATAATTTCCTCCCACTGTGTCCTCCAGACCCTGCATAACTACGGTAGAACTTCGAGAGGTTTTATTTATGTGTTTACTGATTTATGAGTGTATTTATTTATCAATTTGTTGGTTTATTTCATATAAATTATTATGTTATCTGTTCTATGACTATCTGATAGAAATGGAATAACATACAATGAAATACAATAGTCTACAATAATTACTAGACATTTTTAACACGTAATGAAACTAAATTTTCAAAGCAATGTCATCATAAAAAATGCAGGCTCACTTCTAAAAGTCTGTCAAAATGCTGCCTTTTATTGTCTTTTCTTGGGACTGTTTTATTCCATTTTCAATTAATTTCTAATGAATTTTTTAATACTTTAAATATTTAGAAAAGTATGAAGGCTAACATAATGAACACTTGTGTACCCACTACCCAAATGTTGTTAACATCTTCTCCATACTGGCTTCAAATTTTTCCTCTTTTTCAAATAAAACATTTCAGAAAAGGCTAAAGTTTCCATTTTCTCTTCTTCCAGTGTCATTTCTCTCTTTCCCACCCCAAAACAAACCACTGTCCTGAAGGTGGTGTGTATATTTTCCATTCATGTTTCTAAATATTTACTCTGCATGCATTTATCCATTAATAACATTCGTTTAAAAATATAATCTCTACACAAATAGTATCATCAACCTTTGTATATCACTATACACTGTGTTTTTGAGGTCCATAATAAGTGAGACTAATCCTTTTCATTTTTTGTATCTGTTAGTATATTTAAGCTTATTTCTATCTCATTTTGTGTTTTCTTTTCCACACTTTTTCCTTCATTGTCCCTCTTTTCTTGCCTCTTGCTAAATTAATAAAGTTGACTATCATCCTACTTTTCTTCATTTGCAAGGTGGAAACTGCAGATGATTTTCTATTATTTTGACTGTTACCCCCATTTTTTTAAGTAGGCTCCATGCCCACCACAGGGTGTGAATTCACCACCCTGAGATCAAGAGTCACATGCTCTAATGACTGAGCCAGCCAGGCAAGCAACTTCCCCCAAATTTTTAACGAACATTCTTAACTTCACGTGTTTAATAAAGTCTCAAATTATTATTTTGTTATCCTCCTTAATGAGAAAGACCTTACCACTCACAAATCACCCCTGTTGCTAGAATTTATTCCTATTTTTTATATATTGCTAATGCTTTTTGATAATCCGTAGTTAATTAATCAATATATTTTCCTAGTTTGGGGAGTCATGATGTTTCATGCTTTATTCTAACTCGGGGTTTCTCAACAGGGGCACTTTCCACATTTTGGATGGGATGATTCTTTCTTGAGGCATGTATTTTAGGATGTCTTTTAATATGTATTTTAGGATGTCTCACAGTTTCCCTGGACTCTTCGTACTAAATGCAAGGGGCACCTCCCAAGTCCTGGGGATCCAAGATGTCTCCAGAGATTGCAAACATCCCTTGAGAGGCAAAATTTTCCCCCAGTTAAGAACCGCTAACCAGCTGAGTAGGGGAGCTAGTTCTAGCTGTTCAACCTGAGGTATCCTTTGGTTGCAGGTCCACTGACAAGGATCAGAAAATGGGGAGAAGACGGTGTAACATAAACTCAGTTCATCATTGTTTTTGCCATTATATGACATTTTTAAAACTAGATTTTTAAAATCCATCTGAACGCTGAATTTTCCCTCATTGCCTTTCCTGTTGTTCGTGAGTGGCCTGCTGATGGTATGAGAGAAATTCCTTTTTTCTAAAGTGATTTGGGCTTTTCTCACTCTGGTATATCTAAAACAATTTCCCTTATACCTTGTATGTTTCAATACAACCACAATGTGTCTAGGTGTGGATTTATTTTTAGTCCGTCATGTGTACTTTTAGACTGAGAATTCATGTCTTTATTCAATTCTAGAAAATATTTAGTTATTATCTCTTTAATATTGGCTCTCTGTTATTTCCTCTTCTAGAGTTCCTTTTACATATGCTATTATCCACATCTTTTAAGGGTCTTTTCATACCCTTTTTTTTAGGATTTTAATTTATTTGTTTATTAACATACAAGTGCTATGTTAGTTTAAGATGTATAACATAGCAATTCAACAATTCTATACATTACTCATTGCTCATAAAAATAAGCGTACTCTTAATTCCCTTCACCTATTTCACTCATCCCTTACCCATCTCCCTTCTGGAAACCACCAATTTGTTCTCTATAGTCAAGAGTCTGTTTTTTTTGGTTTCTCTCTTTTTTTCTTCTTTTTCCCCCCTTAAGTTCCACATATGAGTGAAATTATATATTTGTCTTTCTCTTACTGACTTATTTCGCTTAGCACTTTACTCTCTAGCTCCATCCATGTGTTTGCAAATGGTAAGATTTCATTCTTTTTTATGGCTGCATAATATGCCATTGCATATATATACTACATCTTCTTTATCCACTCATATCTATCAGGCTTTTTCCATAATTTGGCTATTGCAAATAATGTTCCTATAAACATAGGGGTACATTGATCCCTTCAAATTAGTGTTTTCATATTCTTTGGGTAAATATCCAGTAGTGTGATGACTGGATCATAAGATAATTCAATTTTTAATTTTTTGAGGAACTTCCATACCATTTTCCACAGAAGCAGCACCAGTTTGCATTCCCACCAACAGTGCACAAGGGTTCCCTTTTCTCCACATATGAAACAACACTTGTTTCATGTGTTTTTGATTTTAGCCATTCTGACAGGTGTGAGGTGATATCTCATTGTGGTTTTAATTTGCATTTTCCTAATGATTACTGATGTTAAGCATCTTTTCGTGTCTCTGTTGACCATCCATGTCTTGTTTGGATAAATGTCTGTTCATGTCTTGCGCCCACTTTTTAATTGGATTGTTTTATTGGTGTTGAGTTGTATAAGTTCTTTGTGTATTTTGGATATTAACCCCTTCTCTGATATATCATTTGCAAATATCTTTTCCCATCGAATAGGTTGTCTTTTAGTTTTTCTGATTGTTTCTTTCGTTGGGCAGTATTTTTTATTTGTACATAGTTCCAATAGTTGATTTTTGCTTTTGTTTCCCTTGTCTCAAGAGACATATCTAGAAAAATGTTGCTATAGCTGATGTCACAGAAATTACTGCCACACTCTCTTCTAGGATTTTTGTGGTTTCAGGTCTCTAATTTAGGTCTTAAATCCATTTCAAGTTTATTTTTGTATATGGTGTAAGAACGTGGTTCAGTTTCATTCTTTCGCATGTAGCTGTTTAGTGTTCCCGACACCATTTGTTGAAGAAACTGCCTTTGTCCTGTTGTATATTCTTGCCTCTTTTGTCAAAGATTACTTGACCATATAATTGTGGGTTTATTTCTGGGTTTTCTATTCTGTTCTATTTACCTGTGTGTCTATTTTTGTGCCAGTGCCATACTATTTTGATTACTATAGTTGTGTAGTATATCTTGAAACCTGGGATTGTGATGCCTCCAGTTTTGTTCTTTTTCAAGATTGGTTTGGTTTGGCAATTTGGGGTCTTTTGTGGTTCCAAATTTTAGGATTATTTGTCCTAGTTCTGTGTAAAATGCTGTTGGCATTTTGATAGAGATTGTATTAAATTTAATAGGTTGGTTTGGGTACTATGGACATTCTAACAGTATTTGTTCTTCCAACTCTTAAGCATAAAATATCTTTCCATTTGTTTGTATCTCGTCAATTTCTTTGATCAGTGTTTTATCGTTTTTAAAATATATGCCTTTCACCTCCTTGGTTAAGCTTATTTCTGGGTATTTTATTATTTTTGGTGAAATTGTAAATGTTTACTTAATTTCTCTTTCTGCTTCTTCATTATTAGCGTATAAAATGCAACCAATTTCTGCATATTGATTTTGTATCCTTCAACCTATTTGAATTTATTGATCAGATCTAGTAGGGTTTTCTCATGGAGTCTTTAGGGTTTTCTATATATATAGTATAATGTCATCTGCGAATAGTGGAAGTTTTACCTCTTCCTTGCAAATTTGGATGCTTTTTATTTCTTTTTTTGTCTGATTGGTGTGGCTATGACTTCCAGTACTATGTTGATGGTGAGAGTGGACATCCTTGTCTTATTTCTGATCTTAGGGAAAAAGTTCTCAGTTTTTCACCATTGAGTGTGATGGTAGCTGTGGATTTTCGTATATGGCCTTTATTATGCTGAGTATGTTCCCTCTAAACTTTGTTGAGGGTTTTTATCATGAATGGATGTTGTAGTTTGTCAAATGCTTTTTATGTGTCTATTGAAATGATGCTACGGTTTTTACCCTTTCTCTCATTTATGTGATGTATCAGGTTGATTGATTTGCAAATGTTAAAACACACTTGGAACCCAGGAATAAATCCGACTTGATTGTGGTGAAGGATTTTTTTATGTATTGTTGGATTTAGTTTGCTAATATTTTGTTGAGGATTTTTGCATCTATGTTCATCAAAGATACTGGTGTGTAGTTCTCTCTCTTTTTTTTTTTTTTTTTTTTGGTAGTGTCTTTAGCTGGTTTTGGTATCAGAGTAATGCTGGCCTCATAGGACAAATTTGGAAGCATCCTTTCCTCTTTTATTTTTTGGGATAGTTTGAGAAAAATAGGTATTAACTTTTCTTTAAATACTTGGTAGAATTCACCTGTGAAGCCATCTGATCCTGGACTTTTGTTTGTTGGGAATTTTTTTTTTAATTTTTTTTTAACGTTTATTTATTTTTTGGGGACAGAGAGAGACAGAGCATGAACGGGGGAGGGGCAGAGAGAGAGGGAGACACAGAATCGGAAACAGGTTCCAGGCTCTGAGCCATCAGCCCAGAGCCCGACGCGGGGCTCGAACTCACGGACCGCGAGATCGTGACCTGGCTGAAGTCGGACGCTTAACCGACTGCGCCACCCAGGCGCCCCTGTTTTGGGGAATTTTTGATTACTGATTCAATTTCATTGCTGGTAATCAGTCTGTTCAAATTTTCTATTTCTTCCTGATTTGATTTTGGGAGTCTCTAGGAATTTCTAGGAATGTATCCATTTCTTTAGGTTGTCCAGTGTGTTGGCATATAATTTTTCATAATATTCTCTTATAATCTTTTGTATTTCTGTGCTGTTGTTATTTCTTCTTTTTCATTTCTGATTTTTTTTATTGTACTTCTCTCTCTCTCTCTCTCTCTCTCTCTCCCTCTCTTTCTCTCCCTCCCTCTCCTCTCCCTCCCTCTTTCTTATGAGTCTGGCTAAAGGTTTATCAATTTTTTTAATCTTTTCAAAGAACCAGCTCCTAGTTTGATTGATCTGTTCTATTGTTTTGTTTTTTTTTGGGGTTTGCTTTTAGTTTCCATTTTGTTTATTTCCTCTCTAATCTTTATCATTTCCTTCCTCCCTCTGGTTTGGGGTTTTATTTATTCTTCTTTTTCTAACTCCTTTAGGTATTAGGATAGGTTGTGTATTTGAGGTGTTTGGGGGTTTTTTTTGTTTGTTTTTTTGTTTGTGTCTTGAGGTAGGCCTATATTGCTATAACCTTCTCTGTTAGAACAACTTTGGCTGCACCCAAAGATTTTAGACAGTTGTGTTTTCATTTTCATTTGCTTCCATGTATTTTTTTTATTTCTCTTTAATTTCTTGGCTGACCCATTCACTGTTAGTAGCATGCTATTTAACCTTCATACATTTGTGTTCTTTCCAGATTTTTTCTTGTTGTTGATTTCTAGTTTCATAGCATTGTGGTTGGAAAAAATGCATGGAATGACTTCAATCTTTTTGAATTTGTTGAGACTTGTTTAGTGGCCAAATATGTGATCTATTCTAGAGAATGTTTCATGTGCTCTTAAAAAGAAGGCACATTCTGCTGTTTTAGGGGGAAATGTTCTGCATATGTCTGTCAGATCCATCTCGTCCAATTGATATAAGTGGGGTTTAAAGTTCCCTACTATTATTGTGTTACTATTGATTACTTCATTTGTGTTATTAGCTGTTTTATGTATTTGGGTACTTCCATGTTTGATGCATAAATATTTATAATTGTTATGTCTTCCTGTTGGACTATCCCCTTTATGATTATATAGGGTCCTTTTTTGTCTCTTTTTAAAGTCTACTGTAAAGTCTATTTTGTCTGATATAAGTATTGCTACACAGGTTTCTTCTCATTTCTATTTCTATCATAAATGATTTTCCATTTTCACTTTCAGTCTGCATGTGTCCTTAGGTCTGAAATGAATCTCTTGTAAGCAACATATAGACAGGTCTTACTTTTTTATCCATTCCATCATCCTATGTTTTTGATTAGAGCATTTAAAGTAATTATTGATAGGTATATATGTAATGACATTTTTTTTAACTTTTTTATGGGTTTATTGTTGTTGTTCTCTGTTCCATTCTTCTCATGCTCTTTTCTCTTATGGTTTGTTGGCTTTCTTCAGTAATGTACTTAGATTCCTTTCTCTTTATTTTTTGCATAGCCACTACTGGTTTTTGATTTGTGGTTACCATTGGGTTCATATATAACATTTTATGCATGTAGAAGTCTATATTATATTGATGGTCATTTAAGTTTGAGCCCATTCTTTACTCCTCATTTCCACTTAAAAATTCCCCTTTAACATTTCTTGTAGGGCTGGTTTATAGGTCATGAATTCTTTTTTTTTTTTAATTAATTAATTTCTAGAGAGACAGAATGGGAAAGGGGAGAGAGAGAGAAGAAGAGAGAGAATCCCAAGCAGACTCTGTGCTGATGCAGGGCTCGATCCCACAAACTATGAGATCATGACTGAGCTGAAGTCAAGAGTTGGATGCGTAACTGAGCCACTTAGGCACCCTGGTCATGAATTCCTTTAACTTTTGTTTGGGAAAATCTCCATCCCTTCTTCTATTCTGAATGATAGACTTGCTGGATATATTCTTGGTTGCAGGTTTTTTCTTTCAGCACTTTGAATATATCATGCCACTCCCTTCTGGCTTGCACGTTTTCTGCTAAAAAATCAGCTGATAGCCTTAAGGCGTTTCCCTTGTATGTAACTGTTTTCTTTTCTCTGGCTGCTTTTAAAATTATCTCTTTATCAGTACTTTTTGCATTTTAATTACTATGTGTCTTGGTGTGGACCTCCTTGGGGTGATTTGGGGGTGGGGGGGCTCTCTGTGACTTCTATATTTGTTTCCTTTCCCAGATTTGGGAAGTTTTCTTCAGTTAAATTTTCTTCCCCCTTTTCTCTCTCTTCTCCTTCTGGGACCCCTATAAGGAGATGTTATTATACTTCATTGTGTCACTGAGTGGCCTAAGTCTATTTTCATTTTATTATTATTTATTATTTTTTCTCTCTCTCATTCAGCTTTATTGCTTTCCATTAGTCTGTCCTCCAGGTCACTGATTTACTCTTCTGCTTCCTCCAGTCTACTATTTATTGCATCTGGTATATTTTTTATTCCAGTTATTTAGTTCCTCATCTCTTATGGGTTCTCTTTTATGTTTTTTATCTCTGTTGAGGGTCTTACTGAAGTCCTCCACTCTTTTCTCAAATCCCCAAATCCAGTGAGTATCTTTATGACCACTACTTTAAATTTTCTATCACACGTATTACTTATCTCTGTTTCATTTAGCTCTCTTGCTGTGATTTTGCCCTGTTCTTTCATTTTGGGACATATTCCTCTGTCTCCCTATTTTGTCTAATGCTTTGTACCTGTTCCTACATGTTAGGAAGGTCAGCTACATCTCCTGCTCTTGAAAGCAGTGCATTATAAAGAAGAGATACTGTAATACCCAGAAGTTCAATGTCTATGTTCACCAGAATCTGGTACTTCAGAGGCTTCTCCTGGATTACTTTTGCCTGTAATCCAGTCATCTGCAATGGCTCTCTTTGCCTTTTGTGGGCAGGGTTTGGCCCCTGTGTTTTTGTTAGGCCAGTCTAGGGTCACTTTGGGTTCGAGTCAAGTCAGATCAAGCCTTTGCCAGAGATGCAGTAGCACCAAACTGCTGGATATTTTCCCTGTGGTGTCTCTCGAGAAGCTTTCATTAGTGGGTAGTCCTGTAGTCAGACTAGCTGTCTGTCCCACTTCTGGGGCAATAGTCATACTGGTTTATGTGGTTATGTTCCCCTCCCTCTGGGGCAGCAATCACTCTGAAGTGGTACTGGCCCCTGATAGGGCTGCTAGCACACTGCCAGACTTGTGGCACCACTTTGGGTGGGCTCTGGCCAAGGGTGTATTGGAGGGGGCAGGTCCACAGGAGAAAATGGGAGGGTGCACAGTGTTAGCAGGGTTTATGTAGGTCTTCTGTGGGAGGAGACTGGAAGCTGAGGCCTCGCTGAAGGTGGTGTGTCAGCAAGGGAATGCGAGGACTGGGTAAACCGCTAGCAAGTTAGGTGGAGAATGTTGGCACTGTGCAGGCATCCATGTGTCTAGGCTGTGGGGTGCAGGAGGGAAATGAAGCCCTCACCTCCTTTACTCCTGGAGAAGTCTCTTAAATATCTTTGCCCCTCCAGCACATGCTATGATATTAGTAAATAAATCTTCCCATATACCCCAGATGTTTTTCAGACTGCTGTGTCTACGCCAGATCTCAGTGGGGTTGTTTGTGGTACTGTCTCTTTACAGGTGGGGAGTGTTTCCTCTCACCCCCCATCCCAAGTTCTCCTAGAGCTGAGCCCTCTAATTTTGTAAAGTTCCAGGTGCTAAGCCCCTGATTGAAGCTAGGCCCCCCTAGTTTTCAAAGCCAAACATGGTTATTTGTCTTCCTGTGTGGGATCCTGTGCCTTGGGTGCTTGGTATGAGGGTCCATTTCTCTCCCCTCTCCACACCTGCAGTGTTCCTTCTTCCCATGGACAACTTTGTGGGTCTATTTAACTCCCAATCGTGTCTCTGCCCTTCCCACCCTCTTCAATGTGGCCTCTTCTCCATATTTAGCTGTGGACAGTTTGTTCTGCCAATCTTCAGGTTGTTTTCTGGGTTATTTACACTGATGTGGGTGTTATCTAGTTGTGTTTGTGGGACGAGGTGAGGTTAGGATCTTCCTACTCCATCATCTTCCCCCTGCCCTTTCATACTTCTATCTGCACTATAATAGGTGGTTTCCTTACTGGTATCTTCTAATTCACTAATTCTCACTCTGTGTCCAGTGTGGAATTTATCTTATGTATTGCACTTTTTCCATTTCAGTGATCATTTATTACCTCCAGGATTTCCAGTTGTTTCATTTTCATAAATACTTCTTCTTGTTTATTTATCACTCTACTGTGTCATAATTTATTGTTCTTTGGGGGGAATATTCTTCCTTCCTTTATCTTTGCGAAGATTCTGAACATTCATATTTTAAAGTCCTCTTTGGATTGCTGTATATTTGCATTTTGTGGGGAGGAATTCCTCTCCCAATTGTTGGTTGTTTTCTTTTTCTTAGCATTACTTTCTCATGTCTTGGGAATGTCAGTTTAGAGTCCTATCTTGAGAGTTTATTCTCTCTCTCTCTCTCTCTATATATATATATATCCATTTTATCCTTCTCCCTGTATCCTTTCTGGACGAGCAGTTTTTTTGGCTGCCTCCATGCAGCCTCCTGGGGCTCTCAGTGTACAACTAGAACTCATATTGCATGGCCCAGATCAGATACTTTCTTGGCCTTGGTCCTAGGTGAAAGTCTAAGTCTGCCTCTTCCCACTTTGACATAAACCAGAGTCTCCAAAAAACAATCAGATAAACTTTTATTAGCCGCTTTTTGGTGAATGGCAGCCCCACCGCAACCACAGACTTTGGTTCCTCACTTGGAACGGGGCCCCCTTTGTCTATATTACTCTGCAATAGCTGAACCCCCTGGCTGCCTCTGCCTATTTCTGGACCCATAGCCTGGCAGTCTCCCAGTTTCAGTCCACTTGGCACTTTGTGTTTGTTTTATTGGTGCTGCACAGGGATGTTTGTGAGCATAGCTTTGACTTTGAAATTGTCTCTTTTTAAAATTTTCTATCTGTAGAAAGTCGTTGAAAAGCTTCAAAGAGTGACCTTTCAGTGACATTTTGACCAGAAAGTTCTTAAACCCTTTTATAGCCTAAATCTACTTATCAAACTTTATCTTGGGTCCTTATTGTCCAAAATTAAATATAATTAGTCTTTCAGTGTATGTCAAACCCTCCCATTTATTTCTCTCTGAACACCCTCAGCATCTACCACTCCCCTGGATTCTATGGGCCCAGTGGAAAGGCTAACCTTTCCCACTATTCATTCCAGACCATGAAGACTCTAGACTCTCTTCGTTTCTCAGTGGTTCTACCCATGACATAGCTCATTCCACTTATCAAATCATTGTTCTTTTGGTGTTCCTTTCCCATCCAAACCCCCCGCTCTACCCTGGTACATTCACACCTTGCTAGGTCACTACAGCAACTAAAAGACATTTTTCTTCTCTATTCTAAGCTGCACTACATTCCTGATGACCCCAAAACCCATGGTGAAGTTCCCTTAGAATCTTGCCTTTAAGGTTCTCATTCTCAAAGACATCACAGAAAAGGCTCTGTTCCGTCCCTGAGCTATCCGTCTCATCCCCAGGATGGTTCAAACCCTCAGGAGCTTCCCAGGTGAAATTTCAAACCAACCTCTGTACTCCCAGAAAAGAGCAAGACTGAAGAAAGAGTCAGGTTGATCCAGTTTGGTAGCTGGCAGGTTTAATAAGGAAGGGAACTTACATATGTGGCTTATCATCAGTGACTACAAGATGAGTACATTTCTACCTCCACCACCAGAATCTTAAAAGTTTATATAGATGTCTTACCTGGATTCATACACCACATCATTATCTCAAGACTATGTCCTTGGGGAAGCTTCTGGAAGAAGGGAAGGCATGCAGAATGCACATTTCCAAAGATGGGAGGAGACAAGGTAACTCCGATTGTCAAGGTCCAGCTCATCAACCAGCAGTCATGTCCTCTCAACGACCTCCCCCAGCACCACCTTAGATAGACTTCATGATTCTTTTTCCGTCCGTTATAGCATTCTGGATTCCCTCCTTTTATCTCCACTCCTTGATATCATCTTCAAAAAGATTTTTTGTTAGTATATTTTCATTGGTTCAATAATTTATTAATTTAAGAACCATCGAGATTCTGCTATGTTCTAAGTTTACATTAGGCTCTAGGATAAGAAAATAAAGCAATTATTCAGATACCAATGAAATTCTGTGGAATTTTATAACCTGAAATAATAGATAACACATATACAGAAACAAACATACTCTAGGAATACGGAGGAGGGAGAAGCCTAAGGGAGGAAGCATCATGTGAACAGGGTCTTGAAAGATGAGAATGTAGGCATGAGATCAAGGAAAAAGAATCCAGGTAAAGGGAAAAACGTTCAGTCATCATACGCCTTCTTAACTACAGTTTCCATTTCTTAGAGATAGGAACCACGTGTTTTCCTTTTATACCTCTCACAATGATTTACACAGATCGATATTAAAATAAGCTCAACAGATAATGAATAATGTTATTTCACATGGTGTGAAATGTTTCCTCATGACTTGGTGTCTGTGTTCTTGTTCACAGAATGAGCTACCCGTGTATTAATTCATTCTAGCAACATTTATCAGTGCCCGGTATGTGTTAGCCACACTATGTGTAGTGATGGAGAAAGGAGCAAGCCAGGCATTCCCAGTTGAACGTCTCAGTCTTTGGGGGTGCCTCTGGCCAGAAGGCTGGAAGTATGCTGGGAGTTCAGTATTCAGCGTTCGGCGCTCAGGCCCTTCCACGTGCAGCAAGTAAGGGCTTCAATCAAGCAATTCTGTGCATCTGAGTTCACAGCCCTCGTGGCCCTGGTACTTCCCGCCGACACTGAAAAGTCTTTGTACAGATATAAGGGATTTTCCAGTGGGAAAACAGCCTAGGGGCACAGTCGGCCACACCTAGAAAACTGAAGGGTAAGTTCTCTGAGGTTGAGGAACTTGAAGGGCAGCCCTGGAGGCAGAGGCTTTGGCTCCAAACCACACAACTATCTATGCTTCTCCTGAGACTCTTCCCCTTCTTATGTTTGGACCCTCTGTCCTCAAGGCCGTCTCGCTCCCAGGCAGCCAAGGCAAACAACACCGGAAGCCAAATCAGTTATTCCGTTACGAAGATCGTGTGTGTGTACGTGTGTGTGTTGTGTTGCTTCTCTAGTCTAAATCCTAAAAAAAAAATATGTATACGTGACATCTACAAACATATTGCCCCCAGTCTTTTCCTAAACCTACCTGCGGTTAACATAAAATAAAATGGAGACTGGTCTTGAAAATCTTCCAACCAGTTATGCAACATAAGCAAAACAGTCTAGCTTACTTTGTGAACATAAGCAAAACTTAAGTTATTCTTGTAAAATGCCTGTGATGATCATAAATGAAACTGAAGTCATCTTCCTAAAATGATATAAGATAATCAGTTTTAACCAACCCCCTGCCATATGGAAACCCCCACTGCGATAACCAATCATTATAAAGGTTAAACAACTTTCTCATTTCACTTTATAAGCCATCCCGTAATATCATGCCACTGAGCTTCATACCAGCTTCAAGTTTGAAGTTCACAAACCATTTGTTCCTTGCTCAATAAAATATTCATAACGAGTAAAGCTCTTTGAATTCTGTTTTGACACTACATAGATTCACAAGCTCTCAGCTCAAAAGTACTCTTTGCCCTTTGACTACACAATATTTTCATTCTAAACATCCCTACCAAAAATAAGATTGCATTGAACCTTCTGCCAACTTATCACAATCACTAATAAACAATCCTAGAGTCAGGAATAGTGAGTTTTTGTAGAACAGGGTAATAAAGGCACAATTAGGGCTTGGACAATATAGCTTTGAATTCTGACCTGCAACTTTTAGCAATAAATGTGGACTGACACAAATGATGTGCACGTGGACTTGTTTTGCATCTATAAAATGGGGACAATAATGCCACGATACTAAGTGGATTGTTGTGAGGGTTAAACATGGGCCTGCCAAGCCTTCAATAATTAGTGACAATTTTACTTTATTATTATAATTACTACCACTGTCTAACACCTGGGCTCAGTGGCTGCCTGAGCCGTTTCTTCACTCCCTTTCTCCATCTGCTTCAGGAAGCAGAAAGTGGAGCTTCCAGAAAGGCAGCCTCCAGGCTCTGCCTACAGACTGTGGCATGGTAAGGGTGTCGCTCTGCCCTGTCTGTCCCTGTTGACGCACAGCTCCATCAGGGCAAAGGCATGGTCAGGGCACAAATCTGGGCTGCGGAATGGGCTTCTCCAGACCATATCCCTTCACTGCTATGGAGCAGTTTCCATCACCAAGACGTAATTTATCCAGGTTGCTATGTTAAGAGTCTTCAGTTTTCACATTCTAGAAAAGCTGTTCCTGGGTCTCCAAACTAGTGATGGACAGGTGCCTCACCCAAATGCTCACAATCCCCACTTCTCAGACAACTGGGGAGTCTTTGGAGTTGCCACGAGACTCACCACCATTCCGCCACCTGGGGCTGCAATATGCTCACCGGGAAGTGGGAGGGGGCCCCCCAGAAGGGAACAGCGGCTTCCCGTCACCAGTCTTTCCCTGGCCAGAGCTATCGCAGATGGGGCGCACCTTCTGTCTGCCACAGCCTGGACACCATGTTCTCAACAAACCCCACGTTAATTAGCAACAGGCCTGGCTTGCATGCCTTATCTTTTAAAAAAAATGTGTGCTCATTCATTGCTCTAACCATCCTTCTGCCCCCCGTCTCAGCCCTTCTCTCCACCTGAGGCATCTTCACAGATTGCCTGATGAGAGTGAAGAAAATCCACAAAAGTGGCCTTGTGAACATCTGGAAAGCATCTGTCTGCCATCATGTAACTGATTGCAGGTGGTGCTGGCGGTAGAGAGTTAATACTAATGAATAAGCGTAACTGATTATTAAGCACTATTATCCTGGCAATAATACCACCTTGGAATTCTGCCAATCCCCGCGACTTAGTTACAGAGAATCCTTACTTTGCTAGTGACCGGGAAACGCAGGACAAATCAGAATGTCTGGCCTGGGAAACTGCAGGGGACTCTGAATACCAATAGTGATAAACGTAATATGAGTATTTAAAATGCATACACCAGTTGTATCCCCAAAGATTCCCAGGCACCTGAGCAAACTGGACTTTATTATAAAGTTCTCTGCCACCTCTTAACTTCACAGTAATAATCATCATCTTTTGTTCCGGGGGAGGAAAAGGAGTTGAGAAGTTGTGTGACAGGCTGGGAATGATAGGTTAGACCCAACACAAACCTCAATGATTCTTCCTTCTCTTTCCCTCAGAAAAGTAGAAATTCAGAAATAAATTTAAAAGATAACATTCTGACTAAGGACTATTTGCTATATGTTTGGGTGGAGGACTGGTAAACAAAACATTTGTTTATGTTTGGTATGTTTTGAGAAAGAAAAATGTTGTGACATCATATATTCTTTTAACAAAAATTTTCCGAGGGCTTATCATAATCTAGGCACTGTGCTAGGTGCTGTATATATTTTGTTTCTCAGAAAGCTCATAGTCCAATTGGGGGAGACAGATATGTGTAAAAACCTTTGCTTCTTGAAATATGGCCGATCAGGTACCCTGAAAGGACCCTTCTATTACGAAACAACTAGATCCCAGATATAACACATTTTACAATTCTTTACTTGACTCACAAGAAATCTCCATGAATTATTCACACCCTCCCTCCCTATTGCCCTCTCCCAAAAGTGAGCTGGTTGGTGGAAGTGGAGAGCTTTAAGCAAATAGGGAAAATGGAGTTGCCGTAAGGGCAAATCCCAATAGCAGTGCCATCAGGATATTAGCACTGGGCCAGTAGCTAAATGGGGGAAATTAAACCTATGACACTTGTAGGTTTCTGAAGGGAGCTAACATAGTCACAAGTCACTATAAGATGTTACCTCTAAGTGGAAGTATATAGATCCTCTCTGGAGGGAAATAGCCCTGATTTAGGCCCTCAGAATTCCCACAGATAAAAGCAAGCAAAAATGAGCTCACGATCAAAAACCACCACAAATGAGAGTCTGGGTCACATGGTATAAGAGTTTGGCATACCCTTTTGCAGTCATCTATGCAGGCAGAAACTCTCCGCAGAAGAGCATTAGTAAGCAAGTGAGTCCTTCAGGCTCTTGACATTACAGAGAGAGATGCTCTTGGGCAAAGGCATAGCTGGATTCACTGTGAGGCTGAGCAATGCCACTTGCTACTCTCTCTTCTTTTGTAGGGGAGGAGTACTAAAAAAACCCAAACAAACAAACAAAACAAACAAACAAGCAAACAAACCACGAAAAATAAAAAACAAACAAAAAAAACACTTTGTCTGAATTTTGCATTCAATTGCCAAATGGTCTAGTTAAGGGGTCATCTGTTCAAGGCAGTGCATGGAAATGTCAGCTATCTGGCACCTGCAAATCCTGGGACCGACCAGTTCTATTGAAGTTGAGCTCCACTGGAACATCTTTGGATTGGGTAAGGGATGAGGTATGGTTGCATGGGAAGCTGTAGCCCTTCTGGCTATGAGACTATGAGTCACTGGTTCCTGCTACATCACTGCTAGACAGCTCAGAAAATTTAGGATCATTCAAAGGCTCTCCTGTTTATCACTCACTTTTAGCTGAAATGACAAGAAATAAATTTAGACCCCCAAGGGCTCCTGAATATAAAATTTTCAGTTACTGAGCGTGGAATAGCTATGTATGAAATGTTTATAGAAATAAAAGATGGGGTCACAAAGTTGAGTGTGCTATAAGAAACTATCATGAAAGAAGAATCGAATGGAATTTTAGTTATACAACAAATTATACACATCTAAACACAGAATTAGTAAACTGTAAACTAGAGTTGAAAAAAGTATTCATAAAATACCATGGACAGATAAAGAGATGAAAAACATGAGAGGTTCAATGATGTGGAAGAGAAAAGAGAACATTTAGTATCTATTTAATCAGAGTCTCAAAGAAAAAGAGTATAGAGGATGAAAGAGAGGCAATATTTGAAGAAATAATGTCTGAGGATTTTCCAGAACTGAAGAAAAGCACAAATCTACAGATTTATGACATACAATGCACCCGAAACGTGATAAGTAAAAATAAATACATGCTCTACATAAATTGTAATGAAACTGTAGAGCACCAAAAACAAAGAAAAAGATCTTGGATATTATTAAAGAAGTTTCTGTAACAGTGAATCCTTGTTTCAGTTTCTTTTGGACTTTAGATGCAAAGTCAAGACCTATTGTTATTATTATTGTCCTTGCGAGGCCTCACCAGTTATTGATTGATCCATTTATTCATTTATTTATCCTCTGTATCTCCATACCACACTCCCATTCTCCCCCCTGCCTCACAACCATTTTAAAGTGTATCTTCTTTCTCTGTGTGTGTTCTTGCAAAATGTATATTGTTATTCCGTATGTGTATGTGTGGGGCGGGGGGGTGCTTAATTGAAATAAATGGTACTGAATCACACCTCACAATCTATTTCTAAATTTTTTCCTGAGCACTGTGTTCTGAAGATCTATGTTATACAGCAGTATTTTTCAAAGTGTGGGTTGTAACTTGTTAGCGAGTAGTGGGACCTAGATGCATTTTGTTAAATGAAATAGAAAGAGTAGAAAATAAAAAAATGTATCACAAGTTGTAAAGGCAGATATTATTTCTAATGCTCTTGTTCTACTTTTATGTGTGAACAGGAGTTCACACAAATGGATCAATCACACACACACACACACACACACACACATATATATGATGCATTATATGTATGTATGTGTATGTGCGTTCTGGATTGTGATATCTCATATATTTCTTAGAGGGGTACAACCAGAAAAGTTTAAAAGCTCCAATTCTATAAGATGTAGTAGACGCACAAAGCAAACAGTTGTCATTTCTACCTGGGTAGTCTGGCTTTGGGAAACTCAGGATGGGAGTCTAAACTTTATAGTGAAGGTAAAATTTGCCTTGATTACTGAAAGATAGATAAGACTTCTCCAGGCTGATGACAGAAAGAGTATACCAGGTGCGGGGGAGGAGGACCATTAAAATGGACATGAGGCCATGAAAATGGGATTTTTGAAAACGCAACCTCAGGCTATTTAGAATTAGATGCAGCACAGGGTGTTAAGAGCAAAACATAGCTGGCGATAAAATTGTTGGCAGGAGCCCTATTGTGAAGATCTTCATAGGCCACCCTGGGGAGCTATAACTTTATCCCATGAGCAATGGACAGGTACTGAAGGGTTTTAGGCAGAGATATGATATGATTCATGGTATGAACTGAAGAAACAATTCTGGCAGCATCCTGAGGGAATGTGACTGAGTATATGTCAGCATCTTTCACCCAAAGCTGAATGAAGACATGGTTTGGTGGAGGAAGAGAGGAGTTATTCAGAGGACAGTTTAAATGTCCAACATGTGATAGATTGTATTACCGACCAAATTATTTGCTGGCCTGGGTGTTGGTCATGTGACTTTGCTTTGGCTGACGAAATGTGGGTGAACGTAATAGAACCTTTAAGAGCCACCTTTTTTTCTATCTCTTTTTCCTCTGCCATAACATTTGCTGTGTTCCAGCCAGAGGCTGCTCTGTTGTTTTGGGCCCTAAAGTGGAGGAACAGAGCAGAGTGTGGTCAACCAGTGGAGGACAAGTAGAATTAGTGAGAAAGAAAACCTTGCTATTGTAACTACTTAGATTCGAGGAGTGTTTGCTAACACAGCATAATCTACTGATTGTGCTTGACTGATTCAAGATGACGGAGGGGTCACTGTCTTTTCATGAGGTTTAGCTGCAGGTCATCCATCTTTGTCTAGTCCTGTTTGGAAGCTTCTAGAGTCACCATTTATTAGTCTATGTCTCGGATTGACTTGAATGCATCGGTTCATGTTGTGGGCCTGCCTAAGAGGACCAGGCTGTAAAATTTACCCTGTTATCAGTGCAGAATCTTCACAGCACAATGATTATGGTAAAAAGGGGTCCCATAGAAAAGCACAGTGTCAAGGTAGTGGTGAGCACAGTTAACTTTTAACAAATTGTGAGTGACAACTGAATTAAGGGTATCAGTAAATATGGATTTTATCACAGTATGGGTATTGCAAAAGAAGAGAGGTTATTGACCCAAGAGAATAGGAAAAGAAAACCAAGGACAGGGATCAAGGCAGGGGAAATCTAGGTAGCTCCAGCAGCTGCAGAGAAGTCTGTAGGAATGCAGATAGGGGTCAGACAGAGATCTCGGGGGCTGGGGGTGCCACTTTGGGTGACCGGGCATGGCTACATCCTGTCATGCGTGTGTACCCATGGATTTCCCCATCTGGGGTGACACATGCATGTCTGTGTGTAGCACATTTGCCCTCTTCAAGTCTTTTGGCAAAAGAGAAATTAATGAGATTCTGTTATATGAGGGTAGGTTGACTCTGCTCCGCCATACCTTGGTTGTGAGTACACTACCGTGTGTGATAATGAGAATATGCAGTCTCATGAAACAGGAAAGGAAAGAGCCTCAAGAGACACTTCTCTTTTTCCCAGAAAGGCTGGAAGTTCTCTTTGTCTAGAGAAGAATGAGAAATCTACCTGGCAGTGACTGTGAGGGAAAGACAATGATGACAGAATAAGAATGCAAGAGAAAGGGAGATATGGAGAATCTAGTAAAAAGCCTTCTTGGGCTTGGAAGTAAGAGTTCTAGTGGGAAAGACAGAAGGGTGTTTAGAGGAAAGGAGAGACTTTCAGATGAACTGGAAATAAATAATATCCAAAAAGCATTTCTCAGTATACTCATGAAGCCAATACTATAACATTCTGCCCCCTTGTCTCATTCATTCATTCACAAGCATTACAGAGGGATATGTACACACGAACATGTGCTCATCACCAGGGACATAAAGATGAATGAGTCCTTCCTCTTGACCCCAAAATGCTCTCTGTGCATTCTAAATTCAACTGGTGCCTCCCTCAGAAGAATATGAGCTCTTCAAAGGCTAGGACTGTGTTTTTTCAAAATCTAGCACATAATAGATACTCAACAAATATTAACTGAATGAACAATTATAAATGAAGGGATGTCAAACAGGGGACATAAACGAATAAACAATGCCCCTTCAGTACGGTAAGTGCTCTGGTAACATAGGGTATCGTGGGAGGCTTGCAAAAGGCATTTTTAGCAAAGCTCAAGCAGACTGACCTAAAGGGAGGCTCGAAGAATAAATAGAAGTTTCCAGGCCACAGCACAGCACAATGGCCAAGAACAGAACTCTAAAGACTCAAAGCACTTGGATCTGTTTGGGGAACTCTGAGAATTCCATACATCTAGGGTGGGGTCAGTGTGGGAGTTGTCTACCCATGAGAAGTTAGGATTTTACCCTGTAGGCAATAAAGGGCCATTGAATGTTTCTCCTTCTTCTCCTCTTCCTCCTTCTTCTTCCTCTTTCTCCTTTACCTCTCTCCTCCTTCTTCTTCATACAAGGCATGTGTTGGGAGATTACTTCCCAGAAAATGCATCTTGTTTTCATATTTAAGGCCATTTTCTATTAAAGATTTGTTAGCACAGATTTGTTAGCAGAGATCAGCGAATCAGTATTTTGCTCCCTAATTCTCTATATATCGGAGGGCCATCGTCAGTATTGGGATTTTTTTTTTTTACTCTCTTAGTCCTCATTACTTGTACTCTCAAAGTGACAACAACAACTTCTACTTTTGCGCCTTCACTTACTTATATTATTCTTATATCTCACTTGTTAAATTTGGTAAATGAAATGACCCCACAAATTTTCAACTATATGGCATATATAATTTTTTTAAAAAAATTATTGAGATATAACTGACCTACAACATCATATTAGTTTCAGGTATACAACATAATGATTCAATATTTGTATATATTAATGCTTATATATGGTATATATTAAATGCTTTAAAAAAGAGAAGATAAGCTTCTCAGTTTTTGGAAAGAGCATCTAGTAGCAATGGGGACAATTGGTTTCAAGGAAAATGCTGGAACAGAGAGACCAGTGGCAGGATTGGCAGGCAGATTCAGTGAGGATAACAGAAGGACATGGATATGAGATTTTGAAGCTAGAATCAAGGATCTGATGACCTATGGGTGTAACCTAAAGTAGTTATAATAGCACTCAAAACTCTGGTTTGATTGGGTAGTACTAGATAAGTGACTTTTCGAGAGGGAGGGTATTTAGACTGACAGGAGAAAGCTGTCTTCTAAGAGCCATTCTGAACACTGAAGAAATGAGAGAAAATCAAGCAGCCACTCAGTGGCCAACAGGCTTGGGTTGAAATTATTGAAACCCGTGACATCTGCGTTTATTACTGAAACCCAGTTGTGCCAAGAGTGGAAAAAGAAAATTAAAAGCCTGCTTCTGACAGCTGGAGCTGCATGGTAGTGGTAGGGGGAGAAAGTAGGTCAGTACAGGGTGAAGGGAATGGCCTGCACTTCTACAATGACAGAGCAGCACTGGCTCCATGAGGGCAGAGATCACACCCTTGTTGTTCCATGCAATAGCGATGTCTTGCATATGGTTGGTAATAATTGGTTTAATATGTACAGGGACACCAAAGTCTTGATTCAGATGGGGGTAGAAATGGAGAGAGCTTTATATTCTACAGTGAAACCTTTATTCTTTTTTTTTTTTGAAGTTTTATTGTACTTTATTGAAATATAATGAACATACAGTGTTATGTTAACTTGAGGTGTACAATATAATCATTCGACAATTCCATACATTACTCAGTGCTCATCAGGATGTGTACTCTATTCGTGATGATGGAGGTAAGGGGAGAAAGTTAAACTTACTGACAGTAATTCAGCGTGCTTGAAAGTCTCTTTCAGGTTGAGCTTGATCCCTTTAGGGTAAAGGTCATCTGACAGTCACTATTTCCTCCCTCTTGCCCTTCTTGTCTTTAACCAAGAGAGGATCTAAGGCCCCGGGTATTAAGAAGCTTTGCGGTGCTGGCGATCAGGGGAAGGTGGACACATCCAACCTGTACACTGCCTTCCGTCTCTTGCTGGGTGCATTGCTAGAGTTCACTGTGGTATGCTCATGTCCTCGTCTCAGCCTAGCAGAAGCCACTGCAATCCCTTTGCTGGCTGGTGATTTTCTCTGGCTCCTGCTGAACATGCAGATCCTCTGAGATCCAGCTGTGTCACTTGCTTGGATGACAGTACGAGCCTCTTTGCACTTGACCGTTGTTCTACTCTGTTACTTGTTGAACCGTGTTCAATATGTTGAAGTCCTAACCCCTGGTACCTGCGAATATGACCATATTTGGAAGTAAGGTCTTTGCAAAGGCAATCAAGTTAAGATGAAGTTATTAGGGGGGGCGCTAAAGCACCATGTAAAGATGGAGACACACGGGGAGAATGCCATGTGACCACGGAGGCAGAGACTAGAGTGATGCAGCTGTAAGCCAAGGAGCATTAAGGATCCACCGCCTCCACCAGAAGCTGGGATGAGGCAAGAAAGGGAAAGCATGGCCTCCTTGATTTTGAACTTACATTCCCCAGAACTGTGAGAGAATAAACTTCTGTTGTTTAAAGCCATCTAGTTTTTGGTCCTTCATTACAGCATTCCCTAGGAAACTAACACCCCTTCCTTTGGGCTCTTCACCTAGTTCCACCCACAATACCCTCTATCTCTCAGTTGAGGGTCGTAGGAACTCCTTGGCCCCCTACATGTCAGTGCAAATTGTAAGAACCAAAGGACTATCGGGCCAGGCCCACACAGGTCAGCACTCCTCTCCACCATTTCTCCTGTCATGTATGGCTTACTATAGGGCTTCTCTGACAAGATTGCAGCCTCAGTAGGCTACTCCTGGGGAAGGAGAGCTCCATCCACTAAAGTCTCAGATTTGCCCAAACCTATCTGGGTGTTTTTACAACACACTGATCCAAGGTTTAACTGGGGGTGGGCGAGGCACAGAAAGTTGTGATTGACTTATTTTTCTAGTTCTTCCTATCCAAACCAGAGATATTGATAATATTTACTCTTGTACAGAAAGTATCTTAATCTACCAGCCTTGCATTTCATTCCCTTTTCATTTATTTTTTTTAATGTTTATTTATTTCTTTTTAGCAAAAGAGAGAGAGAATGTGTGAGCGGTGGAGGGGCAGAGAGAGGGAGAGAGAGAAATCCCAAGCAGGCTCCGTGCTGCCAGCACAGAGCCTGACGTGGGGCTTGAATGAACTGTGAGATCACGAACTGTGAGATCATAACCTTAGAGGAAGTCAAGAGTCATCTGCTGAACCAACTGAGCCACCCAGGTGCCCCTCCCTTTTAATTTACTTCTTTTTTAAAAAAATTTTTTAATGTTTATTTATTTTTGAGACAATGCGAAAGACAGAGTGCAAGCAGCGGAGGGGCAGACAGAGGGAGACACAGAATCTAAAGCGGGCTCCAGGCTCTGAGCTGTCAGCCCAGAGCCTGACGCGGGGCTCGAACTCATGAACCATGAGATCATGACCTGAGCCGAAGTCAGAGGCTTAACCGACTGAGCCATTCAGGCACCCCTTAATTTACTTCTTAATCTAGGAAACCATCTAGAGAAATGAATCCTAGTTGTCCCAACCCTCAAGCTATTCATCTTTTAACCAGGTACCTCTGGATGTGTGTGTAAACCTTGACCTGTAGGAACATATCTCTGGGAGGATTTATCAGATTGATGGAGAAGTACTTTATGTAAATTTGCAACTGACCCAGTCTAGAGCCACAAACTTACAGTTGTGGTCCCTCTTGACTTAGTCTTTGGCAAGTGCCATCATGTCTTGTATGAGATTAGATGGTTTTTTTAATTTATGCTCTAGAGCATGAATCAGGGACCTCAGGCCTGTGGATGAACTCCAGCCCAAGGCCAATTTCTTTTTTTTTTTTTATTGTTTTTAATGTATACTCATATTTGAGAGAGAGAGCGAGAGAAGGAGAGAGAGAGAGAGAGAGAGAGAGAGAGCGGGGGAGGGGCAGAGAGGGAGACACAGAATCCGAAGCAAGATCCTGGCTCTGAGCTGTCAGCACAGAGCCTGATGCGGGGCTCGAACTCACAAACTGTGAGATCATGACCTGAGCCGAAGTCAGACGCTTAACCCAGGCACCCCAAGGCCAATTTCTATATGAATAGTCTTCATGTTTTTTACGGGAAGGAGAGGGAGGAGGAAGGGAAGGAGGATGAACACAGAGACCATATGGGCTCAGCCAAGCCTAAAATATTTACTACTTAGCCCTTTTCAGAAAATGTAAAAAAACAAACTCTTGTATCAAGATCATAAGATAATTTGGATGAGAGTCTCTATTATCTCTAAAGGTTCATTCAAAGCAGGTCAGTTCAACCAGATTATCCTTCCTCCAGAAGAAATTGATACTCCCCTTATTTTCTAAGACTCTGATGGCTCATAAAGTTAGGGAGCTTTGTAACATCAAGTAGGGTTTTCTAGATGACCCCGCTCTCCAGTGATCCAGTGTCACAGTGCTGTTCTCCAGTAATCCAGTGTCAAATTTCTCCCCTCACCCACTGAACATCAGGCATAGGGAAGGGCAACAACTCAGATGTCTGCCCAGGCAGCCCAACCAGACCTGTTAGGAGAAGGACTGGGGAAGATGTCTCACCAGCTTCAGGTTGTAGAGAATCACAGCACGCTTGGATCCAGCCAGGGAAAAAAAATGGTTGGAACAAAGAATAAAAGTCCTGTCTTCACACACATCTCTGTGTACCATCTTGGTCCTCTTTCCACTCAAATATAATTGCAGAACACTTTAGACACACATGCGTGATTGGTCAGCCCCTCAGGAGAGCACAGCAGGCCTGTGTGCAAACACAGAAGCTCAGCAGGGAGACTCATACCAGGGGAGGCATACACTGGGGAAAGTTGAAGATCCTGGTAGCAGTAAAAGGTGGCCATAAGTTATGTCACCTTTCAGGCACTGGGATGGCACCCAATTCTTCTCTAGGAAAAGATCTGTACTGTTTGTCTTAGGTATAACACCTCCCACCCCCAAGGGAAGACATGTCACTGGGGCTTCTGTGTCTTGTAAATGGGCAACAAGTTCACACTCTGCACACAGCCCTGGACCAAGGGGGTTCTTTCTTCCAAGCATCTTGTCGGTCTGTTTGCAGATACAACCATAGCTGTGCACTAATCTTTTTGTCTATAGCAGCACAAGAAAGATAGAGATCACTGCCAGAGCTTCAACATTGTGTAACACAAAGGGCAGTTATAAATGAGGAGCATATTAGATCATGGCCTGTTTGCTACCCATCCTGGTCTGTCGACTTCTGTGGCTGCCATAGATACGCTCTAGCAGTCATCCAGCACCTTGGCTGTCTTCTGAATCCAGCTGTATTATTTGATTTTGTGGCCGTTACTCCAGGTCCAGAAAGTGGGCACTAGCTTTGCTACTTTGGAAAACAGAGTATCTGTTCTGGGAGCCTTTCTAAGGGTGTCTATTCAAGTAAAGCCAGAGCTCTGGTCTCAGCAGATTTAGTCACCGCCTTCATCATTGTTTGGGGAGGATAATCCACATCCCTCACTTCCCTCCCAGGGCCATGCTTTGTTCATCATTTCTCACATTCGGAAGTTGCTTGGTTTCTTGCCCACCCCTCTCCCAGCATCTTCCTTAAACTGACATACAAGTGGCTGCGATGGCTGTAATTCCCAAAAGTCATCAGTGAGGCTCAAAATACAGTTACCTGAGTTTGTTCCTCCTGGCAGGACTATAAAGGCCTTCAAGGTGTCTTTCTAACTATGTTAGAAGAGCACAAATAGGGATGAAACTCGGTCCCTGAAGCTTAATTTAAAAATATAAAAGGTTAAAGGTGCCTGGGTGGCTCAGTCAGTTAAGTGTCTGACCCTTGTCTTTGGCTCAGGTCATGATCTCATGGTTCATGAGTTCGAGCCCTGGATTGGGCTCAGTGCTGACAGTTTGGAGCCTGCTTGGGATTCTCTCTCCGTCTCTCTTCTCTTCCCCTACTTGCTCTATCTCTCCAAAATAAATTAGTTAACTTTTAAAAATTAAAAAATATATTAAAAAAATATATAAAAGGTGATGTAGACTTTTCTGGCCACCAGTGGGAAGGGTTCTTCTTTAAGAAAGAGTCTTTTTCTATTCACCTATTAATTCACTCAACAAGTATCTATCGAGAGTCTATTCCCTGCCTGGCATTCAATGCCCTTGGAATACAGAGATGCACAAGGCCTCCAGGAGCTCACAGGCCAGTGTGAAATCCTGAAAGATAAAGACTCTGCTGTAGGCTCTTAAAACACTACTAGTTTTAGGGATATTCACAAATATTCAGTTCTCTCCACTTTCCCAACACAAGGTAGGATTGCGTTTCCCTGCTTCCTTAGAAGTTAGACACAACCATATGATTTGTTGTAGCCAGTGATATGTGAGCAGAAGTGCAATGTACCATTTACAGGTGAAAGTTTTTAAGAGACGACATATATTTCTCTATCCCATTTTTCCTGCCTTGGGGATTGTAGAAGAATAGGTAGAGAGGTAATAATTACCAGTCCCCACTTTTGAGACACCACAATGAGCATAGCTTCTGGCCAACACACAAGAGGTAAACTTCTATGGTGTTAAGCTACTGAGATTTGGGGGTTATTTATTACTAACAGCATAACCTAGTCTATCTCTACCAATACACGCTGACTCTGGAGAATTAAACTTTTCCAGCCCTCAGTGACCCAAGAAGAACTTTTTCCAAGATATGACCAGTCTATTATTTGAGGAACACCTGGAGTGTATTGGGGAACCTCTGGATCTAGACCAGATGACATCCCTTTAATAGCAACGGATCACAAAGGGATCTTTGGATCCATCCTCTTTTGTGCTCACCACTTACGGGCTTCCCCAGTAAAGTTGCCTTTGAACAGTTAACTTTCCAGCTTGTGGCATCGCTGAAGAGAGATGACCAGAAATCCAGAACTTTCAGCAGCCTGTCCTTCCCTCTATCACAGCCCTTGTCACATTGTTTATCTGTCTGTCTACCTCACTAGACTACATAGGCCCAGGTGTAGGCTGCCATGATCTCCAAATCAAAATAGATAGCCCATATCTCCTTTTTGAATGACTGCATTTTGAATTAATGAACGAAGCCCTCTGCTGTCACCCTTGCACACTCTATCTTTGTTATGGGTAAACAGTGAGTCCCTTGGGTCAGGCATGAGGCAGTAGAGAATACAGGCGGGCTTGTCTCTGGATAAACATTCCTTCTCTGGAGAGTAACGGTGCCTCGAGAAGAATTCTATTGTCAGAAACCCTTGGCTGTAGCATCGGCTGTGCCCCTCCACCTTTCATCTCTTAACTGGGTGATCTTGAGCAAGTCTTTTAACTTCTAAGTCCAATCTGATATGAAACTTAAATGAGACGGTGGACACAGTTCATGGAATGTCACAGATAGAAGGAACTTCCAGACACCTTTCAGCTTGTTGCTCTCTGACTCAGCAAGCTAATGATGGAACTTCAAAGAGAGCCTAAGTCTCCTAAAACACAGGCTAGAGTTCCAATGCTGTTGGTAAAAGGAATCTGAGAATCAATGACATCATGGATGTGAAAGTGAGTGCATTAAAGACACAACATCTTGATGCATTGCTCTGTATGTTCATGGCATTTGATTCTCCCGTTCTTGTTAGAACTGGAGGCGACGGGGGGACTGCCTTTTAACCTACCCACCAATCTGGTTTCTGCCTTACTATCAACTAAACATTGGGGAAGGCTGAAACCTGGCTACAATTCCATTAAGCAGTGAACCCCTGGGCATTTATTTCCAAGGCCATATAATTCACACTTTTCCTAGGCTAAGTAGATTGACCCCGTATCCCCACGGTGGATCCTTGCCCTGTAACATTTTAGCATTCTGGCATACATAACTCCATGCTGAGGTACAAGAGTTGATTGTGATTTAAATAGAATTTACATAAAATAGATTGCCTTGAGTTCTAATTGATGGACAACCAAAAGCTCCTCTGTGTCAATAAGGAAAATTATCAATATCTATGTAAGGGCTGAATGGGCCTGGATGCCCCGTGAGCAGGAAAATGAGGATTTGCATACAAAATATCACACATATTTGTATACAGAATATATACAAGCATTTTAAGTGGGCCATGCTGTGTAATATAAGGCAGCATGGTATGGAATATGTTGTGTGATTCATAATGTAATTAGATGACAGGTAACATTCATTATATAGGCATGTAACCCAGATGTATACATGTTTTCAACCCTTCATGTGTTCCCTTCTTAATTTTCAAATAACAATGGCCTGGGTATCTATTCTGAATAGCACAATCTGGAATATTTCAGAAATTAATTCAATAATGCAAGGTCACTTTTGGGTAGTAACCAGCTGAATTAAATCCTATAGGAATATCCAGACTTCTCCCTACCTTGAAATCCTGAACCCTAGTTCCCCTTAAACCCACAGTGAGAAGATTCCCTCTTCCCTGGTCCCGATCCCTGCTCCAGTTTGGCCTCTTACCCGGCTTCAGGATGACCAAGAGTAAGAATATTTCTTATCTTTAGGGAAAAATCCCCACCATTTTCCATGGGGTATAATCTGGCCTTATTATGATTCAGACAAGGCAATCATGATACTCTGTATACATTTCCCCAGAGGTTAGCTGACCAATCTGGTATTACACCCAGTCCAGGTAACACTAGGCCAAGCCCATCCCAGAACCAATTCACAGTTCTTTTTCCAGCATGAGTGAAGAGAAGCTCAAATCAGCATGCTTCGTAGGATTCCAAGGTTCCTATGAGCAAATACTTGGGGATTTTTTCCCCAAAACAGCAATTTTCATGAACAGACCAATCTAAGTCCACATTTAAAAACTAATCTCAATTTTATAAAAGCACATTTGCTCAAGTCTCATACTTTACAATGCTTAAATGGACTACTTAGTATCTCGGTCTGCACCTGAATTCAGATTTATAATGGATTCACAATTTTCCATAAGACAATGAGTAGATATTGCAGACCATATGACATATCAACCCCACTTTGAGGATGGTGTACCAAGAGAGCTTGATTCCTGTGAATGAACTGTAGCTTAACTATCATGTGAAATGCCCAACCAGAACAGGGTTTTGCCAATTCCAGTTTGAATCAAATGGGAAATTTATGACCCTTTTCCAGTCCTTTACATGGTATAAGGAAACACTGCCCTGAATGGTGTTAAACAGAACCTAAGCCTTTTAACTCAATGGTTCTGTTCTCTTGAATTTAAATAGCTTTTTATACAGATGTGTTATATCAGGTTTAACCGTATGAAATCACTGACATTCGATTTTCACCTACAAAAGTAGCAATTTCACATGACCCAACATAATAGTGAGAAGAGTACTTGGAGACTAGAGGTTTGGTTTTGAATCCTGGCCCTGCTGCTCAGCGACTGGTAAGCTTTAGTGAGCCACTAAATGTCTCTCTGAGCTCAGGTTTTCAAATGAGAAAAGCTGTATCTGCTGAGTGGGGTTACTGTGGAGATTAAAGGAGTGATGGAAACTGACTTAGTCAATACATGGCCAGTGTTAATGGTGAAAACACCTGCTCTGCTATTATTTTATTTGATCTTCACAATAGTCTTATGAGGTAGACATGGAAATCATGTCTATTATTGAATTTTAGAGGGGAAGAAATTGATGCTTGTAGACTCTATGTCGTTTACACAGGATTATGCAGCTAGCAGGCAGCAGGCTAGAACTGGAATCTAGATATCTTGATTCTTGGTCTAGTAAGTACATGTTCCTCTCATAAACTTCTTTCTTATGACCAATAGAACATTAATAAAGAAAAAAAGACTGTGTAGGAGTAAACTGAGCTCCAAGAATCCTAATGCAAAGAAACATAGCACCAAAACTGAACATTCTTGAATCTTTCTTTTGTTGATGCAAGGACCTCTCATGCACCCAATACTCTATCCACATTTTTACACATTTAATCCCCATCATAATCCTTTGAGTGGGGTGATAAGTCTCTATTTTCCAACTAAGAAAGCTGGGGTTCAGAGTGGTTTGGCAAATTATTCAAGGTCACGTCTTGACCCATCCTTATATACCCTCGCGGTAATCATTCTGAGAATCAATTTCCACTGCATGAAAAATGGATCAGAATTTCCTCTTCACTATAGCTGGGAGCATAAACACCTGACTTGGAGTTGGTGTGACCTCTGATAGCCACGTGGGTATGATTTAACAGACAGAAGTCAAGCTTTAACACTACAGAATCTATGACTTTGAAGGTTCCATTACATAACAAACTGCACTCGGTCGTCCACCTGGAAATCAGTATGGGATGGGCCAGGGCTTCTCTGCGAGGGCATGTGGACTTGGATCTCCTTGCTGCCAACTGTTACCAAAACACTATAACGAGCTTTGGAAAGAACCACAGTCACCGTTAGTCGGTGTCAAAGGCCAAAACAGAGAGTTTGGAGAGGATTCTAAGAGAATCTGTGTTCCCACAGCCTCTGAAGAAAGATGAGATAAAAGTCGAAGGAAGAGAATTCCTAGTAGATATCCTGATAAGCTTAATGCTCCAGAGGGCCTGCTTCCAAACAACTGTGTCTCTGTGTTGGGAAAATCATTCTGCCTAGAGAATCATCTCCAGTGATTACCCTACAACTTTTTGTCACCAGCTTTCAGTGAGCATCCTTTGCTCCCAACTCGACAGCAGAAGACCTCAGAATGGGTTTTACAGAATAAGAGAGCATGTCAGTACAGCTGGGGCCCAAATAGCAAGTTCCCCTGGCATCTGGCTCCTTTCCTGGATGCCGGGACCATACAGCTGTTTTCTGGAGAGGAAACTCCAGAATCCTCCAGATTGCTCCATATTGATGACCCATCTTCCTTTGTTCCTTCAACTTCTGCAGGTTTCAAAGATGTGAACTACTTTCCTGGGCTGGTCTCCTATTTTTTCCTGACATCCACTTCTCTTTGATTGATTTCTGTTAGCTTATTTAGCAGTTAACCCATTGCTACCCTGATCATAGCCTTTCATGAGCTCCTGCTCTCCCTTTTCTTTCTTTCTCAGATCCCTTGACCTGACCCTGCTCACAGCATGGCCTGGCATTGAGAACGTTGTCCTCTCACCCATGCTTGGTGACCAGCTTGTTTCTTGTTTTTATCTGCAAATGCATGACTCTGCATGGCATCATGAACAGTGACTGTGCCCATTCTGAAATAAATGCCATGCCCTGTAGCCCTTGGGGCAGGGAACCGCAGTGAATTTTCAATCCCCAGTTGTGTCTCTGGTGATTAAGAAGGAATCTGCCTCGCTTCTGCCTATTTCTTGGTACGGTCCCTGGGTATGACTGCCTTTCTTAAAGTCATTATCCTCAAGGAGTGATCATGGGTGGATAGTACCAACACTGAGATTCTGGTCACACTCTGACATGACTAATTAGATTCTCTCAGACAAAATCACTTCATGTATAGATGGACTTAATTTTATCCTAATTCCCTGTGCCATTTACTGTGTTTTATGTGAGGTCAATAAACACATTTTTCCTGGAACTTCTGTCAGTCGCCTGGTTGTTAAATGTACCTGCTCTCTGTGTTGTTCAGAAATCGAAACGAGAAAATTCAAATAACCAGACTTATTTGCAGCTTCTTTAATGATAGTTAATGTTAAGCATAATAAATTAAAAGCACTGTGAAATCCTGAGGTGTTCTATGGATCATCTAAGAAAGAGAGAAGCGCCTTTTGATCCATTTTAGTGATAAAATTATGGTTCTGTTGGCTCATTCATTTAATGAACACCTACTGTGTGCAAGGCATGTGACAGCATCTTGGGGGCTAACAGAGAGGCATCTGTCACAGATAATACATTCAAAAAACTTGTGATTTATTGGTTAGATAGAGTAAATGTAAATGAGGATGACTGAAAGGAAAAAGTCATTTCCCGGGAGAGGCAGAGATCAAAGATGTGCAATTTCAGAAGAAGATGTAGACTTTAAAAAGGAGATGGAGGGGCGCCTGGGTGGTGCAGTCGGTTAAGCGTCCGACTTCAGCCAGTTCACGATCTCGCGGTCCGTGAGTTCGAGCCCCGCGTCGGGCTCTGGGCTGACGGCTCAGAGCCTGGAGCCTGTTTCCGATTCTGTGTCTCCCTCTCTCTCTGCCCCTCCACCGTTCATGCTCTGTCTCTCTCTGTCCCAAAAATAAATAAACGTTGAAAAAAAAAATTAAAAAAAAAAAAAGGAGATGGGGAAGGAGACATTTAGGAAGGCTTTCAGAAAAAGAGAGAATTGACCTTGATTCTTCAAGAATGGGTAGGGTTTGAATATGCAGAAACAGGCCAGAAGAGCATCCTATGTGGAGGGAACATCAAGCATGAGGAAAGTCAGGGTTTTTATGAAGAAGAGCACAAAGGGGAGAGAAACAGAGATGAAAATAGATGTGTGGGAACAATCATGAACAACCTGGAATGATAGCCTTATCCCATGAGCTCTGGGAGTTATCGAAGGTTTCAAGCTGGAAAGAAATGAGTTACTCTCTTCAAGAAGATTGACTTGAAGAGGGACTAGAAGGAACAGGAGGGTAAAAAAGTTGAAGCCATCATCCAGAGAAGACAAATTTTATTCTCTGGTGATTGGATTATGTGGCAATACCCAGTTAATCAGCATACTGGAAATTGAATCCACCGATCTCCAGCTACTCTAGATAAAGGGGAATTTGCTGTAATTGGTGAAGTGTGTGGTGGTGAAAGGTTACATGTCCTGCAGTGTGGCATCCTTTAGTTAGCTTGAGACATGAGTCAAGGTATCACGACGAATTAAACTCCAAGTCATAAAAACCTCCACCTTTCACATTCTGATTTGCTTTAAACAATTATTTGCTCACCGTCCATGAAACGATGACATTTCATTAAGCAGGAGAGACTTAAAATGCTAAGCAAGGCAGATGAACCCAGGAAGGAGCCCTATGACAGTTATAATTCAGAGATGTGTTTAGCTATTGTTGCTGACGTCGAGAATAGCATCCCATACAGCACAGAGACCGGAGCAGTTCTGCCGCAGCCGCGGCCAACTTCACTCTCAGCTTTCTCTAGCTGGCCCATGTGCTGAAAACAGCTTGAGGAATAGAAAGGTTTTTAATAAATGTAATACGTGACTGAATGAAGATGTCATGGCAAAACTGTTGTTCTTTAAAATAGTTTAGCACTTTGGGGCGCCTGGGTGGCGCAGTCGGTTGAGCGTCCGACTTCAGCCAGGTCACGATCTCGCGGTCCGTGAGTTCGAGCCCCGCGTCAGGCTCTGGGCTGGTGGCTCAGAGCCTGGAGCCTGTTTCCGATTCTGTGTTTCCCTATCTCTCTGCCCCTCCCCCGTTCATGCTCTGTCTCTCTCTGTCCGAAAAATAAATAAATGTTGAAAAAAAAATTTTTTTTAATAGTTTAGCACTTTGTATTCATCATATTTTGATTAACATTTCTGATCAGTACTTTTTTTTTTTTTTTTTTTTTTTTTTTTTTTCAGTCCCCATACCATTCTTCCTCTGCTCAGCATGTTACTGTCTGTGCCAGAACAATTTTCAAGATAAGGCCCTGAGGTGTCAATTCCTTTCTTCTAGTAGATTCCCCAACTAACTAGTTAATCTCCCGCTCTCTCATTACTTCCTCCCTTGATGACGATAGGTAGTAACATTCCCTGGAGACGATCCTACCAACATTTATATTTCTTCCAAATTAGACGAGTAGGCATCTCTCCAGATCATAAAGAATACATTTATTTTAAGGTACAGTGGAGAGAACGCACACGAATTAAAGTTTGCCTAATGAAAGCTTTAGTAGTTTGCAGAAATTGCAGCTTGTGCAGCTTCATGTTATCTCCAGGCTTTGTAGCCTGGCGCTCTGGTTCGATATTCCCATAATCTAGCCCTTAGGCATTAGGTGACAAACCAGCTTGGGAGTTCAGGATCAGAGAAAACTCAAGAGACATATTTTATCTCTGGCTGTAAGTTTCTGTATGTCTCTCCTGTGCTCTGCCTTGAACGTGTTTTCTCTTGGTATGTCTATCTCCCTATGGGGCCCTCCTTTTGTTTTTTTAATCTCCGCCTCACTACTTCATTGCCCTTCTGTTGTGTTTAAATTCCTGGGTGTTTTTCTGGATCCTCTGGTCAGAAGCTTTGAGCTCAGTGACTCTGGTCAAGTGCCCACACTTCCAAGGATTATGAAGTGCCTAAGTCTGGATTTGCTATGGTTATTACTAAACGCATTCCCCCAAGCACAAGGGTTTGGCACATACGTTCCAACAGGGAAATGTGGACACTTGTCCCGTTATGTGTCAGGAGGCATGTGACTCCTTACATAAGTGGCCTCAGTCACTTTCTCTTATCAACTCTGTGAAGTCCATATCACAGAAAAGGAAAATAATTGTACCCAGAGAGGGTTAGTAACTTGCCAGTTAGTTTCAGAATTGGAATTCACCTCTTCCATCGGGTGCTGTTTTTTTCTAGTCTGATCTATATGTTTATTTGCAGACTTTCATTATTTGTAACCTCTAAGGGTAAAGTGGCTCATTCAGGGGTTTGAGAGAGAGTCCAGGGATTATTAAATTTGCCATTAAGTTGAAGCTACAGAAAGTATTTATTACTGGAAAATCTAGGGACTCAGAAGGTCCAGTGAGGGAAGACAGTGGTTTGGTAGAACAGTAGGACATCTATTAGTTGGGTTAGGGTCCTTTGCCTTCAAGCAATAGAAGCATTCTTCCCGCCTCCAGTTAAAAATAGGATGTAGTGGAACAATGGGTGGCAGGTCTCAAAATTGAAGAAATGCATAGAGATGCCAAACAGAGTCGAGAAGGGCAGGAGCCAGGGCAGCCCTGGGAATCCATGTAAGAGGAGCCAATCGATGGTCTTGTCAGGAGAAATCAGCTCCAACTGTTTTTTCCATCTACTAATGATTCCAAGTTTCAGGACACAGACCAGTTGAAGCATCATGACTGATAGCCCCACCAACACACATAATTGCAAAGCACTTTGAGAATATCCAACCAGTTATCCTTTTCATTCTTTCAGGTAATTAAAGTGCAATCGTGTTCCATTTGATACAAACCTAAGGCGCCAGCGCAGTCTAGAAGATTCCTTCTCTACTACCACCCAGGAGAGCAAATGCTTTCCTACCTCTATGTTAATCCATGAAGTTTTTCCGCCCACCCACTTCTCTACCTTCCGAACTTGATGATGCCCAATTTCCAACCAAGTATTGGCCACAACAATTGAAAAAAAAATATGAACCAATCTTCGCACTGTTTCTAAGTTAGTGTCACCATAACTGCATCAGAGCAAGTGGCAAAGGGAGGAACGCCAGTTTAACAAGTGCATGCTGAGCACCAGGTCTATGCAAGCCCCCATTCCCAGGAGATTGAGGTAGTTTCCCCTTTGTCCTCCTCCCTGCCCTCCCCATTCCCACCTTTGGTCCCATGTAGAATCTTAGTGCATTAGTCCCTGCAGCTAAACACTGGACTGACCTAGTCTTTTGATCACTCTGGTTTCTCTACAAATAAACATGGCCTGAGTCTGATTACCTCACACGCATAAGAAAAAAAAAATAGATAATTAATCTTTATTCTGCAGACTAGAAAAAAGAAGTCATATTTACATTAAGTGTGCTATTGAGTGACACATAGCCCCCTTCTTTGGTTCTTATTCTCCCATGCCCTCTTCACTCCTATAGGAGCATTTTCTTCCATTTTCTTCTTTCCTTTGTTCTCTCTCTCTGTTGTGCCCTCTCTCCTTTCTTTCCCTCTTTATTCTCTTGGTGTCTTCGCCTTCTTCTCCTTCCCTATTCAGATAAAAACTGAACTACAGAAAGCCACTGCCTGAGTTGGTGAGATTAGCCCTCTCACCAAAGGTCAGACTTTCCTCCTTCCCTTGACTACACACCCTCTCTGGGCTCCAGTGGACCCGCCATCTGCCGATTTCCACCCTTATAGCTGGCTTCTTCACTGAGCCAATTTCTTCATGTATCACCAGGGAAATAAAACCTACAGTGAAAATGATAGTATTGGTTTTCCATTTTACTTTACTGGTAATAAAATTGTAGAACTTCTTCTCACAGAAAGAGCCTTTGCATGCTTGAACCACAAACAACATTGGGGAAGGGAGAGCCACACAACCCCTCAGTGGAATAACAGAAGGCATGTACCAGTTCAAACCTGAACTCATTCTAGATCTTTCTGGACTCAGAATAACTTGTATGGGGTGAGGTGGAGGCAGCAGAGAAAAATAAAAATTTGCTGAAAGTGTTCTGCAAAAGAAAGCCAGGAGACTCCCTGAAGGGATCTTCAACAGGAGAAACTCTGAAGCAGGAAGAGAAGAATTGCTTAGACCCTTTAAATAACACTAAGATGGCGAGGTAATATGGAACCTGAGTAAAATTGACTCGTACAGATGGAAAAGGAACATTTGGAAATCAGCTCACACCACTAACTTGTTAAGTGATTGTGACCTTGTCACTTAACCTTGCTGGACCTCATTTTTACTCTTTATAAAATGAAGAAGAAAATGTTGAGATTGCTGATTTCTAACATTTCTAGCTCTAAAATTCTATCATTCTAAACAAGGCTGGAAGATCATGGCGAAAGCTAAAGCTATTTAGAGAGGTTTTCCCTGTAACCCACTGGGGGAGGGATAGGAAATAACCACCATGAAACCTCACCAATTGTCCTGCTCCTTCTCAGAATTTTTTGGCTTCTCTATGATTCAAAGAGTTAATGCATTTGGCCTTGTAGGTGACCTGTTGATTCTGTCTTTCTTTCCCCTTTCCTACCTTGGAATCCAACCACGCCACTGAAGAAAGGGCTAGCTAGACAATTGAAGGCATCAAAGCAAACAGGTAGAATAGCATGTATCGATGGTCCCAAGTGGAGACTTCCAGAAGCACTCTTTGCACAGGACGCAGTGGGCCTGCTGGAAAAAAAGAGTAACAAAGAATTTAAAACCTGAGAGGCCTCAAGACAAAAATATTCAGCCTCAGGAACGAGAAGAAAGTTAGAGACAAACTTCCCCTCTTGGTGGGAACACTTTCTAAGAAGGAGTTGAGATTCTATGCTGGTAATTCACCTATTTGCTCTCAGATTCATCCCCTGACTTTCTCCAGCAAAATATATTCCCCAAGCTCCCTTGACAAGTGTCTTCTCACCAGGCTTAGTTAATGAAAAATACTAACAGGAGACTAGAGAATAGGAGGAAGGAAGAAGACACGGAATTTCTCCCCCTCCCTGCTTCAGGGTGGGGCACAACCTCATCAAGGGCTAGGACTGTTCTGTGATCCACACTGCCATGGCAGGTCTGCCTTTTGGGCTCTATTAGTACTACCAACTCCCCTAGGGATGGTTGCAGATTGCTAATATTGCTAATCTCTTCTTTCCTCACCACATCCAGGTACGGATAACCTGGTTCTGACCATGTGCTGACACTGATGTATTGCCAGTGTGCAGGAATACTTTGGGTACAACTATAATGGTGGCGTTCCAGAGACATTACCTCAAAAAGCTCTCCCCACTTTGGTGAGAGCAAGATGGTCAGTTCAGTGGCTCAATGGTGATAAAGTCAACCCTGACAACGGAAAGGGCAGATAGGCCAGTATTGGTGCCTCCATAAGTTGCACACCAAGCCCACTTGGTGGAGGAGACTATAAATTCTGCTTCTGACTGTGGGTGACCCGGACGAATCTACTTGGGAAAGGGAAAGGCTCTGTCAGTCCAGAAACAAATATTATCGTTACTGCTGAAATGATTCCCACAATCCTTGGTTGTTCTCACTCACAGTTCTGTTCCCTAGGAGAGAAGGAATGTAAACAATAATTTGCACAGCACTTTTAAGCACTGATATCATTCTATACTCACATCTCAGATAGAGATTTTGATATTCTGAAACACTACAAGCTTATTATGTTACTAAGGTACTCATGTTACTAATACTTGTTAGCAACATAGATTAAACCAAAACCCAAGGTTTCTGACCCCAATTTCTGTGTATTATGAAGATCATATTGCAACTGGCAGTGGGGGATGCCAACAGGTTGCCAAGAACATACACAGAGAAGGTGGGGTTGCTGGGGAAAAAGCTCAACCTACATATATGTGTATGTAATAACTGCCATACTAAATGTGTATCTAGCTGTTTAAATCTCTGTCCAAATTATGAGCTAGGGAACAGAGACCAAGTATGAGTCCACCCTAACTCCAATATCTATCAGACCTTGAGGTCTAGTAAGTGCCCCAAAAACATTTGTTGGTTGAACAAGTGAATGAAGGCAACGCAAACCACTAACTGGCCAGAACAAACATTGATGGAATTGGAAATCAGGATCTGATAATAAAGTCAATCATATAAGTGAACTTTGCAGAAACAAGTGGCTTCCTATATATCTTAAGATGTAGAAATGGTCTTAAGATCTCACTTAATATTTTCTCGTAGAACTAGAATTCAACCCTAAGAGATCCATTCCTTTGGTCTTTGAGAGTCTGTATGGCAAAGTACATTATCTCTGAGACTGAGAATAATGATGAACTTGATTTTAAAAAACAAGAAAAGAAAAGAGAGTGGATATCTGAGCAGTCCTCCTTCTGGGCATTTTGCCCTGTAGATACACCTGCACACATATGAATTGATGTATGTAAATGGTTTGTGCAACAAATTTTTAACAGACGGTTGGAAGCACCCCAAGTGTCCATCTATAGGGAGATGGCTAAATGAACTGCAGGATTTTCTATGCATTTATAAAACAAGAATAAAGAAGCTCTTTATTTTTTGACATAGAATCATCTCTGGGGTATACTGTGAAGGAGAAAAAAGCAAGATGGACACTGTATATAATGTTCATTTTGTGGAAGAAAAAAGATGGAATAAAAATGAGTATTCTTATCTGCTTTATTTACATAAAATAGCCCAGAAGAATACACAAGAAACCACTGCAAAAGCCTGCCTGCAGGATACAGGAGCGGGAGGAATGGTCTGAATGGGGCATGGTGAGAGCAAAATTCCCGAACATGGTGAGAATAAGACTTCTTAATGTACATCTACTGAAATTATTTTGGTTTTTGAAGATTGGAATGCATTAGCCAATCAAAATTTCAACTTACTGCAATTTAATGTAAAGAGAAGATCCCATAAAAGAAATGGGAAGACAGCACGGAGAAGTTATAGTACTTTAGGATGTCTCCCTTCCTTAGTCTTCCAAAAATATATGATAAATATTGAGCCCCACAGGTGTTCCACTCTTGTCCTGCTATAGCACTCGCTAAATCTGCCTGATGCTAGAATTATTGCACCTACTTCCATTACTATTTGGACTTCCTCAGTCACTAGATTGTTAATCCCTAGAGAGCAGAGTCCATGACTGACTCCTTTTTTTTCAACTTCACGGTTCCAGGCATATAAAAGAAATTTAAAAATAAATAAATCTCTGTTAAATGGAATTGAATTTTTTCCCACTGCCAAATCTAATTCTGCTTTCAAAATCCTGAGCATGAGCCAGAGATTTCTCCTTCCTTCTCCTCAAAAAGCACTTTTAGAATTCATTTAGTAAGGGCATACTTTCTGGTTCCAGAAAGGGGAGCTCTTTCCGCTCACTATCAAGCAGTGGTGGTAGGAGCTGGGCAGCCATCTTGGATAAGAAGGTGAGTGAATCACAGACCCTTGTGAGGCACATGCTTGCCCATGAGTCTGGAAGTGGCAGTGATTAGTTAGCTGTAAGCTGGTACCATGAGTGCAGATGGAGAGCCCAAGACTGAAAGTCCAAAAGGATGATGTAATTCAGGTTTTTCTCAGACAGATATCCTATCTCTCCAATGAAGGGGCATAAGAATCCAGGGAGCATGTTTGTTTTTTCAGGCATTTACTCATTGACTATCTACTGCATTCCAGGTAGGATGCCAGGCTTTGAGGTTCTAGCAAAGAACACCACAAATCATGTCTAAAGTGAGGTAGGCATTTGTAGCAGCATTGCCAACAGTCGGTCCATCCATATTCCCAACCAGTGCCTGAATCCACAGAAAGCAAAACCCAACCACCTCCTCAGGATGTGAGCTGGTAGATGCTGGATGGGGCTTTGGGGTCCCACATAAATGGTCTGATGTTCAGGCCAGGGCTCCAAACAGAAACCCAGTCATGGGAACTGACCCCTGCTGTGGCCAAAAGGTGATATGGACTGAATGGGGATCTTGTTGCCCAGAGCTCATAGCAGACACTTAATCCATGACAAACAAAACCCTAGGTCCCATCATCCAGAGGTCTGACATTACTGATACTCCGGTCAGGATTGGCTCAAGTACTGTCCCGGACTAAGCATCCATGTGAGAGGGCTTGAGAAAGATAGGGGTTGGAAAACAAAACGAAGCAAAACAAAACAAAACAAAACCCCACCTCCCTTTGCATACATTCGCTTCACAATACATGCTGTCCTTTTGTACCCATCCTATTCCACTAAAACCACCCTGGTTTTATCTTCATAAATATGGTGACCAGGTCGTAGGGAAAGCACATAATTGATTATCTGGCCTGAAAGCCTCGCCAAAGCACGCTTTTATTCCTCTCAAGTTTATTTTTTAAGCTTGCCGTATATTTTCAAACCTAGAAATAAGAAGTCAATACTGGGTATCAGATGAGGTTACTTTAATATTTCAGTGTTCACAGTCTGTACAGCAGAGGATGGAGATTTTTGACTCGGTCACCAGTTAGCCAAGTGACCTTGAGGATGTCAATGAACTCTTCGGGGCCTCATTTGTCCTAGGTCAAATGGGCCTATTTTGACGTAAAAGGAAATAATACGTGAAATTTTAAAAGTGCTCCATAAAGGGACAAATGCTATCTAAATATGTGAGATTTTTTAAAATTATTATATTTCTAAATTACATAAAAGTAAGGCTCTTTGGGATGAATCTGACTGTAACATTCTCATTGTAGGAGCAAGGTGGGTACCTCGAGAGACAGGTTAGAGAACATTATTTGGGTGTTTTCGAAAGCTGCCTTGTGCATTATCTGTGACAATAATAGATTGCTTAGGACTAAAATATCTTCCCATGTTAAAGATTTTTGTTTTGATGCCAGATGCAAGGATAAGACACAGAAGCAGTCAGTGTGCAAAGTTGAAGCAATGCTGACTGCTTAGCTACTTCTGAATATTTTTAGCTCAGCTCTACCATTTTCAAAGTATCTGCGGACAAGAGGTACAGATATATTACGGATCAGAGAAGGGCTTCAGAAATAATCAAAGCATCTCATGCAGTACCAAGAACAATTTAGAGGTGCTCTCACAGGGGCACACACAGTGTCTTATGAGCAAACAAAAAACCACAAATGCCAAAAATATTGATGTTGTGTCAAAAAGAGCTTCAGCACCACACCATCCAGGGACAAAGCCCTCTCTTCGAACACAGTCTTAGACCTCTTTTATAACAGTTTCTCATAATTCATTCAGCAAAGTTTATTGAAAGCCTTCTAGGCCCCAAGCACTGTTCTAGGTATTGGGAATTCATTGGCGCCCAAGACAGTCTCTACCCTCATGAAGCTTATATTCTTGTAGGAGAGACAAAGGAAACAAGCAAACAAATATTTTCTATAGAGCTATGTGGGGATAAAGGCTATTTTAATTTTTTTTTAACGTTTATTTATTTTTGAGACAGAGAGAGACAGAGCATGAACAGGGGAGGGTCAGAGAGAGGGAGACACAGAATCTGAAACAGGCTCCAGGCTCTGAGCTGTCAGCACAGAGCCCGACGCGGGGCTCGAACTCACAGACCGCAAGATCATGACCTGAGCCGAAGTCGGCCGCTCAACCGACTGAGCCACCCAGGTGCCCCAAGGCTATTTTAAAATACAGCGGAGCAAGGAAATAGAATAAGGAGTGCTAGCTCTGAAATCATTGTCAGGGGAAAGTCACTCTGAAAAGGTAATATTTGAACAAAGGTAGTGACAGAGTGAGCCATGGGAGGGGGTCCTATCTGACTAATGTAAGCATTTCATCTCAAGACAAAAAAAGAGACGATAAATACATCACACACACACACACATGCGCGCGTGCGTGCGCACGCACATGCACACTCACACAAATTGACCATCAATACGCTACCATTACCAAAGAAAGCTAAAAATGTCTTCAAAATCTGTTTGCAGATTGAGCTTATTGTCTTGTACCTCTGCCATCATCATGAAAGGAACTTTCCCGGGGCAGCTGCTGCCCCTTTTGCATGGGCCCCCAGATGAAATCACAGGGAACCCACCTGAGTCCTACATGCAAGGAGGAGGCCAGACCAGACTACGAAATCAAACCCAGCCTAGATCACCTAAACCGCAGCCAACCCACAGATGTGCTAGCCAGAAAAACTAAACAATTGTTGTCACTGGGACTTGGGAGGGCTTGTTACTCAGCGCTAGCCAACTGTTACAGTATGCCAGACAGTGGCACGACGATGATGAGTAATAAGATAAAAAACAAAAGAAAGAACCAGAGCAGGAAGTATTCGGCGGGGACACAACTTATTGAGGATGATCAGAATTGGCCTCAACAAGAAGGTAAGATGGGAGTAAGATCTGAAGGAGGCAAAGAAACAAGTCACCCGGGTTTGCCCAGGAGAAGCACTGCAAAGGAAAAGAAAAGCACATGAAAAGTACTTGAGGCAGGAGTATGCCCTGTACCTTCATAAGAAGCAAGGAAGGCAGAGTAGCCAGGAGGAGTAAGCATGGGGCAAAGTGGTAGGAGATAAAGTCAGGGAGATAAAAAAAGGACAGGTTGTGTGGGGCCTTTTGGGTCTCATTTGTAGATCTGAAGCAGAGGAGTGGCATAGTCTGACTTCACTTTGAAAGGATCACTCCATCTCCTGTGCTGTGAACAGGGTGTTAGGGAGTCAAATAGAAGCAGGGAATTGGTTGGGAACTATGTCAATAACCTGAGGAGGAAATTACAGTGGTTTGAATCAGCATAGCTGCAACAGAGGTAGGGGGAAGTGATCAGGTTTGGGATATGGTGTGAATGTAGAGCCAATGAGACTGCCGTTGTAAACAATATGAAATGTGAGGGACAGATTTGGAGGGTGACTCCAAGGTTTTAGTCCTCAGCAGCCAGAAGGTTGGAGTTAGCATTTACTAAAAAGGGGAAGACTGTAAAAGGAGCAAGTTTGAGCCGAGGATCTCAGCACCTTGGGTTGACCATATTAAATCTGAAGTATCCGTTAGTCATCCCATGGGATGCCACGAAGGCAAGTTGATGTCAGAATGGAGATATTAATTGGAAAGTCATCAGCATATGGATTAGGGGTTTTTTTTCATGCCAGTGAAGTTCTAAGAGATCTTTTATAAGGGAGGAGAGACTAAAATGGAAAACTGAAGTCTTCCAGAGATAAATCACTCATATGGGCTTTTCTCCAGGCCACATGGCAAACAGTTAAAATGGTGCTCGGTTTCACTCTTTCTTCCCCTCTGTCTCTCTAACCCATTGATGTGGGTTTGCCTTCCTCTCTGCCACCTTGATGAGTGTTCCACCTGAGCAACTGAGCAAAACTCAAAGCTCTGAAAGGTTTACGTGCTGGTAAGAGACATGCACTATTCTGACTTCTACAGTCTTACTAATTAGGGCTGACACCCTGGGAGTATGGAATGATACTGAAAACAGGAAAACACTGCCTCTGCATTTCTAGAGCTAGGAAGAGGGAGAGGGGCTTCCCTGACTCTGCAGACCACTCTGAACAGCTGCTGTCTCTTCAGTCTATAGGTGAGGCATGCTCTGGCTTTATCTGTTAA